>NC_091026.1:6371136-6674166 GCF_041296385.1 Aphelocoma coerulescens | reverse complement strand
GAGGACTCTGCTGTCTACTGGGTTGCAGAAGTCACTTCACTAGATTTGTAAGAGAAATCAAGCAGACATCAAATTAGAAACAGAAAGACAGACCCCTACTACAATATGTGATTGTGGTTTTCCAGTATCAAAATGATGGCACAGAAGAAACCTCCACTGAGGATTACTGTCATGCAGATTTTTAGGGGGCAAGGCACTGACCCAGCTCTAAGGAGCTCTGTTTTGTTCCCAGCTTTGCTACGGACTCTCTACATGATAGTGGGCAAGTTACTGCCTCCAGTGCACAGCTTCCATCACCCTCAGAAAGGGATGGGATTCCCCTGCCTCTCTGGGGGGCCCTGAGACCAAGAGTCAGTCATAGCTGGGAGGAAATTGGTCAAGGTGGTGATAAAGGGCTTATGAATATTGCAGGGCAAAAGAAGTTGCTCAGGTCATCTTTGTCTGCTGAAGTGCCTATTCACACCTTGGGACAAACCTCTCTCTTCTCAGCTTTTGCTCAAGCAAAACACCCACTCACATCAGCAATGGTGTGAGAAAAAAAATGAGTTAAACAGCCAACAATCTCACCATTTGGCCAGAAGTTTTCAACAGAAATTTGGACTAAGCAAAAAGTATACATTTCCAATAACTGGCAGAAATTAAACCATGTCATTTACCCCATAAATAAACCAAACTGTTTATATTGCTAAACAAGTTGCAAATAATAGAACAGCAGCAAACTGGGAATTTGAAGCTTAACCTAAATTAAGTAATTGCATGCAGGCTTTAAAAAGCACTATTCCCTAGACAGAGCTAAGCATTGAACTAAAAATAGATTTTAGTGGAGTGAGAGATTTTCCTTTGATGAACTTTCACACTCTATCAAGAAGAAACTTAAGGTACTGATTTGTAATTGGGTATTTTGAATGTCAAGCTTTGAACCCAATTGTTCACTGTATTGCATGTGCTTCTGGAGTCATGGATGTGACCCTTGATTTAAAAGCAATTGTGCAGAGCAGCCAATAATGCTAAAGCCAGACGTTTCAGGATGGTTAGGTACAGGAAGGCTCCTCTAAGAGGTCATTCCCTTGTCCTTCTTAAATGGCCCCTGACTCAACCCTTGTAGCTATATGTTGTCTGCTTAGAGACTAAAGGAAATGGCCACTAACTGGCTCCACTCTCTCTATTTCCCTCCCTCAGGAAGGGAAGCTAGCCTGGCATGAATGTGCTCTTAAACACTTGCATGGTCCATAACATAGTATTGAGGAATCCCTAAAATGCAGCTCTTTAGCCTCGTGTGCATCTCTTGCTTGGGGTCTTTACAGACTGGCCCTGATTTGTATTTGTTGTCAAGGAGCACAGCTGTTCCAATTTAGTCACTTCATTGTTGCCAAATCCATGCACCATCCATTATGGCACTTTGTGCACTATCAACTATTTATGTCAATATTTAGTGTTTCATTTGCATTTACATTTCCAACCTGATGGCTTCTTCCCCCTTGAAGAAGCAGCAGATCATAAATAGAGTTCTGTCTCCACTTGTTAAAGATGAGTCTAGCTTGTCAAGATTCACTTGAGGAAGCAGTCATTTGTCCTCACTCATGAAAATAAATGTCACATCTAAGCACAGGAGGGTGGTATATACAGTTCCCATCTTTCTCTAAAATCCTCTCACACACACAGTTTCTTCCCACCCGCTGCCAGTCTATGATCCATATCCCCAGGAGTGCTCTAGGGGCCAGGAGAGTGCTGGCAAACCTTCAACCATTCTCTGTTCCTATATTTGAGCATCCATGACACAAGTGCTTGTAAGCAGGTGGCACCAGCAGCTCTGTACACACAGAGAGCCCTTGCATCTAGAGAGAACAATCTGCTCTGGGGTGCAGCTGGGTGTAGAATAAATAAATGAGAGAAGACTGTGATTTTGGCTATGGGTATCTATATCTCAAATACAGCTCTCACAGGCAGGTCCCATTTTTTGGGGTTGTCATGTGCAGGGCTAGAAGTTTAACTTGATGATCCTTGTGGGTCCCTTCTAACTCAGGATATTCTATGATTTTCACAGGAAAAGGACATTGCTGGCTCCATGCACAGTAAGAACACATGCAAATTCAGTGTTCTCCTGGCAGCAGGACCAGAACTCCCACAGGCACCAGCACAGTCCACCCTGAACCCTGAGGTAAGTGGATATATCCAGGAGAAAAGGAAGAATGATTTTACCACCCACTCAGATCACTTTGCTGCACCTCTAAACGAAATTCACTTGTCATGGGATATTCAAGCAGCTCAGCACCATTCCTGAGCACTGAGAAGAAAATGAAAGCAGAGCATGAACCCAGAGGCAGCAGCCTAATTCCCAGAATCACTGCAGACAACCTTAAACAGTTATAGCCCAGTTTCCTGCCCCACCCGTTCCCTCAGTGTATTTACCTTTAGGGGTGTGCTGCTCCAGGTCCGCCTGGCTCACCAAAGACTGGGACACACGGGGGCCAGCAGAAGCACCCTGGAATGTGAGAGAAGTGTCAGAGCACAGTGTGAGTGAGGGTCACAGAAGTCCAGAGAGAAAGTGTGACTCTAAGACTGACTTTACCAGATCTTTAGGGACAACTGAGACTGTGAGTAGTGGTCAGAAAAGGCTCAGAGAGAGAAATACTTGAAAAGTTCAGCCCAGTGCACAGGGGCAGGGGATCTGCCAGCAGCATGTGGCCTGATGTCAGCTTAAGACGTTGACTGGGGGCTGATTAGGCAGCCAGTCATTAGGGTTTTACTACCAAATATCACCTGCAGTCACAACCACAAGCCTGCCCTGCTGTACTGGCATCCTAAATCCAGGCAATCGTGACAGTGCTGTCACTGGCTACTGAGGAAGGCAGCACAGCTCTGACCAGGATAAGCCTCATGGCTTCATTTTGTAAAGGTCAAGGTCTTGCACAAAGGCCTCTGAGCAAAGGAAGTGCTAGGACCTGAGGTGAAACCTATATGTGTCCACACCAGCTGTACCATCAGTCTTCCCCTTTTGGGACAGGGCTGGAAAAAGAACTGCTCTTTTCACTTACCCCTGAGCTACTGGAGGTTCTTGGAGTAGGGACACCAGCAGAAGCCTCATTGCTGGTACTGGGACGGCTCCTACTCAGAAAATTCCTCAATTCCTTCCTTGCTTTCTCCATCTTCTCAGGAGAACAATGCTGTGACGTAACCCTGGGCTTGCTACGAGTGAAAAGACATTGAGCCTGTCACACACTGTATCTTTGGCACGCCTCCACACCCTCCCACAGTGCTGGATATCCTTGACTTGCTACGATGAGTGGGTAACACGGAAGGTTCGATCCCCTGATTCGATACCAACCACTGCATTCACAGCCTGGGGGCCATCAGACTCACGTGGCTGCCTCAATGGCTCACTAACTCTGGAGAAAGAGACCATTTTATTATTCCAGATGGGGTTTGGAGTGGGAAGACCAGCAGTATACACAAGAAAAGCTGCTTTCCTTAAGCAGCAGGGGCTTCCCAGATCCGTGGCAGCGTTCAAAAGGCTGCCAGGAGAATTTGAGTGAACTGGGACTACAGAAGAAGTACTACTTTTGCTGCACCCAAATCCCTTAAAAACCTTGTCACACTTGACTCCAGTGGGAGTAGCCTAGGATACCAATGCAGCTACTTCCAGGTGTAAGTCTGCCTCTTTCATTTAAATAATTCACAACAGCTATTTAAGCATCACCTAACACATATTAAAATATAGCTAGAAGCTCCCCTCTTTCTCCTCCTGCAGGGGATATTTTTGCTCAGCTCACAAATAATTTCTGCTCTTCCACCTTGGGAGATGCAAGTCCAGGCAAATATCACAGCTGTACATCTTTATTTTACAAAAACCTTTGTGCACTGAGAGATACCAATTAAGAACAGCTCTCAGACTTCTGTCAGGAGGATAATGCAACCCTTGATTTTAGGCTTGTCTAAACACAGAGATGACTATTGTAACTAATTAGAACAGCTAAAGTGACACAAACCCCTCCAGCCTGCACACACATGCACTGATATAATGATATACACATACCTGTGTAGCTTATTCCTATAAATTATGAGTCAAAGCTCTCCACGATGTCTCTCAAAGGTACTCCATGGCCAATACAGCTTACTGATCAATTCCTGCTCAGGGCTAGACCCAGACTCCTCATCCAGCCCTACTTGACTTGTGGTTTGTCTCCTGAACCCTTGCTACGACCTTTCTTACTTCTGGTAGCTCTGCAGTAGGAGTCTTCCAGCTTCCCACAGCTAAGAGCTGCAAAGACCTTGCCTGGTCTTGCAGGCCACAGCTGGCACAGCACTTGTCTGGAGTCTCATCCTGACCTGCAGACAACGCCACAGAATCCCTTCCTGTCATGCCCTCTCTGCTCTGCTCTTGAATGGAGTGAAAACTCTGCTTGCCCTATACTCTTGATGAGAGAGGGCAATCTTTTCAAAATTTCACCTTGCTGCCTGTCTGTGAGAATGAATCGGGTACAGGCAACAGGGAAAGCATTACATGCATGCCGGAGATAAGAGGGAGTAACTGTGCTGGTTTATTACTGCAGGTTCAAGCCAGTGCACAATTTTGAGAGGTTGAATCAAAAAAGAAATCAGATAATAAATCAAGGTTACCATGATGCGAATCTTTTAAGTGAAATGGAGTAAACGAACAGATTGGAAAGACCTGGGAGATGAGATCAATAATACCCCCTCCCTCCCTCAAGCTAGAAAATCTCAAATCGCTCTCCTCTCAGCTTTGCTTTGGCATGGCAACTGGAACCTCACACCCTGAAGAATGAATTTTCCATGGAGGATTTTGTTTTTATTAGCTATTTTATGCTCTGGCCATATCTATTTTAGCAGCCCAGCAGGACTGATTGGAATCAGCCAAGATCCAAGGATTCCTGATGAATCACTGCTGGACTCTTTCGTGCCTGCTGCACTGGCACCGAGAACAGCAGCAAGGCAGAACGACCCTGCGGTGCCTCTCCTGATGTGTCACCTGAGCGTCCTCTTCTTGGGAGCAGGGCCAACATGGTAACATGGACTTTTGCCTCTTAGGACCAGAATCCTAAACCCATCCAATTAAAAAAGCTAGCTCCAGGACACAAGGTTCATCTGAACCTGTAGTAGGGGTGAGTGACTGAACCCACTCCCAGTTTAGCAGGACTGGCAATCTCTGCCTAGAACCAAAATAATGTGGCTGCTGCCCATGACAGACAAGTTCCCATGACTGAGGAAAGGTGTACCAAGCCAGCCCACAGCAGGCCTAATTCTTTGCCACTTTGCTCCCTATGTACTCACTCACACCTCTGTAAAAGTCCTTTCTGAGCACTTATGTCAAAATAAAACAAACCCCCACTCAGTGTCTAGATCAAAAACATCCATCATGTTCTCCCAGCTGCACAGAGGGGAGGTCCTGTGTTTGCAACTGCAATAAAACCTGACACACACCAGTTAAAATAAAGAACAAAACCAAGCATCCAAAGTTTTCCCAGCAATTCCCCAAACAAATCAGTAAAACAGCTTGTCTGAGAGCACTAAAGCTGATGCAGATATGGGAGAGTTGCTAAGCACAAAGGGAATCCTACTCTCCTGCCACCCCAGCTACTGGGATGTCTGGGTTTTCCAACAAGGTTTCCCAGAGCATGATGGGGAGCTCACTTCAGTGCCAGCCTCCAGCTAGCAGGTGGTTTGGCTGGTCCCATCCACCTCTCAGGAATGGTCTCCAGGCTGGTTTCAAAGACAAGAAGAGAGACCCTCTCACTTTTATTCAGCCTAGCTACTGAGCCAAGGAGTTGACTGCAGAGCAGTTCCCTCTTCCCAAGCTTCCAACACCAACAGCCTTTCCACCCCCCAAAAGAATGAGCAGCATGCAGACCTGGGCTGTCCTCCCCTCCCTCCATCCAGGGGTGACCCTAGACCCTCATGCCTGGGCAGCAGAGCTTGGCATGGACTGCCAGGGCTTACGGGAGAGAACACCTTCCATCCTGCAGCGAGCACACAATGGCAGCTCAAGCTTTCAGCCAGCTCTGCTACAGCAGTTGCTGATGGTACCACATAGCTTTTGCTCAAGAATTCCTTGGTTGTCCGAGGGATCCTGAGGAAGAGCAGTGAAACTGCCCAGTGCCCCGTCACACTCCAGCTCGGGACAGGAGGCCGGATACCTGCCACATTCACAGCCTTCAATCCCTTCCTACTTGGAGCACTTTCCTCAGGACTGAAGCTCTCCTTTGACAAGGAGAGGTACAAAGGTGGAGGAAACTGGAGTCCAGCTCGTTGCAAGTAGGTGAGATGTCTTCCTGAAAGCAGCTTCTCTGCCCTCCTCAGTAACCCTTCTCTCCCCCCAGCCCCTGCACACCTGGGAGCCTCTCCCTGTTGTTCTTCACTGGCAAACATCTGCCTGGCACCAAGCTGTCCCAGCTTCAGCTCTAAAACCTTTTCCCGACTGCTGAAACACCTATCTGTGCATTAGTTCAGTCATGCTCCCTCACACCTGAAAAGCATGTTTCCTAGACATACCAGGTACTATTTATGCTAAATTGAACTATTCAAAGTGAGAGCATATTCTTATGGCACTGCTGACACAACATTAGCTACAGCGTCTGTGTGTCATTGTGGCAAAACTATAATTACAATTTCTCGGTAAATCCAGGCTTTACACATCCACAAAGTCAAACTCCCACATGTCTTGCTCAACGTCTGGTACAAGCTTTTTGATCTGTTGCCTCTACTTCAATTCTTTGATGCAAAGCTTTGACAAAATGGGACTATTTTCTTTCAAATCAGGTTCAAAATGGCTAAAAATTGCAACAGAGCAAGAGAATAGTACTTTAAATATCATCTAACCCCTAAGCAAAACCGCAGATGGAAATCTAGTATTTATCTAAAATCTATTTATCTGTGCATAGCCAGAACCCCAGCTACTAGACCATCTGGACACCAACATGCAGAAATTCCTTCTTCCTATAATTTAAGCCATACAAGGTAAGCTCAGACAAGGTGATGCATTCTCAACAAACTGCTTTAAACATTATCCTGTACTTCAAATCCCTTCTACTTGAAAAAGCGAGTTGACAGTAATTTCGAGTTTTATAGCAGCCCATTCCCTCCAACAATTTGCAGGGGTTTAAAATGGAATTTCCTCTGGGTTTTTAAGTGCATTCTTTTCCCCACGGGAAAGCACCACGCAAGCACCGCCCGAACCGGGGGGAGCAGCACAGGCGGACGGCGGCCAGCGCTGCTCCTTACGGCCCGGGCTCGGCGGCACGGCCGGGGCTTACAGCCACGGTGGGTGCTGCAGGACACCCCGCCGAGCCTTTGCACCGCGACTCCAACAACGTCGGGGTCATTTACGAAGCACAACACGGATCAAACAAGCGCTGCTGTTGGTTCCATTTCCCAAAGACCCCGGCTGCGGGAGGAGCAGCCCAGGGGCTGTTAACGTGCGACGTGTGGCGATGGGGCAGCGCCAGGAGCAGCTCCCAGCGCCCGGCCTGTGCACCAGCCGCGGGGACACCCCGCTCCCAGTGCTCCGAGGAATCCCGGCCTGCCCGACACTTCCAGTGTCCTGGAAGCACGAGGGGACTCCCTCATGAGCTACCTGCGCGCCCGCCCTCCCGGCCCAGCCCGGCGGGGCCCGCTCCAGCCCCCGAGCCCCTCCTCGGAGCCCGCAGCCCCAGGCCCGCTCCGGGGGCCGGGGGGGCCCTGCCCGGCCCTGCCTGCGGGCGGTACGCACCGAGCGACCCGAGTCCGCCCCGACGCCGCACGCGTTGCCACGGGAGCAGGGGCGGGCAGAAAGCTCCGGCTGGAGACTCCAGCTCCCCCCCCTGCGCGGGCCGTTGGGCTGGTCCGGAGGAGGCGCGGGGCAGCGCGGGCCGGGCAACGCCACGCCCGAGCCGGGGGGGAGCGCCCTCCTGGGGAGGCGGGGTCTGCCCCAAGGTGCAGCTGCCAGCGTGGGGCTGTGCGGAGCCTCCGGTGCCGCCTCAGAGCCGCCACCGAGCCACCGCAGGGACACCGCAAAGCTCCCGGTACCACTTCAGCTGCTGCCGCAGGGACGTCGCAGAGACCTGGAGCCACCTAAGAATCACCACCACGGAGTTGCCACTGGCATCTCTGAGTTGCCGCAACGGGGACACCACAGAGCCTCCCCTGTGGGTGACTCCCACTGAGTCACCACACCAGGGCCAACGCAGAGCTGCCACCAGAGGCTACCGCTGTGGAGCACTGCCACCGAGCCACCACCAACCCGTGCCGTCCAGGGCTGCCAGCCCCAGGGTGCGGGTGCTCGGCCATCCCAGCAAGGAGCCACCGACTGCCACTGGGGACAGCCCCCGTTCCCCATGCGAGGAAGGCGAGGGGCTGGGTAACTGCTGTTCCAGTGCTGCCTTCCACACCAGCTGACTGCCAACCCTGCCGGCCACTGTCCAGGAAGGTCCAGCAGATCCTTCCTCCATCCCATCCCCAAAACCAGTGCAGGCGGGGAGGGTGCTGATGTAGAACTGCATGATGGCTTGTCTGACTCAACCTTGTGTACTCGTGAAGGTCTTGAGCTAAAAGACCATGTTGGATGGGGACGGGTGACTACTGGCCCTGGAGAACGTGTCATCCCTGCAGAAGGAGAAGTGGCACTGAGGCATTGAGTCCTGTTGAACAGGGACCAGCAAGCTGGTCCCCCACAGAGGGAATGGTGGGGAAGGGACAAGCAGTGCCAGCCCTGCAGGGGAGTGAGGAAGAACAGGTTTGGATTATTTTGGGGGAGAGGAAGGAGGTGGAAAAGCAGAGAGGAAAAGATTTAAAGAGGAAAAAAACCCAAGCGATAAGAGATCTACTGTGAAGGAGTACAAAGGACAGAGGAGGAAAGGATGAAACAGGAGATGAGTGGAGGCTCCTGCAGAAGGAGAGCTGTGGCAGGCGGGTGGGCAGGGGCTGGTTCATAGCTCTTTTGAGACCCCCAATCCCTGCTGGCCCTGTCCAGGCTGACAGTAAGTCCTGCTGTTTCCCAGCTCTGCACCTGGGAGAGGTGCAAGTCCTAGAATGCAGGGCCAGAGGAGCAGGACAACACAGCTGGTCCAAGGGATGCCCACATGGCCTTGTGTGCAGGTGGAGAATTAGACAAAGAGGCACCAGGATGGGGGGGCATGCCATGGGGAGGCAGAAGAGCCCAGGCCATGAGCACTGGCTCCTCTCCCTGCCTGGGTACCTTCCAGGGGCAAAGGGCCTGTAGTCAAGGGTGGTGAGGCATTTGTGCTATCTGAAAATTTGCAAGTAAGGGGATGTGAGGTTTGGACAGAGAAAGGTGGGACAGATAGAGCCTCAGAGAAGAAACACAAGCTTCTCCAGATAAGCAAGCTCCCTCCCAGCAATGCTCAGCTGCTGCCAAGGTGTTCACAGGATCAGTCCCACGCAGCAAGGAGGTCTCTGGGTGGATTTTCACTCCAGGCTGAGCTGCTCCCAGCCCCACTGAAAGCAGCGGATGCTGAAGAAACTCCCAGGTGAACATCCTCTGTCATATTGCTGGCCTCATCGCTTTACTTAAGTAAGGAGTGCTGCTGGCTTGCCTCAATTATGTTTGATATAATTACAGCTCTTGCTGGAGTTCCCTGGAGTCACATCCCAGATGGCTTCTCTGATTGAGAGGAAACAATGGTGGAGCCCCGTTGCCCTTTGCATGGGAAAAATATGCATCCGTTTCATGCTGGCTTCGTCCCCCCTGCCATGGGCTGGGATTCACAGCAGGTCTTGCTCTCTCTGTGGTCAGCTGGGTTTCATTTTTGACCAGGCTTTCAAAGTTCACCACAAAATGCTTCAGCAAGTCAGGAGGTGAAAGCCCCACTGATTTGACTGTCTGGGCCTTCACAAACCCATCAGGCCAGAACAGAAAGCAGACAGGTGTGTGAGCCACCTGCTCTCCATCTATGTGCTGCCATGTCTGATCCATTCCCTGACCCGCTTTCAAAAGGCCTTTCTGCTTCTCCAGAGACTTGCTCCCAGGTGTTGCAGCAGGATGTGCTGACAGTGTGTTCTGCTTCCATGGGTGCTCCTTTAGCCCAGGAAGACCGGGCAGGGGAATGTGGTACCCACTTGCAAAGGGCAGGTCCAAAATGGCAGTGGTGGTGGTTGGCACAGCCAAGCCATCTCTGTGCTTTCACCTTCTCATATCAGTCTGAGCTGAGATCCTGTCCCCAGCTGGGCCAGCACAAAAGGTTTAGTGGTGTCTTTCTTCTGACAGTTCTTCTTAGTGCTCCTTTTCTACCATGGGCTCTTTTAAGGCCACAGATTCATCCATACTTACAGGTGATGCTGACTTCCCAAGAAAACAGTTCTCCAAGAAGAGGTTCCTGAGTCCCTGCTGAAACACACTGGTCAGTGACTTACCCAGTATTTTCCTTAGTGCAAGGCTGTTTTGGGAGAAGGAATATACTACTCTCCCTGTCTCCTGTCACACCACTGGAGTGAAAGCATGAGCAAAGGTTAGCAGAGTCTGGACTCACAGGGAGGGAGAGAACTCTTCTTTCACACAGCTACCAGACATGAGAATTAAACCGGTTTCAGTAGATGTTAGGGTGTGAGCTGGCACTGGAAAGGAGAAATATGTTAAACATGCTAGTGGCTCATTCTGTCTCTGAGGCTCTTTTCTGACTGAAGAGCCCAGCTTTTCTCCTACTTGGTCTGAGCTGTTGGGAGCTACTTTTCATGCCCTGCACTTTCACACATTTGTCTCTCATGCATCTATCCCAATCCAGTAGCCCAGGAAACCATATATCACACCACAACTCGCTTCTACAGAGAACAGCCTTCCCTTAGTTATGGGAGGAATAATAAAATAGCAAAAATCCCAGCTTCTGTGGACCTTGGAGATGATGTGCCGGTTGTTTTGTTCCATCACTTGCACCTACCCCCTACCGTGGGTGGCAGGCCCCATCAGATTTAGCAGTGTTTCCATATCCACCCCACACACATTTTGCTGAAGGTGTAAATGATCCTTAAAGCACAGGGCCACTAGAGAATAAGGCCCTAGATTTCTCTGTCTCCACACCTACATGTGTTCCCACACACAAGATACAGCATTAATCTAGCGTAAAACACCACACGTTGACAATGCTGCCAGTACTTTTGACAGAAAGTCCTCAGATTGAACCCCGAGACACAAAGCCATGAGAAAGTCATAAAGCAGGGAGAGTCAGGACAAGGTCTGGCTTCTTGTTGCCTGAGCACTTCTCTTGAAGGGGCAGGTTGATTCTGGGGAGGTGATATCAAGCCAGATTCTCTTCATATTCCTGCTGCTTTCAAAAGCTCTCTTGACACAAGGCTGTTACCTTGAATTCAGTCAGGCTCGGACCAGTGAGCAGTTTGTTGCTGCAAGTTCTGTACTTTGCAGCCAGCTTTTGCTTCAGAAAGCGAATGAGACTCTGATAGTGACATTCTTGTTAGTCTCCACCACTGTGCCACAGTACATCATCTCCCCAGGGCATGTTCTCTCACATTGGGGATCACACCATTAACCCAGCCAGAAGGCTTCCCTGGGGAATTTGCAGGCAGAGGTTACTTCCCCAAGGAAGACAGACAAAATGTGTGGGGCTCTCCAGAAGGAGGAAGATGACAGTGAGGTTTACCAGGGCCAAGCCTGAGCAGGCAGGGAGCGGTGGGGATGGAGAAAATAAACAAGCCTCAGTGATGAGAGCTCAGCAGCGGTGGGCAGAGGAGCTTGCAGTAGCCATTTTCACACAATTGGTTCAGCTGGATTGGCAAGAACTGCCTCAAATGCAACGTGCCATGTTCTCCATGGGGCTGCAGACAGAAAGAGCTCATCAGCCAGCAAGTTCCCAGCAAGCTGGGAGATTTTTCCAAAAAGAGCCTATATGTACTTTATAGGGACTTTGATTCCAGAGAGGGTTAGTGGCAGAGGTGCTCCCAAGTATCCCACCCTCTGGCTCCCAAATCCCCTGGAGCTAGACCTTTAAATTCCTCAGAAGTCCCAACAGATCAATGGTCAGATTTTATGCAGATGACAGGTTATCTGTCAGAACATCCACAGGGGGTTTGGAGCTCTGTGCCTCCACAGCAAATATGGTGCAGCTACTTCCCCATTTCTTGCCTGCTTCTAGAAAGGCTGGAAATTTTCCCTGAAGCTTCCAGAGGAGCTTCAAGCTTTTCGTGAGAGACAGAGGCATCTTGGCTCCCTACCACAAGAGAACTTGCTGGGGGGCTTGGAGAGCTCTGGTTCAAGTCTGTGGTCTGAACCAGACCCATCAAGGTTAAATCTCCTCTCATCAGGTAAATGTCGAAATGATCTGGCTTTGAGCAAAAATTCCAGCCTTTGCTGACAAACAGTAACAGACTCCTGTGAAAAGGCTTTCTCTCAACCAACTGGCATCTGATCAAGGAATCCCCAACCTGTTCAGATTTTTTCCACTGGAAAGCATGTGCCAAAAGCTGGAATAGATCATCATCTGAGCACCACTGTTTCAGATGCTGTACAGAACAGGGCCTGAGCCAGCAGGCTGAACAGAGCAGCAAAACCAGTGCATGTCTTTGCACCACGAGAGGACAACCCATTTTTTGATTTCAAATGTCTTCAAAACAGACTTTCTTGGACTTGTTCATCAGCTGATTTATTGCGCCAGGTGCCAGCCTGACTTCCTGCCATCGACACAGTGCTGTCTGTAGTTGGGCATTCATATCATTTGTCTGGCTAGACCATCTACTATTGAAGTACCTTCTCACTTGGCAGGGAATATTATCCATAAACAGCCCTCCTAAATACAAGAAACTTTTTAAAACTGCTGGTAGAAAGCAAACAAAAAACCAGAAACAAACAAACCTCAAACAAACAAACAAAACCAAAACAGAAACCCTAAGAGAGTGGGTTTTTTGCTATTTTCTGTCATATTTTTGTATTCAGCTGGTAATTGTAGCAATGTAAATATGGATGCAGATGTGAAACCCAGAGGAGAATGGAAGCAGAATTTGGGTGTGACCTTTTGTTGCCTGTCAGCCTGCCTGCCCCACACCCAGTGTAGAGGGAATTACTGGTGTGTCCATCCTGCAGAGCAGGGTAACATTTCTGGGAATCCCAGCAGGAAGGAGATTCCTGAAGCTTAAGGCTGAGCTTCTTCTGCCCAAAGAAAGTATCACGTGTTTAATGAGTGCCAGTCTTTTGCCTCGGTACAGGGAGCAGAGCTCAGAGAAGGCAAAATCCGAAGAAAGCTGTGGTTGTGGCATTGCTGGGAGGAACTGGGCAATCAAGTGAGAAGAATTATAGCTTCCAAATGTGTACCGACATCCTGCTAATTCCCAGATCTCCCCCTACTCCCTCCTCTGCTGACGTTCCAGTCCCCACTTCAATACCTGCCAGGTCCTTTTAGAGAGCTGACATTTCCATTCCTGACATTTTCTGCAGCTCCATCTGGGAATTAATGTCCGGATATTAGCAGCGATGGGGCTGTTTATCATAATTAGTCTCATGAAGATACTAAGCATCCAACTATTTTTCATCAGCGCCAAGGAAATAAACTGCAGAATCCAGTAGACGAGACGGACGATTTATTTATTGATTGATTTATTTTGGTCTGTCAGGATGCAGCATTAAAGTTTGTCAAGATGAGCAATGCTCCTCAGAGGCAGTGACGACAGTAGGGCTGGCTCACCTTGGGTGTGCAAGCTGCAGAGAATAGGTCCCCAAACCCCCTGAGACAGTGAGGAGGCATTTGTTATCCTATTATCCTATGCTCTAGCCTCCTGCACTTATAAAATGACAAGTTGTGACAGGTTGAACCTTGTCTGGACAAGCTCAGGAAGAGCCAGCTGCTAGCCCTGTGATGGCATTATGAACGAAAGCCATCTCCAGGCATGGCTTTTCTTCTCCATCAGGAGCAAAACAAGGGTGCTGTGTACCCTACAGGAGGTGGCACAGCGGGCAGCAGCTCCAGGACTCTCGTTTGGCTGGGTGTGCACGGTTGTGCTTGGACCTTAATGCTAAACAGAGGATGCTGCAGGCAGCACACGTGTCTGTCACCTTCCAGACATGCCTGGGAGCAGATGAAGCCGTTTTCTCACTTGTCGTCCCAATTGGAGCAGGGTGAAGTACAAGCTTGTTGTTTTCCTTCCCCAAAGGATTGGGATTGAAGGGCAGGGAAGCAAAGTGCTGTACACAAGAGATCTCACGCTTGTGTTCACTACAAGCAGGGGAAGGTTCTTTGGAAGGGTACTATGGGTTGGATCTTATCTCTGCCAGACAAAGTGGCTAATGCTTGCTGTGGTCCCAAGCTTAATGTTTAGGGGCTGGTGCAATAGATTGTCCATGTTTCTGTGGGTTTGGCTCCAGCTCCCTGCTCTTCAGGCACGGCTGGTGCCTGAGCTGCTGAAACCTAACAAGGGTTGTTATCCATCCTGATGGCTACTACTCAGGGCAGGGAGCCTGTATTGATTTCAGGAGCTCTTCTACCATTTTGCAAGCTTCAGTGACCTCCTCACATGTTCTGAATGCGAGGATATGGGAGATCCCTGGCAGGGTCATCTGCCCTGCATCACATCTGCCCTGCTCGTAGCCCATCTGCCTAAAACTGAGGATTACAATGCTGTGTGGAGCTTCTGCCCAGAACAAGGCATGAAGGGCTTCTGAATTCAGTGTTGCTCTTCTCTCTATCCCCATAAAACCCCACAAAGTCTTGCTGCATCCCACACACCTCAGTGCTCACCTGCAGCAAGCCCACCTCCTCCCTGCAGGCTGATTATCAAGAGCTTTCCATCCTGAGGTTTGCTATGCAAACATCAAACATTTGTATTTAAATATTACACTCTTTTGCTGATGTGAAGCTAGTAATTACAGCCAGATGGGACCTGGCTCACAGGCAGACACGAGGCCCACACGCTGCTCAGTGGTGGCTTTTTTTTGCAAAACCATGTGGCCGACCACCAGCAGAAATATCAAAATAGCTGAATGCAATTAAAAGCAATGGGAATTTAAAAAAAAAAGGCATTCTAAATATATCGTGCAATGTATTCCAGGTGAGCACTAAATGTTCTGGCTGCAGTGCCTGGCAGCCCTAGTACTACACATGGGACATGATCCAAGCCAGCGTGCTCAAGCCATACATCCCTCCAGGCACAGCCTGGCGATGACATGCACTGATTTGGTGTCAGCACCTCCTGCAGCACCAGCAGGGTCTGATCCTGCAAAGCATCCCTGAGCTGAGGAAGAGCTCTTTTTGCACAAGGGCGTGATTCAGCACATGTTCTAGTCCATCAAAGTGGCCCCTACAAGAGTGTCACAATCCCAGGGCCTCCTCAGCTGCTGAGTGGAGGGATCACCTTCACTGCACAAGCCTGCACACATTTCTGCCTTGCACAAGCTGTCCAGGGTAGGAAATAGTTCATTTTCCATCACCTCCAGGATTACAGATCTGCTTCTGTTCAAGGCAAAACAAAAGCGTTGCACTGAGTGGTGGATTTTTTCCCCCTGGATAGTAGCCCACAGTCCATATTCACATTCAACATCTGATTGTGTTTTTAATAGATAATCGTCTCCCCATTGCCTCTCCCCTACACATCAACTAAAAGGTGAGCAGGAACGTACCAGTTTAAGCAAAATGCCTCTCTGTTTGTGCTACCCACCACCTGTGTTGTATATACACACCACCAAGTGCCCAGGAAACAATCCCTTCCTTGCCCCACACCCCTGACTGAGTTCCAGCAGTAGCAGTGATGCAGGTAACAGCCACCACTGTTGCCTGAAAGAAGGACTAGAGTTAGCCCATCACACAGAGTTTAAGTAGCCCCAGAAACCACTGCAGGTGATGCCGTCATGAGCTATAAAGGCTACAACCCTTCCTCTGCACATCAACCCAGCTCTGTGGCTCACCCTCTTTTTTACTCTCAGGATGCTTCCAAGCCAAGCAGTGCAAAGCCAGAGCCCAGTTTCCTGTCCAAACATCCAGGGATGTTTAATTCCTCAGGACAACTGCTGAGATATGTCCTCCATGTTGCAACAGTCAGCACTACACAGGTACCCGCTCACCCATCCATCTGTAAATGGTGTCCCACAGCCAGCCTGCCAGAGAGGAGCCAGCAGCTCTGTTTGCAAGGAGAAGAAAGAGAAAGCAGCAAACTGGAAAAAAAAAAAAAAAAAAAAGAAAACAAAAAACCATTGCTTTGTGAGAAACCATAGAGCCATAGCAAACACGTGCTGTCATTTGAGACAAGTGCCAAGCCCTGATAGGTTTCCCTGTTGAGGAAATCAGAATCAGCCATGGTGAGAGGTGGAGAACCTTGATCTCACTTGTCTGCCATCTCTTTGGGGTCTGCTTCTCCCTCCTCCTGTGCTCTACAGGTTTCTAACTTCCCAAATCTTCCTCAACGGACCATGAGTAGAGCTTTCCGAGGAAGCTTGTTTCTGATGTCATATACCCCAGGAGAGCGTTGTGCTGAGAAAGGAAGGGAAGGGAAAGAAAGGGAAAAGAAAGGAAAAGGAAGGACTCAATGCCTCTCTGCTTTCTACACCCAAGAAGCAGAGCTTTGGCATACCATTACCAACCCTTGTTTGTGCAGTAACCTTATCCAGCGCTGCATGGGTCTCTGCAAGCTCTGTTGTACTACTGTTGCCTTCATGAATAATGGATCCCCCTCCACCTTCCCTCTCCTCTTCCCTGTTAGATCTCATTTCATGTTGTATGAAATGGCATGTTTGCTGCTTCCCTGGGGTTGATCTGAACATTCTGATTCCCAGCTCCAGTTCCCCCTCTTCCCAGGCTGTGAGTGTAGCACAAGAGGGCCCTGACTGGTGAGGGCTGAGCCTGTACTGGGGTCGCCTTTGGCTCTTGTCTTGCCTTCTGCTAGGAAACAGTTGATCCTTGATGTTCCTAGGAACCTGTAATTTCTCCTTCTTTTCTGGAATTTTCCATTTTAAAGACTAAAAATAAAGTTCCAGGAAAAAAAAGTCCATCATTCTGATTCTAAAAAGTCAAGTCTCTATGCCTAAAAGAATCATATCTATAATTCTACACGGGTTTGGGCCACAGAACATTGTGGGTCACTTCTACAGTGCAGTCTGGAGAATTTAATTTCCTTTGTTCTTGGAATTGCCCAGCTTTATTGAGCTTTATCTGGTAAAGACTGGTGTTTTTATTCTCCTTCAGAAGACACAGACTCAGCAGTGAGGCAGCCCCACTTTTAGCAGGGAATATGCTGTGGCATTTAGCAGCATCATGGGTGTCTCTTGCCTTAGGTCCTGCTGCAGTAGCACCACGATCCAAGGTGGGGACTTGGTGAAGTTCAGATAACTCTGTTTTGAGTGGCTTTGTAGCATTTGTAGGTTTGTAGACATGAAGGTCTGTCAAAGCTGTGTGCTGATCCCAGTTTCCCAATCTGAAGCACCAAGTTCACGTGCCCTTCTCTGGGGCTGTGCCTTACTTACCTCTGTGCCTTCTGCCACCCTCACCAGCCCAGCTTTTAATCTCAACCACACTCACTTGGTGTTGCTGCACCTGCAGATCCACCATCTTTGGGAGTTTCCCTGAGGAGAACCTATGTTTAAAAAAAACTGTGAGGATCTGAAAATCAAAGGCAAGGATGTCAAAAAACCTGCAACCAGGAGAGTGGAGTCTGCAGTTTAGGTGAGAGTGTAATGCTTACAAAGGGAAGGGAAGAAAACAGGGTCCTCAGTGAGAAACCCCACTGCCAGAGGCCCTTGGAAAGACACCAAATCAGTTGCCTGGAAACTAATGCTGCCCCTCGTTATTGTCAGCAACAGGAGAAACCCACAAGTGCCATAATTCAGGCCCCCACTACTGTCTTTTTCTCTTGGCTGAATGGAAGAAGCAAAGAGAAAAGGCTTTTCATTCTCTGTGGGTAGCAGGGTGTCTCCTTGCCCTCAGCTCAAGGGATTGCAGGCTCAGTGCTTTTGCATCTGGATGGTCAGTTCCCATGGCAAATCTTGTGTCCTGAAATTTAGAGGCTAACTCATCCTTCTACAGCTTTTTAAAAATTAAAGAACAATTGAAGTTGGCAGGAGCCTCTGGAGACCATGTAGTCCGACTGCCTGGCTCAAAGAAGATCCATCTCAAGCAGGTTGATTTTTACCACATCTCATCAGGTTTTGAGTATCTCCAAGGATGGAGACCCCACAACCTCCCTGGGCAGACAGTTCCAGTGTTGGATTACCCTCCTGGTGAGATTTTTTGTTTAAAGTTTAACTCGAAAACCTTTTGACAAAAATGACTGTGTAACCGACTGTTACAGAACAAAACATGCAGGTACACATGAAATTGCCCAAAACAATCTGGTTGCAGCACATTTAGAGTTAATTCCACAGCTAAGCTATTTTCTGGGGGACCCTCGTTCATGCCACACACAGGACAGACTTTGCACCGTTAGCAAAAAGTCTCACAAGGCTTTTCCACTGTGTTGTTCAGTGCATGAAGCCTGAGGCAGGATTTACTGCACATTATTCAATCTCTGCTAGGGAGGTAGGATTATTAGTCTCCTAAAAAGCTTTTCAGTTGAGTTCACTAAAATAGCTGAATGTTTCAAAACTGGTAATGATTTTAGCTTTGCAAGTCCCCTGCCAGAGGATGGGTCTATGCCATGGCTGTTTTACAGAGGACAAAGCTTGAGCCCAGAAGGGCTAAAGGGATGGGGTGCTGCATGGACACACCAACAAGTAGGACATTCCAGAGCACTTAAAAAGGTGTAGCAGCTTCCCTTCAGGTCAAGAGGCTTTAAGAAAGCCAGTGCCCCATGGCAGACCAAGCTGCTGCACGAGGAGCAGCTCAGTGCCGGGGTGGCAGTGGCAAGGTCTGTGCTTGCCCTGTACCCAGGCATTGCTCTGCCTTAGTGTGCTCACCACACCAAGTCATTTCCTACAGCCCACAGCCAAAGAGGAGTTGGGCTGTAGGAAAGAGGGAATCAGTCGACTCAAATTAAAAGAGGCCAAGATTGTCCAAACCTGGGTCTAGGCAAGTCTGGCTCATCCTAGCCTAAGCACTTTGCATTTGGCGAGGTCAAGTTGAGAATAAAGAAAGCACCTGAAGAATCAAGCTCAGGCAGACAGGTAGCACAAAGCCTCTGCCATGTGTTGTGCTGGCCCTGGGACTGGAGACCTGTAGCCTTTATCACACAGGTGGTGGCTAATCCCTGCTTCCACAGCTGTTTCTATAATCCATGGTGGCACTAAACCGCTTGTCTATAGTTCAAGCAACCTTTTGTCTTCAAACCAGAGACCACTGCAGGGACCCCTTTTCCTGATTGCCCCTAGGAGGGAGATTTGGCTTTTGTTTGGGTGAATGCTTTCCTGATTCAGCACAGGAACGGGGAACAGGACACACGTTTCAGGAATTAAATCCATTGCAGGAACTGAAAAGATCCTAGTCCCCCAAAAGCTGGTCCTCAATGTCAAGCGGGGAAGGGGGGGGGACAGGAAGGAAGGTGGACAAAAAGACTTTGCAAGGAGCTGACCAAAGGCAGGTCTGAGTTTCACTGTCTGTGGAGGAGAGCAGAGCCACCCCCCTACCTCCCTCCATCTCCCAGCCCTTCCCTCTTACAAGCTGCAAGTCCCTGGGAGGCCCCTAATCTGCTTTGCTGTACAAAAGACCCAGTCTACTGGCTTTCCTTTTCTTTTTGCCTGTTTAGAGTTGAAGTGGGGATCAGTTTCCAGGCACGAAGGCGAGGAGGGGGAAGGAGGAGGGTGCAAATGGTCTCTCTGCAGAAGAGATCCTGTGGAGGGCAAGAGCTCAGGTAGTTTCAGGTGGGAGGGAGGCACAGGGACACAGGGTGTCTGGGGCTGTCAGCATCCTTGCTTTCTAATTTGTGAGTTTTTCTGCTGTGCTTGGCTATCACTTGCAAACCAATGGAGAAGATAACTCCTTCCTTCTTTTGTTTTATTTGTGAAACAGGATCTCCAGTCTCTTGATCATATTCAGAGAATTTTTCTGCACTGCTTCTGGCAAGAATTCAGCCTACCTGTCCAGGACTCCTACCCAATGCTAGATGAGGTCTTGTCAGTACTTCGCAAATGCTATTAATAATTTCCTGCTTCTACTGGCAATATCCCAAACCCCTCGGGTCTCGTTCGCCTTTTTGTGCCTTTAGCTCATTGGTGGTTCATAATCACCCATGACTGCTACAACGAAGTTCACCTCCTCCTCAGTCATGTCCAACTGACACACTCCCTGTCTAGCACAAAAAACCCCAACCCTGTGATTAGTCTTGCATTTCGTGCTCTTGAATTTCAACTCGTTCCTACGTCTCCGTGCTCAAGGTTGTCTGCTGCATTCTGTTTGATCTCCTGTCTCCTCTGCATTCACAATGCCTCTCCCTTCTGCGTCATCAGCTGGCTTAACCTAAGCGCTTCCACTTCTTATGACAACATCATTCATGGAGAGAATAAACAAGATCAATCCCAGGATCAATTCCAGAGAAACTCCAGTGGTGAACTCTGTCTAGCCTGCCTACTGCCTCTGTCCAGAGGTACAGCTTCTGTACCCGACTGCTATTTCTTCCCACTAATCCCATCATCTTCAGTTTAATTAGTAATTTCCCTGTCACTCCATTGAGCACAGCTTGGTGCATTTGTCTAGAAATTTGTCTAGATGAATTGAGATGAGCAGGCTGTCTCGGCCGAATGCTTTCCATGGCCTGCCGAGCTGGTTCTGCTCCAGCTGTTTAACCGAGCTGGCCTGCAAGTTTTGTTCCGGGTCTTTGCATGCTACTGACCCATCCTACAAACTCCCCACATCCCACAGGAAAAGCATCAAACAAACGAGGAATGGGTACTACATTCACAACCTTCAGTGTGGTACTTTCTCTTCTGCAAGAGGTTCTGCCTCTGGAAACCTTGCCAGCCCACCTACATTTTGGCATTTTGGTTTGTTTGGAAACCAAAAATGCCTGCTTGTCCTGGCTGTAACACATCAGCAAGTCTGACTTTTGTACCTTATTTTGTTATACCATTCAGGCTTTTTTTCATTCTCTATCTTGCATGTTGACCCTACACCCAGCGTTATCATCCTCTTCAGACTGACAGGGAGCCACATCATGAACATCTTTGCTGCCCAATAGAGCCACTGTGCTGAGTGGATGCCTGAATGATACTTTCACCAGTGCTGTAACACCCTTTGTAAGATTGGTGTCAGCTTGGTTTCCCATGTTGTCTTTACTGCTTCCAGGTCTCTGGAGTATTCTCTCTCTTATCACCAAAAACTGGTGGGGAAGGACATTTATCCAGTTGGAACTTAATTTCCCATAGCTGACCTCGTCTTTTCAATGTGAGGCCAACATATCCCAGATCCAGTCCTCCAGGCTCAGGGAGCTTTAAGGTTTTGCATTAGCTTTGCTAAATGCTGTGCTGGGGGACCTGGCAGTCCTGCTTCTTTTGACCCTCAGGCGCTGGGTTCCAGATGTTCCCATTGCAATCCAGGCCTGTCAGAGGCAACTTTGATGCTCTCTGGGAGTGGACCAGATCATCTCTAGTGCAGACAACACTAGGCCTAGAAGTAACCAGCCTTCATCTGGAAGGCAAATAACAAAGCCTGTCTGAATTAAACTGTAAAACCCTCTCTGTCAAGCTACTGAAAAAACCGGTTTTCCCCAATTTAATCCAACTTCCCAGGGTACTGGGATCCCCAAGCAGAGAGAAGTCCATCCTCACTCAAGGGAGATGAATGGACTCTGAACAGACAGACGAGCAGACTTCACGTGTTGTAGAGGAGGCCGGGACAGAGCCCACATCGTGTAAGGGGCAGATTGGACAGACCCCCTGGAGGGTCACCATTCTGTGTTAACCTTTGCAGGGGACTCCCTGGGCGTTGCTGTGCTCCTCGTGCCTCCCAGGATGCTGCTGGCTCTCTGGGTACCCGGCTGCTCCCACCTCACCTGCCCTGCTGCGAACACCAAAAGCGAAGCCGGAGCCTCACCACGCTGCCCTCTAAAGCCTCTGTCTTGCAGTGGAAATAAATTGCCTCAGATTCCCGTAACTCAGGCAGAAAACCCAGGCCCCTTGCTGATAAAACCAGGCAGCCTGGACAGCGTTGCCCTGGCAACCTGCACTTTCTTCCCCATCCTTTTGTTCGGCCTCGGACCCAGACTTTTGTACCCAGCCATAATGGGGCCAGACTCTTGGGATGTTTACGGGGTGAGGTGAGAGGAATTTCATTCAGCCGTGTCTTGCTTGGCCCGTCTCCTTCCGCAGGGTGAAGGAGGAATGTTATTGACCAAGGCCCCATGCAGCGACCAAGGCACTAAAGAAAGGCACTTTAGACTTTCCGACAAAGAAAAGAAATTCCTGCCCTCCCCCATGCAAACATTACCCCCCCTGCCCCAACTTGCCTTTTGTTTCCTTATTTCTCTTTTGGTAACTTCCCCACTCACCCACTCCTGCCCACAGCTGCTCTCACCAGGCACAAACAAAACCCTTCAGCGTGCCCGGTGTGCCTGCCATCTCCAAGTTGCAAGGCATTCAGTAATCCTCCTGGATCCCTATGCTCCGAGGCACCTTGACAATAAAACAAAGCTGGACGTGCACTGAGTTTGCAGGAGCAGGAGTGCTGTGAAGATGAGGTTGGGGCATGGAGCAGCCAAGCACAGCAGGGAGCTGGAGCAGGACCCCAGCCCACTCTGAGGCCCTGCCATGCTCAGTCCCTCGCCCTCTGGTTCAGGCTGGAAAGGGTTAAGCACATCAGGTCCAACTGCCTGCTGAGAAGACAAAAGTCTGCCTTGACATCCAATATTGAAGCTCCCAGGGACACCACTGAGGAATTCCCATTAGCTGGTGTTTGTGGAAAGCCTTATATCAAATGCCAAGGACAGCCAGTTTGCTTTCCTCGTGCCAGCGACTGGGAGAGAAGCAGCACCTTCCTGGCACTGCATTTCAGGGAAGAAGCGATGTGGACACAGACCAAATGGTGCCTTTATGGAGGAAAAGCAAGCAGGTCTTTCCTCTTGTCCCTCTGCACATCTGGCAGCTCCAGCAGTGGCCAAACCACCCTGGAGAAACTCTAGCCTGACTTGACCAGACTGTGCCTGGGTTCAGGTAGCTCATTTCAGAGGAGAACCCCATAGCACCACTCTCTTCCTGGCCTTCAGACTTCGTAGTGTCTTGGGAGAAGTCAAATAAATCCACAATTTGGGCAGAAGACTCTGAGGACCTGTTAGTGGCAACACAATTGTGTTTCCTACTCACCCTGTCCCACACTGCTCTGCTTTCAGAGCACCTGTGCAAAGCCAAAGGCCTGGGCAGAGATGGGATTCTGGGAAGGATGGGCACTGGGTTTTTTTCAGTTCTGCTGGGGGCATAAAAAGAAGATAAAGCCCAAGCTGGTGTTGTTTGAGTGGGTAGATGAGTTGAGTGGAGAAGTGAGTGGCTCCTACTATGGGTGCTGTCCCAGTGCTCGGACATCCTGGGAGACTCTGCCCAGCAGAGAACTCAAGCAGAGACAATGAGTGTCTTATGGATGATGAGAGACACTGCCAGAAGCTTTTCTTTAATCCTGAATGGATTGTTATGGTATTGCTCTCTCCCAGCTGGATTACCTGATTAAAAGTGAGCTCATGCATCATAGCCTTTCACTTCAGCTGGCGCTGCAAGAGGATGGAGGAAAAAGATCCAGACACCAGTTTTCCTAACACTTGTCTTTGAGACTCTTACTCTTCCATCATGTCTACTAAAAAAAATTAAAATTCAGCTAATAGATTTAAAAAATGATTAGTGAGCTGGACAGCAGAGAGAAGAGGCGACACAGACGATGGAGGACCACAAGACGGCTTCTCTTGGGACTGTCGCCAGCAAAAACTGAAGCCCAGGGTATGCCCAGTTGGCTCTTGACAAAGGACTGGCACCATTTCAGTGCTGCTTGCCTCAAAGGCATGAAAACCCAGTGAAAAACTAGGCTGGGAACCAAGAGGAAGCAAAATGCACACCAGCCATGAATAATGGGGCAAATGTGTCAATGCTAACAGCAACACACAGCAGCCCTTCCCATTGTCCAGCCTTGGCAAGGTCTTTCCAAAAGAGGCTGAAGTGAGCCTTCCTGGATCAAACAGAGTGTGCCTGCAGGAGTGATCCCCAAGCTGGGTTTGATTTATGTGTTTAGGGTTAGTGATTCAGCCACAATGAGGGATCACGCACTGGAGGCACTCTCCCATTGCTCCTCCGTCACCTGCACCGCCCTCACGCCAGCCTGCTGACCCCTCATTTCTGGGCAGGTTGTCTCAGCATCGATTTTCCTTTTTGAAAGTACTTCAACTTGAAGTGCTGAAAATGGCTCCTCAGCAACCTCAAGATGTGAAGCCACACTGAAAGTGTCCCTTTTCTTGCATTTTCAGGAGTGTTAGCATTCATGTTTTTCACGTTTCCGTGTCGTGGGACAGAGAAGAGGTCAGAGCAGGTATGGGGAAGCAGGCTTAGGTGCACTTACAAACAGATCTCTGTTAGGAGGTGCAGCAGAAGAAAGCTGCTTGTGGACCACAGGAAGCAATAAGGACTGTGGCTCTCACTGCTGATGATAGAGGAACTTGGGCAGCAAGAAACCAAATGCCCAAAGCAGCTGAACAGGGAGAAAATCTCTGCTCAGATGTCCCTGCTCCCCCACTCCGCCTTCGTCACTCGCTGCATCAACCCTGAAGAAACCAGTTTTGTTTCTACATAGTTCACGGCAATCTTGAGAGGGTTACAGGATCCCTTCAAGGTCTCAGTGAGAAGGTGTGGTGCAACATCTTCAAATGGTGCCTTCAGGAGCAGCTAATCCGGGACATCGGAACTGTGGGAGTGGGAATTGTGTCAGGCTGGCACAGGAAAAGTTCTGCCACTAATGTCTCATCAAGCCAACGCGGGCTTAACCTGTCAGGCAAAACAAGAAGTGGTAGAGACAGAGTCCCAGTTAATAGGCTTTAGGACATACAAAGCAGCAGGAAACCCATTTTTCTCCAACCACCCACATCCCATACGGATGTAGCTTGGAGGGTTTTTTTCGGCTTTGTGTTGGTGGAAACAAAAGCAAGTCCCTTCTGCAACCCATTTGAGCAGGAAAAATGAGATAGAGGCTCCTGGCAAGGCTTGTTTTATCAGAGATGCTGGTGCTGAGGGGTAGTATAGAGACCAATGAAGCATGAATGGTGCACTAAATTTGGGGCTCTCAGGGATGTTTCAGACGGGACAGTGACAGCATTGCATTTCCTCTTGCCTTGATCCAGATGGGTTTGTCCTGTCAGTGCCACAGAGTGTTGACAACGCGTTAGCTGTCATGCTGCCCCCCTCTTTTTAGGGGGCAAATTAGGGCCAGTTTGTCACAGCAGCAACCTTTCTGCATCCAGCCTTGCCCAAAAGTCCCCACAAGAGGTAAGAGACAGTTCCTCTCCATAGGGCCTGCAGCAGATGTTCAATGCAGCCAAAGCTAACTTGTTTGTAAATCTGATTAAGTCAAGTTGGGTTTTTCTCCTGTTTCAGATATTAGTTACTTTGATGTGCATAAAACACCTTGGATGATCTGTAAGTCAGAGACTTTTGCATGGAAATATTTCCCTGGGTTCACTTCTAAAAGAGAGAGAGAGAGAGAGGGAGAGAGATTTTTTTCTGAAGTTCCCTTTTAAAAAACAATCCATAACTTCAATTTTCAGATCAATGTAAAAAAAAAAAAAAAAAAACCTAAAAAATCTATCAAATTATTCTCTTCCCACATTCTTCTGATACTGCTTTTCTCAGCCCTCTCTTCCTCCCAGCCTGTTAGCTGTAGGAGCATTACAGGGTGCTCAAGGTGACAGGAGACGATTTGATTACAGCAGCTGAGCTCTGAGTGCCATCAGTTCCTGCTTAACCCGCTGGCTGGGGGGAGCACAGCAGCTGTATTTTCCCTCCAGAGGTGGGGCTCCATAGCTTTGGTGGGTGAAAGAAGATGGAGTTTGCTTTAAAAGGCAAACTGTCGGTGTCATTAATGAACTTGAGTTGTGTCAGCGAAGCAACAGAAAAAAAATTGGGAAGCAAAGAGAGAGCAGCTGAAGAAATTCCTAGATTTGCTTTTTTTTGTCTGAAGAACAGAGATAAAAATGCAAAGGGGATCAAACAAATGGAAAATGCATCAAGACAAAGCAGAAAGGGTGTCAACTTTCCAGCAAATTACACACTCAGCGTTTAGAGACCACAAGTCTGATTTCCAGTCCTCCGGGATATTCCAGCACATCGTCTTCATGCTGGCTTCCTCATTCTGCTGCAGTTGGGTCTGACGGCTGGTGTGGGCTCTAAAATGGTGAGGGATTAGAGTTAATAAAGGCAGCAGCCCCCCCACCCCCTCGCTGTATTTTAGGAATGGCCTTGTGCTGGAGATGGCACATTGTTTCCCTTCTACAACCATCCATCAAGGACAGCTCATCTCAGACTCCGATAAATCCTATTATTTCAGCTGCACATTTCCACTGCCTCCAAATCAGCAGCTGATGATACGCAGAGTGTTGCAATAAATGTTTATGGCTCTGCTTCTCCTCAGCCTTTAATTTCAATGGTTTGATGTTGATCAGCCCCTTGAACAGCCGCTCGTTCACATCATTACTGGTGTGTGCAAACAGCCCGCGCCGGGGACCAGCGCCAGCTCCGCTGCCGCACTGATCTTGGCTTGTTAGAGGTGTTTCCAGATATGATCTTATAACTCATGGAAACAAATGGTTTCCTCCAGCCCTGAGTTAGCATCCTCTGCTGTAGCACGAGCATATGCTATGGGTGTATTTATGCATGGCTGAATGCCCTGGGTGTACACATAGCTGGGGATTTTATTGAAACCTATGCCCACCTCGGTGCTTCTGGGCGAATTCACAGCCGAGGCACACCATCAGTTTAGGAGCTGCACACTGGCTGTGAAAGCCGGTAATTAAACATTCCCCCCAAACAGCGAATGGCCGTTTCCCTGCCAGCCTCCTGCCTTTGCCCACGGAGCAGACAGATGCAGGGGAGGATGCTGCTGCTCTCCCCTGCCTGAGCTCTTGCAAAGGCCAGAGGATGCTGCCGTGGAGGTCAAGACCTGCTGGTGTGAGCTGCTGTGCAAACATCTAATTTTTGCCACGTTTTGGATACGGCAAGTCCAGCTATGAAGTCTTGGTGCAGATTTGGGGCAAACAGCCTGTGTGGTGAGTCCAAGGCAGAGCTGAACCTGCATCCCTCAGGTCTTTATCCAAGGTGACCATCCTTGTACAGATCCCAGTGTGGACTGAGATCCCAGTACTGACCGTGTCTTGTGCCCTGCTATGGACAAAGTCAGGCTTTCTCAGCCACACATCTTACCAAGATACACAAGTCAAAGTTCTAGGCCACCGTGGTAGCCAATTTGACAGACAGCACTTCACAGCTCCATGGACACAACAGCTCAGAAGCCCAGAGCAACAGCAAAACCTGTGGGACCTGAACTGGAGGCACTTCCAGGCTGCTCAGGGCCAGGACAGTGCTTATGCGGAGAAGGAGACAAAAGGTACATCATCAAGTTTGCAGATGACACCAAAGTGGGATAGGTTTGGAGTGGGGAATGCTGGTGCCAGCTCCTAGCAGCGTGGCCCCTGTGTGACTGGGGGGTATAGTTTCTTGGAAGATGCTCCAATTCTGGCACAACTAGAGGTGTCACTGTGCAGGTGTCATGACTGAAGGTCTGGCTTGGTGATGGTGCACGCTGCAGGAGGTGAGTGGAGATGGAGCTGTGCTCTATACCAGGCTCAAGGCTGTGGGTGATGGACAAGGGAGACAAGAGAGGAAACAGCAGTTTCTCCACACTGTAGCTCTTTGCAGGTGTCACTGCAGGAGAAGACACAAGTCCACGAAGCTCAGTTGCGCTGGGAATCTATGGACATGAGCCCAACAGACCTCAGTGCTTGCAGGGACACAGTGGTCTCAGGTGACTGCAGCTGGGGGACCATGTGTCCCACATCCCCACTGTGGGATGCTGACTTGCACCTCCAGCTGTGGCAAAGCTGATGCTGGGAGGCTCAGGCACAGCAGGAGGACACAAGGGAGGACCAGGAGCTGGGGATGGGTGACGCCTGCAGGTGGTGCTACCCAGCTGGTGACTGCACCATGAGTGGGGCGCGATGCCCTTGAGGAGCAAGCGGAAGGCTGACCCACAGGTATACCTGCTGGCCCAAGCCTGGGGAAGGGGAGCAGGGAAGATGAGCTGGGGCTCTGCTTGCCAGAAAAAATGAAGTTCACAGCTCACTTGTCAACATGGAAAAGGGAAAGGGGGGGCTTCCTGGGAGCGGGATGGAGCCGGGGAGCTCGGGTCGTTAGCCTTCTGCTCACATCGGCGGGGGAAAGCAGTTTCATTTGCTGGCCTGATTGGACTGATGAGATTTCCATATTCTTCATTAAGGGGCTGCCAGCAAGCGCGGCTGGGCTGCCATTTCCCATTACTCACAGCCTATCCATTATGCAAAAGGCGAAAGGGAGAGGGATGAGCCCGTGAGCCCAGATAGCGGCTGTAATGATCCTGTCAGCCTCGCGCCCGGCACCGGGGAGAGGGGAGCCAAGGGTGCTGCAGAGCCTCCTCGGAGCGCTGCCTGCCTGCTTCCCTGCCTGCTTCCCTGCCTGGGCACATGCTCTCTGCTGCAGGGGCCACGTTGGTGGCATCAGGCTCCATGTCTCATCCTGGCCTCTCCATGCCCAACATTCAGCTCTCCTGCCCTGCCCCACTCTCAGCACTGCAGCAGGGGGACAGGTGAGACAAGTCCCACTGCAGCAAGCCCAGTGCAGAGGGAAGGGGGGATGAATTACCCGCCCCAGGATGTGCTCATTGACCTGGCCACCCAAGGGGGCTACAGGACACTCCCTCTCCAGTCCCTTTCCCATGGCAGATGAAGTGGGGTTGCCTGGTGCTCTGCGCATCGCTGGTGCATCAGGATGAGGTGGCAAGGAGCAGCGAGAGCAAGGCGAAAAAACCTCCTTTGGTCATGGGAGGATAGAGGGCATGGGCAGGTCCATCTGCACCCCACTGGCCCCCAGGTGGGCACTGGTCCTGCCTGGGTGCTCTCACCACACCCCATGGGAGCTCCAAGACTTTGGGCTCGGTACCCTACTACTCCCTGTCCCTCCCCAGGGATCATAGCCCACGTGTGGAGCTGTTTGAGGGGGCTGAGTGCTGTTTGAAGGATGATGGAAGGATCATTGCCTGAACCTGGATCCACCCAGAGAGAGCCTGTGCTAGGGGAGGTTGGGAAAATTACCTCTCAGCCCCAGTATTGAACTGGGTTGCTGCAGGGAGGTCTCAGAGCCGGGAGCTCTTCCCAAGGTATCTGTCACGCCTGACCTCAGCTGTCACCAGCAGGCAATTATCTCGGTGCTGAGAGATCACAGTGGGGATGCAAGGACCCATCTCTCCTCTTGCCTCCCCTTCAGCTCCCTTTTCCCCATCTCGCTTGCCACAGTGGTGCAGGCAGCAGGAACTTCCCATTGGATAGAGGCCACAGGAAAGGCAGCCCCCCAGAATGCTGGCTGTGCTCCCCGGCCTCCATCCCGGGATATGGATGGAGGTCTCTG
The DNA here is from genome assembly GCF_041296385.1 of Aphelocoma coerulescens. Lineage (NCBI taxonomy): Eukaryota > Metazoa > Chordata > Aves > Passeriformes > Corvidae > Aphelocoma > Aphelocoma coerulescens. The sequence goes on along the minus strand of NC_091026.1, from coordinate 6,644,690 downwards.
CCTTGCTCCTGCCTTACTGGGGATTGAGTCATGGCGTGGGGAGAGGGATGGGGTGCCTGCACAGCCTCTCCATCCCCTCAATGCCTTTCAGCCTTATTTCACAGAATTGTTTACGAGCCGAGCCTCCCTGGAGGGAGCGTGGGTCAGCTCCAAGCGAGGCTGCTACCGGCAAGGCTGTGCTTGGAGGAGGATGCCAAATGCCCAGACGCTGGAAGGAACAGGAACACGTGTCAAGGGAGAGTCTTCATTTATTAGTGACAGTAACCTCGGCAAAAAATAGCCTGGTCTTTGTCACATCTTCATCCCTTCAGTGTCTCTGCGGGGCACAGGCAGAGCAGCTCTAATTGCTCCCGGGTGCGGGAAGCACAGATCAGAGCCTGGCATCTCTCTCCTCACCCTCTCATGCTTCCTTCTCGCCTTTTTCTCTTCCTCTCCACCCTTTTCTCCACCGTCCCTCTTTCATCTTTCAGCACCAATATGACCAGCATACATGGCTGTGTTTGCTGCTTCATCCCTGCCCATATTCACCTTCACAGACATTCAGAAGTCTTGGCCTCAATGCTGGGTCCCTGGGAGGCTGTCCTCTGCCTTCCTGGCTGCTTTTGGGGACTGCTATGGCACAGGCTCTTGTTCCTCCCCTGTGTACAGGCAGGAGGAGCACACCAAGAGGGACAGGCAGGGGCAGCATGTGCTGCCCCACAGTCAGGCCCTGGCTCTGGGGTGGGAGAGCCGCCAGGGGGGCACGGGGACAGAAGGGTTAACTGTCCCTGGTGCGGTGCCATCGCTGGGTGCCCATCAGCTGCCCCGTGTTGCACCAACAGCGGGCACTGAATCCCTTCCTTGTTGGCAGAGCTCCAGCCTGGCGGAGGAAGCTGCTGAGAAAATGCAATTACAGCAAACAACAGCCACACGCGCAAGCGCTGCAATCCACACCTGGCACTAATTAACTTAATTAGCCCTTAATGAGCTACACTGGTCGGAAGGCCTATTTTTACTTAATTATCCCCTAATGTGCTTGGCAGAAAGTGGGGGCCCTGATGGATGGAGAGGTTTACCTGGCTTCCTCTACTCTGGCAGTATACTCCATCATCCCGGCATCCCTGTAAAGAGCTGAGCTGCCTGTGAGTGGAGCGAGGATGAGCCTGGCATGGGTGGCAGCCTGGCACACAGTGGCACCTGCCTGGCCGATGGCAGGGTTTGACTACACTTAAGGAGGACCCTGTGTGGCTTGTCCCACTGTGTCCCACCTCCTGCAGGTCTGGGTGACATTTAGGACAGCCTGTGGTGGTGCACTCTTTGAGTGAGGTCATGGTGCTGGTGCAAAAGGCTTTCCTGAGTTGTGGTGGCCTGAAGCTGGCAGGCTGTGCCATGCAGTTCCTGGGGGGATGGCTGGATCTGGCCCCCAGGTGGGTGGAGAAGAGGTGGTGGCCCAGGTCCAAAGTACTGTGTCCCATCCTAGGGAGCCCCATGCAATGAAACACCCTGTGCATGACATACACAGGGTGGGAGGGAGCAAGCCCATTGATCCCCTGGGGAAGGTGGGACTGGAGCAGACTGGGGCTGGGAACAGCCCAATGCCACCAGAACAGCTCTCTGGCATCCTATGCTCTCCAGCTGCAAACTAGGTGAGAGGAGCTGGTACCAGGTGCAGGGAAAATGCTGCGGTCCCTGGATCTGGCCTTGCTGTTTCCACAGCAACCAGCATCATCCAGCCCAGCCCTGGTTGCTGCAGCATCTCTGGGGGCTTCCTAAGAAAGCCTGTCCCGAGCATCTGTGTTAAAGGTGCAGGAGTCAACAGCTCCAAACTGTGTCCTGGGGAGGCTGAAAGCAGTGTGCAAGAACCTGCTGTGGCAAGCCAAGGAGGCAGTGACAGGGTAGGGAGGGAGGGGATGGCACCTGTCACTGGCCCTTATTCATACCATGCCTCAATGTAAAGAATTTTTAAATTAGAAGAAGAGCAGGAGCCAGGAGGGCAGTGCTGCTCTCCCAGGCTTGTCGAGCCGCTTCCCAGATGGATATGCCTGTAAATTATAGATTGAATCTCCCATGCTTTCCAGCAGCAATGACGTGCTTGCGAAGGAAGTGGCTGTCTCCCACAGCATGGCATGGCTGGACACTGGGGGGTTGGTGCTCTTCTCTCACCTGCCCAGCAATGCCACCACCAACACCACGCAGCCAAGCCTGGCCTTGCCAGCAAGTGGCACCGGGCTGTGCTGGGGCAGTCCTTCCTCCTTCCCCTCCTCCTCATCACTGTAGCAGATTCAATGAACGGTGCCATGTCCCAGTATTACCTTCCCTTGGGTTTGGTCCTTCCACCTTCCTTTGTTCTTCGTCCCATTCCTTTGGTAGGATGATTTTCTAAAGCTATTTTAGTGAAGTTTCTCTTTCTAATTTCTTCCTTGTTAAGTTTTGCAGCCCAAACCTCAGCAAAACACTGGCCTGTTGCTTTCCCCGGGCAGGCTGTGGTGCAGAGACATGGTGGGTCCCTGACTGCTGGGGTCACTGTCCCTGCACACCCTCCCATGTCCCTGCAAGTCTCTCTCAAGACTGTCTGGACTGATGGATCCTTTTGTCTCTGACTCATTTGTTTAACAGATTCGGGACCAACAAATTGGCCTTTATTGCCTTTTCTGGGTCTTAAAGGGCTTTGCTGTGTGCAGGAAAGGTGTGCAGGCTTTTAGGAGATTTCTTCTGCTCTGGAATTTGGTTGATTCTCTCCATTTTTCCTGGTAACTCGAATCAGAGGTGTGAAACCCTTTATTCATACACTGAAGTGTGTTGAGTATTTAAAGGAGGGTTTAGAAGCAGATATTTGGGGGGATCTGAGGGTCCTGGCTGCTGCCCTGGCAGCAAAGGGCCTGGCCTGTCCTCTGGGGGCATTCTGTCCTTAAAGGGATTTCTGTCCCAAAGGCTCGTCCTGCCCTGGATGGGACTCTTGTCCCAAAGAGGCATTCTTATCCTGGAAGAGGGGATCCTGTTCCCAAGAGATGTTCTGTCATGGGCAGGGGTCCTATTCCCAAAGAACACCTTGTCCTAAATTGGTGTCCCATGCCTAAGGAACATCCTGTCCCCAGGGGTTATGCTGACCTGGATGTATGCCCTCTCTCCAAAAGGGGTTTCTGTTTCCACAGAACATCTTCTCCCACGGGATGTTCTTTCTCCATGAGGTGTCCTGCCCCTACAGATGTCCTGTCGAGGTGGAGCTCCTGGCTGCCCAGCCCAACTCTATGGGATGTTTTCCACCCTGCTCACACCATGGCACAGCTGGGTATCCATGAACACCCCTGGCAACCCAGCTTTCCCCAGGGGACCACTTCTCGCCCAGCCTTGCCATCACTACACCCTCCCCCCCACAGGCAGCTCACAGCAGGATTATAGCAATGCTTTGATGCAGTAAAAAGGGGTCTTGGGTCACTCCGGGGAGCCCTGCTGGGGGGGCTGGCAGCCATTCCCAAAACTGGAGCTGTTAATTTGTTGTTGTGCAGAGTATGTAGGGCACTGAAGTGCGTTTGAAGGTGAGCTGATACAGATTTATTGGTGGTTGGGCCTCTTTGGGAGAGGCATTTAAGCAGCGCTAAGAGGATGCTGGGAGAGGGTTTCCAGCAGTGAAATCTCCCATTTGTCCCTAAAGGAGAGTGGGTGCTCCAGCCATGCAGCCCACCTGGAAAGCCCCTGCCACTGCAGCAGCACGGCTCTTTTAACCACAGCCTGAAGCCCTTGGCCCTGTCCCCATCCCCTCCCACTCTCAGTGGGGTCCAGCATCCCTGCCTTTGACCCCTGCCTCTACCAAGCAGCATTTTGGCATCTAAATTCAACAGAAGGAAGCTTTTTCCCAAAGACACCTTTCTCCTGGTGACCCAAGGGTGCTCCCTGGGGACAGCGCCCACCTCACCTGAACACCACTGCCTGCCTCCCTGGAGAGGGAAAACCCCATGGCAGGGCTCAGGCACCAACCCCACTCGGGCTTCATGTTTGTCATTATATTAATCTCTCATTTGAAATGGATACAAGGAGGGGGGAGAGATAAATTAGTCCCATTCTTCTGGGAAGAATGAAGTGACCCTGCGAGGCGAGGGACGGCCGTGCCAGCCCCACTGGCCCAGGCAGAAATGCTAATTTCTCCTTTCCTCCACCAAAGCCGGAGTAAAAATGCTAATGGGGCTGACGGCGGGCTGCAGATAAAAGTCTGTGTCTGCTCGCGCGCACACAGATGGGTTTGAGCGCCGCGATAAGCTGGCAAACAAGGTAATTAAAATAATTAAAATGCTAAACAAAGGGGAGGATGGAGACAAGCGATACAAAGGGCTGGGAGGGATGAGCAGCTCCTGGGAAATGGTAACTGGGTGCGGGTAAGGAGGAGGAGGGCAGAGGGATGGAGGTGGGTGGGCTGGGAAGGAGAAGGGCTGTGGGGTACACCAGGTAACCATCCCATCGGGGACCCCCATCCCTGCGCTGCGGCTGGCCCTGGCCACGGGGACATCTGCCTCTTCCATCCCCTGCCTGCCCCAGTGTCCCCTGCACAGGTGACTGGGGGGAACCTGGGAGCCCAGGCAAATTCCCACTGCCTCGGCAAATTTTTCCAGTTTAAAACAAACTGCCCCCAAAACAGGCATGTTCCGCTGCTGGAAATTGCTATCTCAAAGTCTCCCTTTTATTAACAGCATCCATTAAAATAGAAAAAAAAGCGAGCTTGAAATTAGAATTTATTTTTGTTTCAGGCCAAGAGAAACATTGGATTTGAGCGAAGCAGACTTTTATTTAAAGCCAAGTCCTCAGGTGGCAGGCAGCTCTCCCCTGCAAGGAGAGCTGGGATCTGGAGCCAATCTAGAGACCTCTGTGCTGTGCTGAGGCCAAATCCCAACATCGCCAGCTGCAAATCCACACTGGTGCAGCATTTGGCAGGGATGTCCCTGATGGGCTGCCACCACCACGCAAGGTGCAGCATGGAATTGGGATGCCCCTGCCAGACTGTGTTGCTCCATGCTGGGTTCAGAATGCCCCAAAGGACTGTGCTTCTCCTTCCCCGTGGCTGTGCATCCCTCCCTGGCGCTTTCCTGGTGGCCGCGGCGCTGGAGCAAGGAGCCTGCGAGACAGTTTTAGCAGGAGCCACAGAGGGTGGGGAACAAGCAGATGCCCTGTGAGATGCAGTGGGGGGGTCGGGGTTGAGATTCCCCCCTCTGAGCTTCCTGCTGTGAAGGAGCTGTAGCCAAAAAGCAGGCCGGGGCCTGGCAGCCTGCCCGCGGTGAGCTGAATCTCCGGCTGCAGTTTGAAGCTCGCAGACAGCTATTTAACACAAACAGCCAAGCTGTTATCTTTTCCCTTAGGGCCACCATCCCTTTCGCTTCTCAAATGCCAAATTACAGCCTACATTTAATTTCAATGCCACGGGGAGATGCATGTCAAGGGAGGGCAGCTTCGTTTAAAATTAGCCACATTAGATTAGCGGCGATACAGCCGGGGAGGAGGGTTCGGAGGGAGGAGAAGCATCCCCATGAACTTTGGGGGAATTCCTCTAGGAATGTTGAGGATCTGGGGTCCAGCGGAGCCAAGTCTGCCCCATCTGCTGCATCCTTGGCTCCATGAGGGATGCTGGTTCTGGCTGGGGATATCCCGTGTTTCATGGGGTCAGGGAAGGGATTTATGGTGTGGGAGGCACAGTGTGGAGCTGGCACAGATAGATAGAGGACACAAAGTGTGTTTCCAGCCATCAGCTGTGAATTATTTGACCAAGGGAAATTTATAAGGATCTTCAATGAAAATAGTTTATTTTTTTCTGCACAGCATGCTTATGGGAGCAGGGTGAGGTGGTGTTGGTTTCCTGACCACAGCATTGGCACTGATGGGATTCCTGCAAAGTTTTTGTCTGGATATGAGTTGAACAAGCAAGAGGGTAAAGACCAAACAGCCTCTGCTAGTGCACAGCTACATTCTGCTCTGGTCTGAGCCCCCAAAATGATGTTTTTTGGCGGGGGGACAATCAGAGGAGTTTGAAATCAGCCGCGTGCACATGGAAAGTGTCAGCCCAAATCTCAATTTCTTTTTCTTTACATTGAAATGCAGAAATGCTAAAATTGTGGGCAATGCTTTCATGGGGAATAGTGACAGCCAGGAAAAAAAGCGGGAGCCCGTAATTGCAGGCTTTCACTGACAGCAAAACAACCCTTTAATAATAACTAAATACAAGGAGCGCGCAGAGAGCAATCTTCTCCGAAAGAAACAAACACTGATTTTTCTTTTTTTTTCTCCTCGCCAGAAACATCTCTGGTACAAAAGGGCTGGCTGGCCTCACCAACATCTCCTCCAGCCCCAGAGATTCAGTTTGCCCCACCAAGGATTTCCAGGCTCACTGGTGTGTGGCAGGGCAGGGTGAACCCTGGCAATGCCCCTGCTCCTCCACACCAGTACCCAGCGGTGCCAGCCCAGCCACTCATGGGGTGTGTGATGGGTTCCTGTGCTCTGCGAACCAACCTGTTAGTTTTAATAAAATGAATAAAGCCTCAAAATCCCCTGGGGTAGAGCTACAAGGAGTGGACATGGACAGGCATTGGGAGTGAAGCAGAAGAAATAGGGAGAAGGTCCGCAGGGAGGTCCCTGAGGGAGTGGGGGCGGTGGTGCCATGGAGCAATGCCACCCCTGCTCCAGCTCCATACTCGGTGGTAACTGGGCAGCCCTGTGGCACAGGGGTACTGCTGCACTTCCCCATTGCAGCGGTCCTTGTGCATGTCCCCATCTCAGGGCTGCCCCTGCCCGTCCCCGCTGTGGGAGCGCTCCCACAGCGCTGGCTGCGTCCCTGAGGGCGTTCACCTCAGCTCACCCCAGGTGACACAGGGAGAACGACAGGTGACACGATGTAGCTTCAGCAGGGGCACAGGAAATGTTGATGGGTCTGTGGCCGGTCCCATGTGGAATTCAGCGTCTGTCTCTCGCATCAAGCCCGTCCTGCAGCGCTCACAGCTTCAATGGACTGCGCTGCCCTGCTCTGCCTCACCAGACTCCCTGTCCCGCATAGCAAATCCAACACCCTTGCTGTGGGCAGCTCTTCCCCACCCAAAGATCACCCAAAATACAGTTTGCCTTCCCGTGCCATCAGCCAGCTCTTTTTTACAGCAGGTGAGGAAGCGGCGGTGGAGGAAGGGGGGAGTATGGCCAGGCAGAGCCGAGCCGAGCCGCAGGGATGCTCCATCAACATGCAGAGCCACGTGCCAGTTCGACGGTGGCCGGACAGCGTCTGGCTCATCCAGACAAACTGCTGCGGGGAAAGGTGGAAATTCAGCCCCGGAAATAATGGTGGAGAAGGAAGCCCCACACATCGAGCCCAGGACAATGGGCTGAATCCCACGTATAGGACCTGCCAGCGGGAGCCCTTTGTGGCCCTTAATTAGGCTTTAATTTCGAGTGAGGACAAACCTTCAGCTTGTACAGACCAGTGGTGTAAAGCCGGTGCCACCCCCCGCCTGTCCCCTCCTGCCCTCTCACGGGTGGCGTTCGGGGTGGGAAGCTGGTGTGCCAGGTCTGGGCTGGCCAAGCCGCCGGGGCCAGCCCTGGTACTCAGGAATCTGCCGCCTCGTGGGGCTTCAACTAATGTGACTTGCATCTGTAATTTACTTTTAAAAGGGGATTCTTGCTTTCTCTCTCTCCACACTGCCTGCTGGCTGCTCCTGGATTTTCCAAGCAAAGGGAAGGGGAAGAGGGGTATGAATAAAATATCATCATGACAGCTTTTTTATATATATACATGAACCCGCTCTGTCAGGCTGCGAGCTTCATTTTTAAATAAGAAGCTCAGCTCCGTTCCCAAGAGGCCGGGAGAACGCAGCGGGCTTTTAAGAGAAGGGACCAAAACAGAAGAGCATTTTCCTCTTCCATCACATCAGACTGGAGCTGGGTTAATTACGCTTCTCTGTCCTGATTTAAGCACGGGAGCTTATTCAGTACAACTGTTCCTTTATTAATGAATTGCAACCCAATTTTAACCGGAGGAAGCTGGCGAGGAGGAAAAAAAAATTGGAAACCCTTTTGCCAGCATGCTCTGTTTGCCGCTGCCTTTCATTTACATAACTTCAAAGTGATGCATTTTTTAAACCAACCTATTTTCAGGTCTGGCTGGACTGCATGGGTGCATGGACATCCATGCAGATGTGGCATTTCTCTGTGTATGCCCACTGCTGCTGCAGGGTGCAACAGCTCCTGGGCAGGGCTGGGATCCACCACCCTGCTGGGCTGGGACATGGCTCTCCACACTCTGCTGCTGCCAGAGGTGCTGCTGGCTGGGTGAATGTCACCACGAGCTTATGACCTGGTGCCAGCCAGTCCCTGCAACACATCCTGGGGCTCAATCCTGCCCCGTCCCATCCTCCCTAGGATGGACCAAGGGGCTCATGGACGATGCCCCGGGGAGCAGGGATACATGCTGCTCCAGTCCTGTGCTGGTCCTGCAGGGCATCACTGGCACCTCGGGGTCCCTCTGTGCCTCCCCGCAGCATCGGGGGAGTCGCGGGCATCGCCGGCGCCGCCACGCGCCAGGGATCCAGGGACATATGCTGCTTTTTCACGCCGCGGAAACACCACCTGCTCAGCTTCCTGCTCAGCCCCAGGCAGGAAGGGAGGGGAGCCCATCGCCCCAGTGTCCCCCAGCATGTCCCCACAGCCCCCTGCACCCAGCAGGGCTTGGCCTCTCCCTCCCAGCTGTGGGCATCCATGGGTGGCCTGAGCTCTGGAGCACTGTGCCATGGCACAGCTGATCCCCAATGCCGTGCAAGCAGAGAGAGCTGAGAGCAGCTTCCCAGCCCTGTGGTGTGCCAGGACACAGCCCGGTGCCAGCACCCACCACTGACACCCTCCATCGGCTGGCTCCACACACGGGAGAGGTGCTGGGTTAGGGGGGAGCCTCATGGATATTCATGAGCAGAGGATTTGCTGATCAAAAGGTGCAATCCTGTTTTCCTTTATAATATATCTGGTTAATACAGACTTAATGAACAAATGAATAATAAATTAGACCAATTTTGTTTTCTTTCTTCTTGGAAAGGCGGGCGCAAAGGGGGACTCTGTGCGGGTTTGATTGATAGCAGGGGCTTGCTGGGAGATCTGCTCCTCAAACCCTTATTAAATATGAAACAAATAACGGTGCAATTGGTTTAATCTTGTTGCAGTGGTGGATGCTGGCTGGGCAGGGAGAAGAGGAGGAGGAGGATGGGAAGAAAGAGGGATTTTCAGCTGCCTTCATCCCACACCAAGGCATGGTTCAGGTCCCTGAGCAGGATGCTGGGCACCTCGGTGGTGGTGGCTGCACCATTAAGCAGAGCACGGTGTGGGCACAAGCTACAGGAAGCAGCCAGCACTGCATGGCACCATCGTGGCACATGGCCCAGGGTGATGCAAAGGCATCGTGAGGGAATGGAGCAACAACATCATTGCACCAGCTGGATCAACACAGGGTCTTCTGGGCTCAGCAGGGCAATGTCTGAGGAGCTGCCACCAGAAGAAGGACGAGATGACAAGCTGCACCAGGGAGATGAGTTGTGGCCACCCCCTGTCACGGCCGCGAGCCTGGGATGGCGAGGGGCCGTGGGTCCCTGCACGGCAGCACAGCTCACTGAGCTGGCACTGCCTCTGCCAGCACGGCTCATTGCAGCCTCCGGGGTCGTGTCACATCCCACCTGCTGATGTGAAGCACTGGGAGGAGGTGTTGAATCATGGGCCACTGGCACATCCTCCACCTGGCAGGACTTTGGGAAGACAGTTGCCCAGGGCAGCCCAGGGTGTTTCCTAGGGAGCGCTGGGGCTGGCATGCAGGTCTCCAGGAACACAAATCCCTTTCAGAAACACCCTCCAGGCCTTCAACAGGCTCCAGCATCTGGGCTTCATCCTGGTCTATCTCCACAATACCCCACCGAGATGCCTGAACCACCTGGACTCCCTGCAGAGCCAGTGATGGGAGCATCCTCCTGCCCTAGGAGCACAGGGCGCTGGGCTCCTTGCAGGGTGATGGATGTGGGCATCATGGCTGGCTTTCCCAGGCCCAGCACCCCTCTGTTCTGCCAGGAGGGCCAGGCAGCGAGGGACTCCAGGTGGGTGCCAGCACCCCGAACCACCCAGTGCTGCCTCAGCGCACCCAGCCTCGGCTGGTGCAGCAGGTGCTTGTTGTGGAAGCTGCTCCTCTCCAGGTAGCCCCCCACTGCCATCATTTCGATCAAAAAAAGAGAAGGAATTCCCAGCTGCTGTGAGCTTAGCGCCACTCCAGCTGCCTTGGCCCAGCCTCACCGCTTCCCTTTGAGGCTCAGAGCCCCTCACTGGAGTCCCGGCCGTGGTGGGAAGCCGGGTTGGGGATAAAAGTGCCGCTTACCTGCTTACTTCTGCTCCAGCGCCCAACGAGCAGCAACACATGGATTACCAAAAATAATTCCCCCTAGAAAAGGAGGGGGGGAAAGAGGAAAAAGAAAAAAAAGAATGAAAAAAAGAAAAGAAAGCCTGTGCTGTGGGAACAGCCGGCTAACCTCGAAAGCCTCTTACCTGGCTAGATTTAACTGCCTTTGTTGCTGCATCAGCCTGAAAAATCCCCTCTTGCATCGTGTCAGTGCTGCTGGCAGCTCCGAGCCGCTTCCCGGCCCTTTGTAATGAAAGGCGGCTCTGTGCGGCGCGGCAGCCGCGGCTCCGCTCTCCCCGCTCCGGCTCCTCTCCCGGGAGACCCAGCTCATCTCTCGCACCGCTTTTCGTTGTGGGCCTGTGCTCGGTGTGCACGGGGCTCCAGAAGCGGCCTGGGGAGGAATCGCCTGTATTAAACAGTGGCCCTGGCATTAACTTATCTTCTTCCTCCTTGAACCTGCTTATCGCTGTGATCCCAATTGCAGCACTTCCAGCTCGCTCCAGAGGGGCATTTCTGAGCCATATCTCCAATCTATTAATTAATGGCTTTATTAATGCTAGAGGAATGGCATGGGTTGGGACTGGGGACATGAGGGGCAGGGGAGCTTGAGTGAATCCAGGGTGCTAAGGTGGAGCTCGAAGCTGTCCTGGGGGATTGGTACTGTGGGACACAGCTCCCACACACTGCCATCCCCATCCTTTTCCAGGGCAAGCTCCAAGGCCACCTCTGCCACCATGGCTCAGAGCCGGGCATCTGTGCCACACTCCAGCCAGCAGCACTGTGGGGCTGGGAGCGAGCAGGGGATGAATGGGACCAAGCCTGGGTGCCATCTGCACTTTCCCCTTAGGTTTTTCTGCCACCTTGGCGCCAGCCCTGAGACATGAAAAGGGAGCCAAATCAGCTGTGAGGCATCAAAGGGGGACATGTGTATGTGGATGGGGTACAACACCAATGCCAATGTCCCCTCTGAGCTGGTGTCACCCAGGATGGTGGGTGACAGCCACCTTGCCTGGAGCATTTGGGAGAGGTGGCAGTACCCAGCTGGAGGACACGGAGGGGTGTTCATGTGTGTGTGGTTTGTGGGACCTGAGTGCACCTCAGGGCCCAGAGCTGCATCACCAGTGCAGCGTGCCCCTGCAGCACCCCATTGCCCTGTGTGTGGGGACAGTCACAGCCCCTTCCCTGGACCTGCCACTGCTCAGTGGGAAGCACACGGGAAAGAGGACGGTGACGGTGCTGCATCCTCCCTGAGATGTTTTGGTCTGTCTCCCAGGGTGGGCATCCCTGTCCCGGGCCCCTTGTGCCTCTCCCTGCCAGGCCCACATCTGGGCTGTGACCTCCATCCTGGGCTGTCCCCATGCCGGGCCGGGCTCCTCCTGTGCTCAGAGCGGCCTCGGGAGTGGGGGGTCCCGAGGGGATGTCGGGCGGTGCGGGGGGGGGGGGCGAGGGGGCTAGGGGAGGCTGCGGAGGGGGCGGGGAGCCCCGGCCGGACTGGGGGCCGGTGCCGGGCAGGGCCGGGGGCGGGGAGGGGGCGCTCGCCCCCCCTTCCCGCTGCCCGCCCCCGCGGCAGCGCGAGTCGGCGGCGGCTGCAGACGGGGACGGCGGCGCCGCGCAGGTAGGACCGACACCGGCAGCGGCACCGGCAGCGCGGCCAGTCCAGGGGGAGCTCGGTGCGGGGCGGCAGCGGGCGGCGGGGCAGGTGCGCCAGCCCCGGCTCGGCTGCACCGGCGGGGAGCGGCGCCGGGTCCTGCCCGGCCGGTACCGGCCCCGGGGATGGGAGCGGCGAGCCCGGCGCGGGGGTGTCCCCGCTGCTGCCGCTGGCCGGGGGCGCTGGGCCGGAGCCGGGGTTGGATCCTGCCGGGAGGGAGGCGGCTGCCTGGCCGGCCGGGGCGGAAAGGCTCCGGGGTGGAGGATCGGTGGTCCTGGGGACCGCTTGGGGGTGATGGGGTTTCTCGGGTGCCCACGGAGAGCGAGGCCGGGGGGTGCCAGGGGCTGGCGTGGGCGTGGGTCGGGCGCCGGCTGCCTGGCGGCAGGTGGATCCGGGAGACGGACACCTCCGGGGGACCCCTCGGCCGCTCGCTGTGGCCCCCCCGTTTCCCCGGCGGTCACTGCTGTGGCCACCTTGGTGGGGCCGGGGGAGCCTGGGGGAGAGCCCACTCGAGTGGGGAGCACTCTGGGAGGCAGGAGTCATGTCCTGAGGGGCCGAGCCCTTGTCTCCTCTCCCCGCAGAGCCCCGGCCCACGAGAGACTGGCCCCCTGTAGGTTCCCCGCATCGTCCCGGGTGGCCTCGGTGGGCTGTCGGGGTGGCCGGTGGCTCTCCGGGGATGTGATACATGTGACACGGCTGAGCTCCCTGCTCCGTTCCCTGCTGCCGCCTCTTCCCTTTGCAATTTTTCATCCTCCCATCTCCACGTCTACCTCTGCAGCCTCTGATTTCTTTTTTATCCTTCCCTCTTGTTTCAAGATCCGTGGGTTTGTGTGGGCTTTTTTTCCAGCCCACTCTCCCCCCCGCTCCTGTTTTCTCCTCCGTGCTCTCGCTCGCTCGAGCCCTCGTCTTTGTTTCAGCTGGGGGAAAAAAAAAAAAAAAGAAATAATTGCTTCCCTTGTAAAGTTGGCCCTGGCAGAGCGAGCCCCTGGAGAGCGATGCTGCCCGGGTGGCGCGGGAGCCAATGGCAGCCCCTGCCGCCCTCCAGCCGCGGTCCCCAGCGCGGGGGGACAGCCGCTCGCCCCAATAAATACCTGTCACCTCCCAGGCAGGGCGGTGTTGGGATGGCCCGCGGCTGGGGGGCACTGGCGGTCTGGCACAGGTACCTCCACGGAGCTGCTTTCCCCAGGGTGGGTTTTTCTCCCAGCATGATTTTGGTCACGGGCCCCGTGTCTCGGTTTGGGCATCTCTGTCACTCAGGTCCGTGTGTGGTGCTGGTCCCCGGCGGCCCCGTGGGGCTGGGGGGCCCTCAGCCGGCCTGGGGTCTCAGGGGGCTTGGGGTCTCAGGGGCTTGTGTTTCAGGTGTGTGCTGCTATGGCCAGGTTTGCCTTTGTTTGGAGCAGGGACTGGGATGAGGGACCGGGAGGGGGGCGGCGGGGGGGGGGGAGGGGGGGGTTGGTCTTTTATTTTCCCTTTTGCATGTGTCTTTCATACTGTCCCCAGGAGGGGATCCCATTTCCCCAAGCCGCCTTTGCTCTGCGTGGCTCCTCCTGCGCTGCTGGGATTCACACCAGCCTCAGGTAAACGGAGAAGCCAGGACTGCTCTGTGCTTCCCGCTCCCCGTTCCGCGGGCAGGCTGCCGGATCCCGGCTGCGATCCCTGCATGGAGCCGCTTTGCGGCTGGGTTTGGCCTCGCTGGCTCGGGTGTCGCCTGCCGGATGCTGGCGGCAGAATCTGGCCCCTTGTTTATAAGCGAGGGAGTAGTTCTGTCCTTATCTCCATCTGCTACGGAGGCCGGAGCTAGAATTTCAGTGGGATGCTGTGGATCACCCCGGGCGGCAGCCGGCGTGGGTGCTGCGCCCAGGGGATGGGGTGCCCAGGGGAAGGTGTGAGCACCCCGAGGGAGCAGAGCAGCGATGGGGTCTGCTGAGCTCGGAGCTGGGCTGTTGAGGACCACGGGTTTAGCCATGGATTTATTGTCTGGTGTCTCTGTCTCCCCTCTTCTCTGTCTGGTTCCTTCTTCATCTCTAGGCTGGCTCTAAAAGGCAGGGAAGAGGTGATGCTCGGGGTGGGCAGTACCCAGGAGGCGTGCGGGGTGTTTCGGGGGGTACGCACACACGAGGGTCTACAAAACGCCCACTTCCTTGTCCCCAGGAAGTTGTTTTTGGAGGATGCTGTTGTGGCTTCGGGCACCCGGTGATTTTGATGAACTAAATAAACCCGGGCGGAGCTGGAGCGGAACGTGAAGACACCGAGCCCCGTGGGGAGCGCTGGCCGGGCCCCTCTGGCTCACCGGTGTCGGTACGGCCGCGCCAGCTCCATGGGCTGTGTTTGGAGGAATGACGTGTGCGGTGACGGGAAGGAGGGAGGGTGAGCAGGGGACGATCAGGAGTCGGAGCCTGGCCGCATCCTGGGGCTGGCGTGGACAGCCACAGCAGGAGCAGAGAGCCGGGGAGGGGGATGAACAAGGGATGGATGGCGTCTTCCTCCGCTCTGCCCTCCGCCTGCCTCTGCGCTGCTGAGCCCCAGCACGACTGCTACGAGCCCCTGCTTGCCCCTGCCTGCCCTCTCGAAGCCGTTTGAACTCGGCCACAGGGAAAGAAGGCCGGGAGTAGAGTTTCCTCCCACCTCCCCCCTTTTTTTGTGTGCTTTTAGACATGAGACATTCCTGAGCGGATATTCGTTGCCGGGGCTGGGACGCCTCCTGCCAGACAAAACTCATGAGAAATAGGGGAATTGGTTTGGGATTTTTTTCTCTGGTGTCTTGACCCTTTGAGTTATTGAAAAGCCAGCTGCAGCTCAGCCCTGTACAGTGATTCCCATGTCTCCAGCCAGTCATTTTAGGTCTGTAGGCAGCTTGCAGAGAAGTCGTGAGTACGGGAGCAGCAGCTCACAGTGTTGTTGTTTCTGTGGCAGGTTACATGGTTTTGTCTCTATTTCCTCCCCTCTCCAGTTCAGATGTGTAATTATCAGAATTGTCAAAGTGTAAATTATAAAACAAAAAGCTGCTGTGACACAGTCATAACTCTGCCCTCAGTGAGGTCAGCCTTTGGAGGAGCACTCTGCCACTATCCCATCTCCTGGCCACCATCCCATCACCCACCTGGCCAGCGGCAAGGGAAGGAGAGGGGAGATGCAGTTAGGCAGGCAGGGAGTGGGTGACCTTGTGAGGTCCCCTTCGTCCTGTTCTGCTCCACCACCTCTCGTTTTTGTCCAGGCACTCACCGTAGACATCTCTGAAAGCTCTAATCTGCAAAGCCCTGGGGGGCTCCACACTGCGCTGGCTGCTATTATCCCCGAGACAAAGAGGGACAGGCAGGCAGATTACCTTGGCCTTTATTTTTTCAGCTGGGAGCAAAGAAAAGCCTTAAATGAGCTTGCTGCCAGGGAGGGATTGACGGGGCAGAGCCCCAAATGTCCTGTGCTCCTTCCTCTCCGCATGTGCCGAGGGACTCCGTTCCTCATCCCTCGTGCTGTCCTGTCATTCCCTGCTCTGCTGCAAAGCCCCAAGGCGAAGCGAGGTTTTGCCTCCAGGCTGGGCTCCACTGGAACTCCCCTGCAGCACCCTCGGTGTCTCAGGCCGTGCAACACCTGGGGCTGGCGTGGCCGGGAACAATCTGACGCTCACACCCACCTCGTGTCCGTCATCTCTACCTGCTGGTTATATTTCCAGGCTGGAATGGTGGTGGGCTCGCATGGCCCCATCCCGCATGGCTCAGGGGCTCCTCTCCATGCCAGGGGCTACATCCCATCCAGACTGGCCCCACGCCGAGACGGCACCGCCACAGCGAGGGGCTGGTCCCCTCCATATGGTGTCCCTGGCCGGCTCCCAGCGCCGGGGCAGGTGCTCTTGTCGGGACTACACAAAACCCTATTGTCGGGCCCCGGAGGGCTTCCCTGCCCGGGCAGGGGCCCGCGCCAGCCCCAGCACTGCCGGGAAAATGGCTCATCCTGGCCGGACACGGCCACAAACCCCGCAGGGTGCCCTGCAGCGGGTGCTCCCCATGCAGCCGGTGTCCCCCTGCTGTCCCCGCCACTCGTGCCCTCCCGGGCAGCTGCCGGCAGCCCTGCTGGGTGGGTTGTGTCACCCGGCCGCTGAAGTGCTGATGGTTTTATGCCCAGCACTTAATTATTTCCCCGACTGCCACCGCCATGTGCTGGCGAGTGGCGCTGGCGGTGACCCCGCCGAGCCTGACGCCGCCGCTGCAGCCTGGGGAGCTAATGGCAGAAGCACACCACACGTGGAGTTTAATTATTGGCTTTCTTCCTTAACAGAGTACATTGGCTGACCTTAATGCAATTAATTAGGGCTTAATCAACTTCTGGTGGCTCAGCACAGCACACAGTGATTCCTGCCTTTCCAGGAGGGTTTATAAGAGGTTAAAGTGGTAGTAGGGGGAGGGTGTGCTGATCAGTAGAGGTCAGTTACTCAGGTATTGGGGTAGAACTTGTGTCCTCCCAGGCTGGCCTTGTTGCTGGGTACGCTGGTAAAGGTAGGGGGCAGGTGAGCTGGACTCAAAGGCTATGCCTGAAGTGATGCTTCTGCACAGAAATGCTTGTGTTGCTTGTTTTTGGCATCACACTGAGCTCAGGGGTGGCTCGTGGTGGGACTGTGGCTGGGTTGTGCATTCAGCAGCTGCTGGTGGGTGGCTCTCAGGTTTGCACCCAGGGTGCTGGAGGTGATGTGTGGGGAGCTCCTTCGCCTCCCTGAGCAGCTCCTAGCCTTGGAGACAAGAAGTTGTTGGTCACTGGCTGTTCCTGAGCAAGAGGGAGGCTCCTTCCCCTCCCTGCCCAGCAGCATTTAATAATTAATAGTTCTCATTAATATTACAGAATGCCCCCAGCACCCCTGGCATGGGCCCCTGGCTCTGCACCCTGTGGCTCCTCTTGGCTTGCTTGCTGGGTGCCCCACAGGCTTTTGGGGCCCTTAAAAAGGGGCTGAGACACAGATGTCCAGCATAAGGACCTATTTGCACATCTTGTGTCTCCAGCTGCTGGCTCAAAGGTCTCCAAGCCAGCAGGCACCTGTTGGCATAGCTGGTGATGGGGTGTCCCATCCTTAGGCTGCTGGCTTCACCTGGGAATGAAGTGACTCAGCCTTGGCCTTACAGAAAGCCCCTGGCAGGGGAGGTGGCCCTGGGCAAGTGGTGGCATCTCCTGGTGTCAGCTGTGGTGACGGTGACTGAAACCATGGCCTGTCCCCCTGTGTGCCCTCACATCCTGCATGCTTTGCATCCTCTCTGTGCCATCATCCCATAGCAGTTCCTGTCCCACAGCGGCATGTCCCCCTCCTCTGCCCCTGTTTCTTTGGGTCCTCGTGTCCCTGACTGTGCCACCAAGCCCCCTTGTGCAGGCTGCCCAGTGCTGGGACTGGGATGTGGCAGCAGGAGCTGTGCCAGACACTGTTGCTGCCTTGTTTGCTTCAGTGCCAATTCATTAATATCAAAAAACTAATTAGGATTCCACAGCCCTTCCCACCCAGCCCTCTCCTTTGGAGGCTGGAGGATACTTGTCTGCAGGATTTTGCTGCAGCCCTGTGTTAAAAGGACTCACTTCTGGTCTGTCCCATCCTGGTGGTTTGCGTCCCTCTCTCTGCTCCCAGCTAATCCACGTGGCTAAAGCCCCTCGGAGCCTGGCAAATGGGAAGTGATATTTGCCAATAATCCCTCTGCTCTCCTGGGCAGGCTTCTCATATTACAGGTTTATTAAAAAAAACAAAACCCAGGCAGTAATAACTGTGGCCCCAGGGAGAGCCCAAGCACAGATTGTTCCTGGTCAAACCCCACCTAACAGGAGAGCCCAGGCAGAGGCAGCACAGGCCTAGCCTGATCTCATGGAGCATCTCTAGGCAGAGCCCAGCCCCTCTTGCAAGCAGAGAAGGAGTGAGCCACAATCCTCTTTCTCCCTGGGGAACAAGCAGGATTCCCATGAGTCACAGAGTAAATCCAATTTCTCCCCTCAAAGGCTGTGGGATAAACCCTGCTATTGCTCACCAGGGCTCCCCATTCTGGTGCCAGCACCCCCTGGCCTTGGCATCTTCCCTGCTGCTGGGCTGGGCAGGAGCAGCTCCTGCACTGGCATCTTGCAGGGACAGGACAGAGCCAGCAGCACCTGCCTGGCACCTGCTAGGACAAACACACACTCTACTGCTGGATTTTTTTTTGCTTTGCTTTGCAAGGCTTTTGAGAAAATTTGCCCAGAATTAGGGATGCTGTTTCTTCCAGGACAGGGTAGTGATGTTGCTCCATCCTTTTCAAAAGTCTTGCCTCCTTGAGGATGAGTTTGTTCCGGGGGAAATTCAAACCACTAAATATGTGGCTTTTTTGGGTTTTTTTTTCCTGCAAAAAATACTAATTTCCCTGCAAGGAGTCTCACTGCAGCTCGAAACATTTCATTGCATGGACTGGGGGTTTCCTTCTGGTTTTAAGTCAACATTTCCCCTCAAAATGTCACTCAGGGAAAGCTGCTTTTTTTTACAGCAAAAGTCTGTGATGACATTTTAAGTGGAGAAGAAAATTGCTGCTTCGTTTCAAAATGTCAACTTTGAGTGGGGTGGGCTTAGAGTATTTTTTTTTTTCATTCTAGCGTTTCCCAGAGGAAAAGCAAAATGGTTTTGTTAGACTCGAGTAACCGTTGCCCCCCCATCATCCCCAAAATAAATCAGTTTGTTTTTCTTTTAACCTGTTTGCATTTTTGTAGCAGGGAAACTTTTGCCAAGAGAAGTTGTGCTCCGGTGGGATGCTGCCTTGGGAAGGGACAACCCGGCTGCATCCAAACCTGAGCCCTCTACAGCAAATTCTCTGCCAGCAAACTCCAGTGAGGAGCTGTGGGAGAGACTCACTCCATTGCTGCCGGCTGGCCCTCGTTGCTGTGGGAAGGATAAATGGCACATCCAGGTTTTGAAGCTCTCCTCTTCCTGTGCTTTCCCTCTGCTTTGTGCTCCTGGTTTTATTTCATACAGCTCTCCTCGAAAATCGCTTGTTCTAGATTAGGCTAGAGACTGGAGTTATCTTCCTTTTATTTATTAGGGTAATTATACCTAATGATTCACATGCTCGGGGAGAGTAATTGCTCCCAAATACAGCGCTGGCGGTGTTCTTACCCAGCCGGGGTGCAGTGATTCACAAACACATCTTTTCCTACAATTCATCAGCTGATGATCCCGTAATTGCTGACTTGGTTTGGAGGCAGTTAAGGAGCGATCGAGGAGCCGGCGCTGCCATCACGCTGTCCGGTTGTGAGCGTCTCCTCCCTGCCACCCTAATGCCCGGCACCGTTCGCTTCCTGTGTGGGTTTTGCTGGGGATTTTGGTCGGGTCAAGCCCCTCAAGCTGTGGTATTTGTGCTTTTTAAAGAGTCACCGTGCCTAATCTGGCAAATTCCGTGGCACAGCCTGGCCGAGGGAGAGCCGGGGCTGTCTCCCTTCGTCCTCCCAGAACGCGGCAGTGATGTGGTTTCACCCTTGCCTCCTCACAGCTCTTGGAGCAGATGGGTGAGAGCCTACGAAATACTGATGTGGAAAGCCAAACCCTCCAGGTTTTGCACTGAACAAAGCTTCTGTGTGGATGGATTCCCCCTTCCTTGGGGGTCTGGCAGCCCCCTGCCTGCACTGCCCTGGGAGGGGACATGTGGAGACCCTTGCGTCAGGGCTCCTGCCCATCCACCCTTCAGCGTGGGTAAGGACATTCCACGAGGGATGATATGCAGAGTTCACCCTTCTGCACAGCTCCAGCCCCTGGAGAAACCTGGACTCTGGAGGTGGAGGAAGGCTTCTGGGAGTGTTTTGAAGAGTGTTGATGTTCTCAATGCTACCCTGTGGCATGGAAAGGCAGCCTGAGGCTTGAAATTCCTCCTGCTGGCTTAAGGGGAGCCCAGGGTGATGGCTCTGGGGTGGCTCAGGCCCTCTGGAGCTGCTTAAGACAACACCATGGTGCTCAGCTGGCGGCCGCTGGTTGGCTGTGCTGTCTTGGGCCAGCAAAAACAGTTTTTTGGTGCTGTGTGGCAACCTGAGAGTGTATTGCTACTTTGTTGGCGAGGTTTTGTTGTTTTGGGGGTTTTTTGGGTTTTTTTTGTTTGTTTGTTTGATTTCTGGTTGGTTGGTTGGTTCTGGTTTGGGTTTTTTTAGCTAGAAGAAGCTCTTCCCTTCTCAGTTTGTGTCTGGGCTGCACTGCCTGAGCCTGCACCCACCACAATTCCCTGCTGCCCCAGGCACTGCTCCAGGTTTCCCATCCCGCGGATGCCAGAATCGCTGCCGGGATGTGAGCAGAAATGCAGGAGGAGAGGAGGTGGCACAAACAGCCCTTTTTGCTGGCCACCACTTGGCTTCATCCCCAGCTCTGCTTGGGTGGGCTCCCAGCGGAGCCTGCCCTGGTTGACCCCCACCCCAGAACACGGGGTTGTGCCAGTGCTGCTCCGTGAGCAGAACAGCTCCCTGGTTTCCTTCCACCCACATCCACCTCCTTAGTGGAGGATCCACGCTTGTTCACACCAGTGCCTGGCCCCCTGTCAAGAGCTCCTGCAGGCAGCCAGGAGCTGCTCCTAATGGGCTGCCAGGGGATTTGGGCTCTGACAGCTGGGTGTTGACAGCTCCCTGCAACCGCTCGCTCCAGCTGCCGGGCCCTCCTCTCCCTGTTCATGGGGAGAAGGATGCTCTGACCTCCACAGGGAGGAGGCTGGCTCCTTTTTCTCCCTTCATCAGGTGTCTGTGATGCTGCTGGAGGGTTGTGGTACCCATTGCCTTGGTGGGGCTGGTAAAGCCTTGAAGGATGATGGTGGTACAAGCAGAGTGTTCCCAGGCTGGAGGAGCTCCTGCAGGGTGATGCTCCAGGATGGGGATTGTGAGAGGGGAGGAGGTCTGGGTGTAGCAAAGAGCAAGTCTTGTCACAGCTCCCAGCAGGGAGTTGGGATGGGAGGCCCTTGTTAGCTGGGAGAGCTGGGAGGAAGTGCTGACATCTCCTGGGGCTCCTCTCCAGCAGCTCTGGGGCCTCCCAAGCTTTCTCCTGGCTGACACATCGCCTCTCTTCTCTGTTTGATACAGGCCTTCTGTGTCTCCCCACAGACCCCATACAGGGGCTGGGGGGAATCCTGGGGGCTCCCTGAGGTCCGGCTCCATCCCAGCGGGGGCCGTGGCAGCCACTGCAGAGGGACTGTCCCGTCGTCCTCCAGCACAGAGCATCTCACAGCCTGCCGTCTTGTATGGCTTTTTATTCCTATGTGATTATACATCCCACTTCATATAGGGATTGAAGCCGTGCAATACGCCGGGGTCCTACGGCGGAGAGCAGCCCCTGTGCCACGGGAGCCGGCCTCGGAGGAGCCACCAGAGCTGTCCCCTGGGGTGCCGGAGGAGGATTGCTGGCCTCAGCCTGGACTCTGTCCTGCATCCCAGGCTCCCCAGCCCTCTTGGGATGCAGGTGAGGGGTGCCAAGCTGCTTTGGGGTGAGGCCAGCACAAGCCCACTCCTTGCATTGCACACCCTTGCAAGGGCAGGCCTGGTTCTGCACCACATCTGCTGTGGAGAGCCGCAGTGACTGTGCTGGTGGGCTCATCCCTGGGGAATCTGCTGCTTTGGTTTTGTCCCCGACCATCCTGGGAGATGGGCAACAGCCTCTGGCAGCTTCTGGGTGCAGGCACTGCCAGCAGCACAGGGGAGGAGGAAGAGGAAGAAGAGGAAAAAGATGCTGAGGAATGGCCATGACAGCAAGGGCTGCCCCAGGCACAATGCTCTTCAAGGTTTCTCAAGAGGCCTCAGCTGCTCTTTCAAGGTTTGTGTTATATCTGTCACATTGGCAAAAATAGTGAAAACCGTGGCTTGTGGAGGAGATGAAAGGCAGCCCCTTCCAATGCCTCCATAAAGAAGGGCCCCATTAACACCTAGTGAATTATTGGCCATTAATCAGCCTCCGTGCAAAATAAAACCATCCACATTTATCATTATTGGATCCTTAATGAAGTGATAATGGGAATGCTGGGGAGCTGTGATATTAATGTCTTCTAAGAGGCAAGAGCAGAGCCAAGGGTGGCAGCCAAGATTTTTAATTTACTGCCAAAAGCTCGTGCTGTTAATAACGCCGTTACTTCTCCTGGCTGTTAGCACTGTTTGGCTACGAGCTGCCCACTTAGGAGAGCAAATCAACCCTGAACACACCCAGACTTTGTTCACCCACTCCCCACCCAGCATCTGGGCATGTTTTTCCCACCCACTGTCCCAGTGTCCCCTGCCCACATGTAGGGATACAGCCAGGGAGCTGCTGGCCATCTTCACCCAATTGCCTCCTTCCTGAAGTCTGGCTGGTGTAGAAAGTTTTGCTTTTCTGATAAAAAGGGAAGGGACTGGGAGTGTCAAGCCTGAGTGGCTCTTATTGTCCTCACTCTCTCTGTGACTTTCCTCCTTAGGCACAAGCACCCCAGAGCCAGGGTGGCATGGAGCTGGTCCCAGCACAGCCCACACACTGGGGTTGCTCGGTGTGACCACAGCCATGCTCTGGTTTCTTCATTTGCGTGGCTTTACTCCCACGAGGCCAATATCCCATCCAGGACAGCACAGACAAGCTGCAAAGCCCTGCTCAGCAGTGGTGACTCACTCGAGTGAGATGGGAAACTCATTGCTCCTGCCAGCCCAGATGCAAATCGTTACCAGGAAGGTAAGCGATGCTCTCGTGTCTTAACATTTGTGTTATCCCACAAGTCCTCCTAAACCTGACCAGTGTGGCCCAAATGTGTGTTGGCTCATCTGTGGGGCCTTCTGCCCTTTTGTAAAGGGACTGCAGGTCAGAGGGAGCTGGCTTTGGGCTGGAGCAGTAGCAGACAATTCCCTGCTGAGTGCTATCCAGAGGAATAAGATGATGCTTTGTCTGTGAGGGCTGCACACACTCCAACATTCCTTTTGTCCCTAGGCAGAAGCTGCCCAAGGTCCACCCAAACAACCCTTCAGAAATGGAGCTTTGAGTTATCCAGGTAGAATCGTCAGAGAAGTATTTTTGTAGCCTGGGTGTTCTTGCTGAACCTCCCCCTGGCCTGTTATCTCCTCATTAGGAAAGAAAGGACAAGAACAAAATCCATATATGGCAGCCAAGCAAAGGTAGATGGGAAATGTACTTCAAATAGATCCATCCTTTCAACAAACCTTTTATTAGACTTCTCCCCAATACACACTCTTTAATTGTTATGAAAAGCCACCATTCAGGAAGCAAGGACAATGCTCAGGCTACCTGAGGTAGGCATTTCCCAGGAGAAGCCAGCCAGCACTAGCCCAAGGTCCTCTGAACTTGACTGGGAGGCAGCACAAGCAGCAACTCCAAGGACCAGGGTGGTGCTCAGCAATGTGGCAGAGCTGCAGCCGGGGGTTATGGTGGGCCCGTGGCAGTGTGCCCAGGCTGGCACACTGGACTGCTGCTGAAGTGACCCTTCTGCCAGGCACCCCAGCCCGAAACCAGCGTCACTCTGCATTCTGCTGGAGCAGAATAGTCCAGGGAGCATTCCCCACGTTGTGGAGCCAGCTTTAGGCAGTTATCCTGGCTGCAGCCAGACTTTTGGCTGTATCGCTGCCCGTGTTAGTGCCCCTGTGGAGCTGCCCTGCTGGGCATGGAGCAGGCGACCTGCCAACGACCTCCAGAGAAAAACACACGGCACAAAGCAGCTCCTCCTGCACAACCACCCCCTGACATTACAGCGGCACAGCGAGCTCTATAACTCTTGGCAGATTTTCCCCAGCAGATCTCGGAGCTGTTTGCCAGTGTGAGCAAGTTCAGGCATGTTACAGAAGACCTTCAGACTCTGAGGACAAATGAGATGCGGGGATGTGTTTAAACCACCAGGCAAGACTGGGGTTTTGAAATTCCCAGGGTTGTGCCTTACTCTGAGCCTGGGCTGTCGCCCAGACAGTCCAGCTGCCAGCCTGGCATCGACACCAGGCCCCATGATGGTCCTGCTGATATCCCTACTTGTTAGATATTGGCTTCAAAACCAAAATAGGAGGTTTTGCATCCTCCTCAAAACCCCACCCTCTGATCCACCTTGAAGTGGGGCGCAGAGCGACTGTTCAGTGAGACACCACAACTCAGAGTGGTGGCACAATGGTGTATTTATGTCATGAGATGAGATCAGCCACACGGAGTAGGTCGGTCTGTCTGGAAAGAGTCTGAGTCAAGCGTGTCCTATTACATTAGAGCTGGATTTTCAAAGGAGCTCAGCTCCCACTTAGGCTCTGTAACAAACAGATGGATATTCAAAAGAGTCGGACGTGCTGGGTCATACTGGCTGCTGAGCTGAAGTCCTTTGAATATCCAGCCAAACCGTCAGTATGCCTGTTGCTGCAGGCAAAGCCCTCCTGAAATCCAGCCCCACTGTGAGATCCATGTCCTGGGAAACCAAGCTCATCTCTGCTCTCCCACATATCACACTGCAGTAGGTGACAAAAACGTGATAACCACTGTGTGTCCTCGTGCATGTGGGGGGAGCAGCTCCCTGTCAGAGCACAGCTCTGGCAGATTTGCCCTTTGATCAGCTCAGCAGCATGGGTCAGGAGAGCTGAGCATGAAGGTTTCCTTGCCTTTTGTTCTGTGGAATTAGCAGTTAATCAGAATGACAGTGACTTCTGCCTCAGCGCAGAGGAAAGGTCAGTGGCTCAGGCTGGATGCACGACAGTTTTCTAGACAGCTGGAAAACAACACCATGAAAGCTCATAGCATACATGCTGCTGGCACGGAGGCTCTCCCAACAGGGACCAGCAGGGAAGATGTTCCTGTGGAGGGAAGGAGGCTGGAGGAGGACTCCACTCGGCTGGCTTGTCACTGCCCTTCATTCACCCCCATCCTTACACTGCACAGTGAAGGTATGTCATCCTCTTTGTCACTGTGCACTGCTTGTGTCACCCAGACAGTATCAAGAACTTCTCTCTGCCAACGTGCTTCTTAGCCACAGTCCTAGGTGTGCATCCTGCTGGGCTTGGGGTCTCTGTCACCTCAGTACCCTGGTGTGGGAAGAGCTGTAGGGCACTGTGCTGGCATGCGGGGCGGGCGCTGGGAGTCCCCTTCCCACCACATTCCCCCAGCACCTCCATGCCTCAGGTGAGCAGGCCTTGTTGTTATTGCTTTTACATCCTTCAGTCACTGTAATTTGCTCTAGTGAACCCCTAAAACCCCACTGCTGAGCTGCTCTTGAGCTGGGAGCACTGGAAGTACAACAGTGCATCAAGGGCTCTCCCTGGTAACCACGCCATGGCCTCAACTTCCCCACATCTCTTAAATTAACTATAGTTGAAGCAGTCACAAGTCTTAAATCCAGTCTCCTTGTCTGTAATGTGACCTCTTACTTTCCTCTGATCCCCCCAATTATAAGTGCTTGTTTTTGCTGTGGACATCCACTCGTGTCTAATTAGTGGATTCTTTCTGTCAAAGACAGTAGCAGCCTCGACAGTGAGCCCTAATTTAAGTAGTTTGCATTTGTCTGCAGCATTGGTGCTTTCATATACTCCTGCTCCTAATTAACTACATCTGGATATCTGCAGAGGGAGCTCTCATGATCTCTCCATGGCTCTAATTAAAATGGCCTGGATGTCCATAACATTGGTGCCTGTCAAGCCTGTCACCAGGAGGTGATGCCCACCTTGGAAGTGGCTGAAGAACGTGTAGGAGTCGTTGTTCCTGAGAAAGGCCTCCACATCCAAGCCCTCCTGAAGCGCCTCAGCCACCATCCCTGGGCTGCAGAAGGCTCCTGCTGCCTCTGTTGGCCCGTCCTGCCCATCTGTTCCCCCGCTGAAGAAGAGGATCTCACACCTCCCTTGGGGGCTGCTGGCTCCTGTGGCCTGAGCCCTGTGCAGCCCCAGCGCCACACGCAGGGCCAGCTCCTGGTTTCTCCCTCCCTTGCCGGTTCCTTGGAGCTGGACTGTGGTTTCTCCACCGGCCAGGATGCAGACTGGTCTGTCAGGCCCTAATCCTCGCAGGGCCTGTAGAAACTCATCAAGCTCCAAACCTGGGATCTGTAGCTCTGCTGCCAGCTGCAGGAGATTCCCCCTCAGCTCGTCACTCAAGGGCCCGTCTCTGAGGCTGGCGAAGCCCAGGCAGACCAGCTGGATCAGCTGGCAGTACAGCGTGGCAACACGGCCGACTTCCCCATGGACTGCTGCACTCAGGACCAGAGCTGCATAGCCCAGGCCCTCGGCCTGGCGTTTGGCCTCTTCCAAAGCCAGTGTGTTTGACCCAAGGATGATGTTGGAAACGTGGGAGTAGTTTTCTGGAGCAGTGGGCTTGGTGGGAGAGCTGGAAAGGACCATTTCCACTGACTCGGGCAGGTTGTGCAGCAGGTTGTATTTGGTGAGTATCTGAAGGCAGTCTTGGACACTGTGGGAGCTGGCAGCAGTGGGCCCACTCGCTATGATGTCCAGGGGGTCACCTATCACATCAGACAGGATGAGACTCACCACCTGTGGAAAGAAATGCCCACAGATTATTGCAGGAAGCAAAGACAGGTGACCACACAAGAGCCCTGGCATAAGCACTGCTCTGAGTGCCACCCCCACATCAAAGCAGATGGAAACAGGGTAGGTTTGTGACTGTTTTTATTTTATGGACCTGTGAGTGTCACTTTGCCCTTCTCAAACCCACAGATTTATAGTCCCCTTTGAAGTTGGACCATCATGTTGGAAGATGTAGCCTGTGACACTGCACTTGTCAGGCCCAACCCAGTGTGGATTCAGCAATGGCACACGCTGAGAACAGCCACCAGGGGAGCCAAGGGTCAGAGTCAGCCTTGAAAGTGCTGTGCTGAAGCACCAATACTTGGAAGTGCCTGCTGGGTGTGGGCTAGGGTCTGCAGAGAGTGGCATGATGGGATGGCTGATGTTTCCCAAGTCTGAATTCCCACTCTTCCATCTCTGTCTCCCTGAGAGTTTCAGTCCTCGGTGAAACCTCAGCCAGAGGGCCCCAAAACAGTGTGCAAAGTTCAGTCAGTATAGAGAAAAACCTTGCAAGTTGATTAAACCTCTATTTTGAGGGTAGATGGGTGATCTCTGGGCAAGCAGGGGCTTTCCCTTGGTTACCCGTGCAGGATGTGCCAGCTGGGCCAGCCCTCCACCCTTCAGCACGGACAGAGTCTTCCGGACAATGTTCAGCTCCTGTATGGCAGCTCCTCGGGAAGCCAACAGCTTTGTGAGTTTCTCCTTCTCTTCAAGGAGCATGGGAGGGATGGGAGCAGGCAGTAGGGCTGATCCACCCCCTAGGATGCAGAAGAGATGGCAAGGATGTCAGGATAGAAGGAAAAGGAGGACAAAGGAGAGCAAGGCTTGAACCTTTTCTCTTTCCTCACCAGTGTCTGGAGGGAAGGCAGAGGTGACTGGGGACCTAAGTTAACATCTCTGGAGAATTCAGTCATCTTCACCAATGGGTTTTATTTACTGCTGTCCTGCACTCTCTGCAGTCAGCTACACCTCACCCAAGCAGTGTGAGCCTGGCTGGATGGGGGCACCACAAGCCTGCAGTGTTGTGGGGATGACAGAAAAGAGACAGCAACTACCCTCACCTCTGCACTGGGCTACAAGTGGGTCCTCACACTGATATTCAACAGCTGCCTGGATGGGTGAGCAGGGAGCACGGCCTCCACAGCTCACACTGCAGTCAGTGCTGGGCACAGGGGGACACTGCCTGCTTTGGTGGCTCCATTTATTCAGGATAGTGTGTAAAAACACTGGCTAGGGATGCAGCAAGATTGGAAAGTGCTGAACTGCACTCATCTAGGCCTGGGAGGAAAGAAAAGGGGGGACAGTAATGCAAAGCACAAAGCACACCCAGAGTCCAGGGTGATAGCTTCACTGATGGGAATTCTGTCTGATACAAGCAGGCACTGGAAATGTGGAAAAGAAGGCAAGGTTCTAATGGAAAAGTGGAATGGATGGAAAACACAGAGGAGAAAAGAGCAAGGTCTGTGCAGAGAGTGAACACGCACAGAAGTACAGCTGAAAGCTACTGTCAAAATGCAAAGGCTGCTCAGAGGTTTGAGACAAATCAGCATCAATAAAACATGATGAGCAAGAAAAACAAATGCAAATGCCTGCGTTTCAGTCAATAGCCAGGGATCTAGCTGAGAGGCAGGAGCAGTTGGGGACCGGCTGCTGTGTGGGAGTGCACATGCATAGGGAGTCACAGCCACAGGGAGATCCTGTACCAGCTCCCTGAAGGGCTGAGGAGTCTCTTGGAGATCCCTGTAGCCAAAAGACAGGAGGAAGCTCAGGGGAATCCCCAGAAAGCACAGCTAGCTTCCAATCACTTGGGTGTTTGCCTAATGGCACTGCTCTCTCTGTACTGGATCAGGCTTCAGCACCCACAGAGGAATAAACACTGAGCAGAGGAGACCAAGGCAGTTCTGCAGAGCTGCTCTCAGCCCCTGCATGCTTTTGCCCTGTCACACCCACTGAGCTCAGGATGAGGTGATGTCACTGCATCCCTCTGATGCACCTTCTTACACAGCCCTGGATCTGGGGACAGCCTGGGGACCAGCAGCCAGGCCCTGGGGGTGTGCAGGGCTGTCTCTGCAAGGCAGGCAGCTTACTGTGTGGTACCTGGAGGCCTAATTTCCACTGGCTGGGAAGGAGCCAAGCCCTGGGAAAGGTCAGTCCCAAATCTCAGCTTTCAGACACACCCTCCTGCACAAATGCAGAGCATGCAAGTCCACCAAGTGCTTGCTTCTCCAAGTCTGCATCCCCAAATGTAAGGAGGGGGCAGGAAGAAAGTGCCTCCTTGCCAAGAGGTGAGAACAGCTGCCAGGCTGTGCCCAGAGGTGCCACTTCACTGTGGTGGCACAATGGCAGGACCCAGCCTGTGCAGCTCAGCCTCTTTCCAGTGCTGGGAGGCAGCGTGTCCACTGCAGCAGCAGGAAGCCCTGTGCTCTCTCTTGCTGCATCCCTGGAGAAAGGATGGCAGAAGAGGGAGGAAAAATCAGAGGTGCAAGCGTCCATGCTGAAGGGGCTGGCACAGCACAGTGCTCCCTTGCTGCATGGCTGTGGGTGGCAGGCAGCTGAGGGCCCTCAGCAGATCCCATTCTCTGGGATCCCCACTCTACCTGAGATGAGCACAAGGAGCAGGTCATCAGCAGTCAGACCCTCAGCCAGCTCCTGGATGGCAGCTGCTCCCTTCAGAGCCTCTGCATCTGGGAGGTTGTTCTTGGCACCTTCGATGACCTGGATTTTGCTGTGTGGCTTCAGAAGCATCTCCCTGGTGAGGTAAGAGAGGCAATCACACCACGGATCTGTGCACCCACACAGGCAGCCAGGCTGTCACCTGCGGGTGCCTGGTGTACCAGTGGCATACAGTGAGTGACCAGGACAGGTAGATGGCCTTTGCTGAGTGTTCCCCACAGCTGGAGAGGCAGCACTACCAGCACGAGAGGTGGGCTGTGTCACTGGTGTCACTGGGACGTGATGGTGGTTGAAGATGAGAGCGGTGGGGTTCACAGGGTGGGCAACAGCACAAGGACAGCTGGAAAGGACTTAAGGTATTCTCAGAAACATCCCACAGAGGAAAAATCCAGCAGCCTACACCCCTCCTTCCTGTTCCCCAGAATTGTCCAGAAACAGTCCTTACTGCATTCCTGCTTGCTGCAGGCTCTCCTGGATCCCTAGCGGCACATTGATGATGCCCCGAGTGAGGTGGTCTCCCAGGATCTCTTCTGCTGCTGCGGCCATCCCCAGCACAGCTTTTCCAAAACCCACCAGGTACAGATCCCTCTTCACTGGAAAGGCCTGGCCCTTCACCAGCAGCTGAAGGCACCCATCTCCCTGGAGCTTCAGAGCCCTCTTCAGCATGGGAGCCGGGCGGACGGTGCCCACGGCGCCACGGAACAGGGACAGCGCGTGCTCGCGGAGAGACATGGTACACAGGCTGGCAGGGCTGAGCCACTCGGCCTTGTGGGGTGGGCTTGTGCACTCTCTGCGAGCACTGGCAAGGCCTCAAGGGCTGGGACAGCCAGCAGCCTCCCACCTGCAAGGGAGAGTGAACATTTTTGCTAGTAGAAGAGACAGGGCTGTCACAGAAAGAACAGAGAGGTCAAAACATGAACCATGGAACTCTAGCTCCTGTTTCCCCTAGATTAAGGTGCCATATGAGCAGCATTTTCTAACTTTTCCCCAGGCAGGATGAAGGGAAGGGCAGTGTCACATTCAAACTACCTGTCAGCTTGTGATTCCCCTGCAATCTCATCACCTCCTGCAGGGAAGGCGAGCTCTGCCAGCCAGCTTCTCCATCACTGTAGCTTTGCCACTGGCAAGCCATCATTTCTATTTGCTTAGCATTTGACACCTTTCCAAACTGTGGAAGCTGCTCTCTGTCCTGGAGAGAGCAGGGCATCTGGGTGGAACAGCTTTTCACTACATTAACTCCCTTCCTCAATGTGAGCCAAATGCTGATCTCATCCTCTGGCTGTGCATTGCCCCATGTGTCCCTGCAGCATCAGACACGGACTGAGGAGAAACAACAGCCTTGCTGGCTGCCTCATCCCTTGCTGCTGGTGGCCACAGAGAGACCAGTAATGAGGTTTCCTCACCAAACAGCAAATTAACACCAGGCTTCATTTACCTTTCTCTTTTAGTCCTCATTATCCATTAAAATCAGATTTAGAGCCCAAATAAGACTACATATCCAAGTAAAGTTGCCAGCCATGTCTGTGAAAGCCCATTTGAGCTGTTCTCCACAGAGCATTAGCATTATATGCAACAGATCTGTGCATGGACCAAAAGATCTCAGCTGCTCAAGGGCAGATACTTGTCTTGACAGAGGAAAGGCAGCCCCTGCCAGCACACACACATTCATTCCCTCCCAGCATTTCTCCTTCCTTCTGTTAACTGGCAGCAAGTTCACTGCTGGTTTCTGAGGATCAAAGATCCTTGTGATCTGCATCTCTCCTGCTCATGGCATTTAAGGAAGGATGCCAGGAGGCTGAAGCAGTCCAGGCGACACACTGGATCACAGACCTGGTGAAATTACCTGAGAGAGTTAAACCTCTCTCTAGTAAGCGGATGTGTTTTGTCCAAGGGCTTCTTTTAGGAGAGCTCAGGAGTCCAGAGGTCTCTTTGTCCTGACACTCCCATAGCATTGCAAGGTGTTAATCATTAAGCTGGACAAGCTTTTCAACAGCTCCTCTGAGTCTAAATCTGCCTTATTTTGCAGCAGGCATCCAAAGGATGTACAGAAAAACCCTTTCCACAAGCACCTTCTCAGGCACTGAAACTTGGGCACATTCTGAAATCTTTGGACAAGGGACTTGTAGGTAAGGCTATACAGAGAATCAAAGGTTTGTGAGAGAAAGAACTCCAAGAATCACTGAAGTGGGAAAAGACCCTTAAGAACAAGGCTAACAGTAAACGATTTAATGCTTAGAAGAACAGATTTTAAAGGCAAAAGCCAAGGCAGATTAACTACCTATCTGACCTCCCTTTAGGTGCTGGTCAGAAAGACTGGCTTTTCAACCACGAGGAGCCAGGAGAACAAAAGACAGGGTGCCCCGACCACTTTGTTACCAGACTCTTAAACTTCACGGCAGCTGATGCTGCCAGCGGTTTAAACCACTGACCCCACTTCAGTGAGGGCTAGAGTAACTGTGCTGACCGCAGTGAAGTCAGCTGTGCACCTCGCAGGAACTGAGATAAGCATCTCTGCTCCCAGCAGGTCTCTGATTCACCTGGCAGCACAGTGCAATCAGAGGAAGGTGCTACAAAGCAGAGGTGCATCACACCCCAGGTCACCTCGTCTGAGCTTCGATACAGGGTTTGCAGGAATGGCTGCAGAAAAAGCTTAAATGGAGCCTGGGGGGTTTAAGAAAATAAAGCCCCAAAGTTTTTAACAGGCTTTGTCTCTGCCTTGATGTTTCTGTGCACGGCTGACCCTGAAGCCCGCGGGAATTGAGCACAACCAGACCTGCAACCGTGGCTCCTATCACACGTGCCCTCCTGGCAGCCCCATTCAGCTCCAGCTCCAGACACGACACAGCAGATGTGAGTTCTTTAAAAGCAATCCTCTCCTACTGGAGCTGGAAAAACTAAATGCCAGCATAATTCATCTGGCACTTGTGTACATACTGCTAATGCTTACTCTGGAAAGCATTTCAGTACAATAGCAGGCATGTAATCTGTTTTCTGCACTCTGAACTCAGATTATATTTTAACCATCGAGGCCTGATCCAGAGTCTGTGGAAGTCAGCAAGTGCCTTTCCATTGCTTCTCGGGATTTTTGGGTCCACTGCCTGACACTGATCTGAGAGCACAGGTGTAAAGGCAGAGTAAACAGAGTGTAAAACCCCCTTGCAATCAGAGGTTATCCAACTTTATACCAATGCAACAGAGAGCTGAATTTGGCACAGATCCATTTGCTTTGGATGTCTCAGTGTGTGACTCTGCTCCTTGTCAGCTCTGATTAGACACACAGGCTCACTGGAGGCTCCCCTTGGAATGGGGGTGCTGCTAATGATACCACAAATCTGTTTTTATGTAATTTATTTATACAGTCTCAGGCACTGGGTACTAAATGTCATCAGGGAACAGCTATAAATCAGTGCAATGAAATCCACTGTAGATATTAGCAAAAAATAAAACTCCCACTCATTTTACTAAGGCTTTAAAAACAAGATCAAGAGAACTGAATATCACCCCAAAACATAGGCAGTTATGGAAAGAAAAATAACCCAAATGGCAGCTTTCAGGCTCCCCCCCCAGATGGTGGGTTTAGAAGTGGTGTAATTGCCTGTTAGCTGCTACATATTGCATGAGGGGAAATTACACCCTCACATCCCTGCATTTTCCTCTTCCCACTGCTGGCTGGGAGGAATCTGGGCTGGGAGAAGGGGCTGATGATGTGACTCATATTGCTTCACGCACTAATCTTAGTTTCCCAGTTTCTCAGGAAAATCACCTAGGGATGAATGAGCCCTCTTCTATATAGATATAAGGTGACATGCTATAGGCAGGAGTGGGGTTCAGGTTTCATACCTTCCCTTTGTCCCTGGTTGGTATAATTTGGAGTTGGGATATAGACAGTCTTCTGAAAGTTTTCTGTAAGTTCGCAGTAAGCTTAGGATGAAAATGACGCTAAGAATTGCCTGTTCCAAAGAGAGCTGGAGGATTGTAAGGGGTTTAGATTAATCTCCTTTAAATGAAAACTTCCTCAGCTTTCATTGATGAATAATCTACGCACTTATTATAATCTACGCACACCATTATAAGCCCTTTCTTCAGAGGGCTCCTCCTAAGCCCGTAGAAATTTCCACTGTTAGCTCTCATACCAAAAAGCAGCAAAACCCCAGCTTCTCATTTTCACCTTCTCTGGGAAAGAGGGAGGGAAAGGAGCTGGACTGTGATAAAATACAGGCAAAATGCTCGTTTGCATTACCTTTCATTAACTTTTTAATTAAAGCAATTCTGTAGGCAAGGAGCCAAAGTCAGAGGGAGACAGAAACAATCCAGGAGTAGGGGCAGAAATGTGGTAAGGCTGCCAAGTAAATTGGATAGTGGCAAGAGACCAAAAGCATGGACATAGCAGGGCAGAGTCCGAGCCATAAACTTGGAGTCACACTGGGGAGGAAAACAGTGAACAAATGAGCTGGTCGCGCCCATGCAGTGAGAAAAATGAGCCAGCACCTCACTCCATGGCAGGTACTTGAAAGCCAGAAAAATACTCCTTTCTAGGGGCCAGTCTGCCATCACTGGGCAGAGCTGAGCTATTCCAGGTGCTGTGGTTGGAGGTTTGTTCAAGGATTTGCATCTTGGGCTTGTGGCTTTTTTTGAAGTTGGGGCAATAGAGCTTGTTGCAGGCCAACCCAACCACACGCACATCCTGAGCTTTTCAGGTGCTGTGAGATCAGAGGATGCTGTGCCAGAATGTCTGGTTTAACTGAGAACTTCAGGGATCTAAGTTACTTTAGCTTCAGTGCCATCAGGATGCCTCTGGATTTCCTCCAGGACTGACTGGTGGCTGGCCCACCTTGTACAGGGTCAACTTCAAAATCCCTGAGTGGCTAGGAAAATATTTGAGATGGCACTGGATCAAACCCCAATTGTTTGAGGATAATTTTGAGCTCAAGCTCTAAAAGGCAGATTACAGTAGTAAACTCCCAGACACAGCAAGTTTTAGCAGTGTCTCTTGCTCCTCGTTTTTCTTGCTGCACGACTTTTTTCTGGCCTCTCGGCATGTAAATTACTGACAGACTCACCAAGGCTCCCTGCTTCCATTTCTCCTGCATCACCAGGGGAATTTACCTATCAAGTACAACAGAGTGGAGATTTTACTGCCCTAAACTCCCCTGTTCCCACTTACTGACACATCTTCGCTATCATTTGATATATCAACTTTAATTTGCCTGGTGAGCCCTGCTCAAACCCAAGCTTGCTGCTCCACACAGTCCCAAAAGCATTACAAGAAAATTTTCCAGGAGATGCACTGAACCCAGGAGGGAAACAAACCAGTGAAGTCTTGTTCCAAGTGACTATTCTGGGAGGATTAGAGGGGGGATTTTTCAAGACTAATCTCTTTAAATGAAAATTTCAGAATTTGATTAATTTTTTAATCTGCACATGGATTTGCATAAAATTACTGCACTGCCTCATTCGTGTTTGGTAAAAGGGAAAACGTCTGCAGCAAGGATGGGCAGCTACGAAGTGGGTGTGCAGGGACAGAGTGAAAGGCCCTTTGCCCCCACTCACTGCAGTGCTCCTGCATCCATAAATGGGAAAGAGGGTAAGGGTGGACAGCAGCAGTATGATGAGACCAGAGGGTTTGCCAGGCAGGCACAGGAGAAAGTAGGATGGAGCCTGGATACCTTTGTTTTAAGAATATGCTGAGCTCTGGGAAACCCAGGAGTCCTAGTTTCCAATACATGTCTTTCTCTATGTTGCTTGGAAAAGAAATATGTTGCTCTCATGACTGATTTACTCACCAGGAAAGTGTCAACAGGGTCTCTTTGCCTTTGATGGGAAATGTGGCTTAAGGCCAAACACAGGGAAGATAAGTGTTCTGTTCAGCATTTTATATATATAGATCAGTATCATTAGCAAAAAAAAAAAAATTAACTGGATTTGACATATGCATCTTACTAGTTTTTCTAGGTCACACTCCCTTCACTCCCTATATACCTTTTGGAAATGATTTTCCCATGCACTGGGGATTGCAAGGAAGAAAAATGTTTCACTAAAAATTCTTCTGTAGCTCAACACAGAACACCACTACCCTGAAGCCAAGCCCATGCCAAGTCTACTTCCTTTCATGCTGTAATTTCTCAAACTCCCTATTCTGAGACAACTTGCCATCAAAGATGAGAGTCATTTAAAATACAGGGAAGGATCACAGTATTCTAAAGAAGATGAAAAGCTGCGAGCCTTGAGGACTGGAATAGTAGAAAGGGGTTGAAATTCAGTGCTGCGAAATACAAGGTCATGGTCTTTGGGATTAATAGCAGAAAATTATGAGCTCCTCAGTTGGAAATAACATAAGAGGAGAAAGAGCCAGGAATCTTAATCAGTCACAGGATGACAATTACAGCTGCCCTCTGGACTGAGACAAGAGGCTGTGGGGAATGTGGAAAGCAGCAGATGTGAACTGCCTGGACTTTGCTGAGGTTTTTGACATCATTCCCGTGAGCACACTGGCGGGTGGGCTGGGCAATCACAGCCAGCCCCGCTGGAAACCAGCCTGACCACTGGGCTCAGAGGGCAGAAAGCAGTGGCTCGGGGTCCAGCTGACATCTGGTAATCAACAGGGACTCTGCTGGGGTTCGTGTCACCCCACGGCTTCATTAGTGACCCGGAGAGTAGCACAGAGCGCTTAATTTGGGGGAGCTGCTGATGGAGGCACCTTCCAGAGGAACCGTGATAAACTCAAGGTCAGGGCCCACAGAAACCTCAGGACACTCCATAGGGAGAAGTGTGAATTTTTGCTGCTGAGCAAGCACAAGTTCCTGTATTGTGCAGGTTCCAGTGGTATCTAATACAGAAATGCATAGGTAGAATAACTGCATTTGATCGATATTACTCAAGCAGCAATTAAACATTTTTTCCATTAACTAATTTTGCAGGGGCATTATCCATAATTCCTACTTAATATGACATTTTTCTAGGAGATTCAATTATCCTGCCAGCTAAATTCCAGCTTGGTATAAACTGACAAACTAGGTTCCAACGATTAGGAAGAAAGGCAGAAGAATAAAAAGGAAGTGACAAAATATCAAATCAACAACCCACGGTGTTATACAACTCTAAAACTTAGCTAAGTATTGTAGGTGTTTTGAAGTAAATTGTCTTATGATGTTATTGGTGAGTCACCTCCCGGGCCTGCAGGAGATAATCCAGGCTTTGATCCTGCAATTTAGAGTGTGCAGGAGGCACGACATTCCGAGCTTTTCTAAAACCTCTCATCACATGAAAACCAGTTTTGGGTTTTGAACTGGCCTAACAAAGGGGCAGCTGGCCCCGAGACCCTCAGGAGTAATGAGGGTGTGTTTTGAGTATCCCTGGACTCTGGTGTGAAAGTCTTTGACTTTGTTTCAAAGTAAAAAAGGAAACTCATTCTGAGGAGCCAGTCCCAGCGCAGCGTGAAAAGACGAGTTGTGTGAGATCTCTAAACGTGCAACGGGGAGCTCCAGCAGGCAAACAGCAAGGGCAAGGATCTGAGAAAAGTAGTATTTAACTAAATCAGACATGCACACAAAATAATTCAGCCTGTTTGAACGACGTGCAGAGCTTTAACAGGACTTGCCGAGGTTTGACCACAGGAGGGCAACAGGATCCAAACGCAAAATCAAACTCTATGCTGGACACTGTGAAAGGAAATGCAATTAACGTTCAGGAAGGCATCTATGGTTTATTTTTTTTCTTTTAATTCTGGGTTTCTGGGTGAGCAAAATGACAAGAAGATCTGCTGGTGTTGTAAACGTAAAATAGCAGAAAACTTTGTGGGGTGAGATTCTCACAGCTACTCTTATACTCCAAGAACAGCTTTTTAAGGTAAGAAATACACAAAAACTTGCACACTGAGCCTGTCATCAGGATTCGTGATAGAAAAAAGCAGTTCCAAGGTGTGTGTACTGGAAAAGCCACAGTGTGCTTCTCAAAGGCTTAAGTGTGTGCTGCCCACCTCTACCTGAGAGCTTATGTGGTGTAGGAGCACAGTGCTATAGCTGTGATGCTCCTGTAGTACTGCCAACAAGCTTTTAGAGGAATAAAAAAATACTGGGAAATAAAAATGTGCAACAGCTGGACTGAAATTAGGAGGGGAAGGGTGAGAAAGTGTTCACAGTGTATTTTCAAAGGAGGGGGAGCTGACTGATGCTCCCTGGCCGCCCTGGGCTGTCCAGAGGCTGTTCCTGCCAGGCTCTGCCGAGAGGCTGGTACAGCATGTGTGCCCCATAAATGATTTCACAGAACCACAGAATCAACTGTCTTGGAAAAGAACCCTGAGACATCAAGTCCAACCTACGACCCAACACCACAATGT
Source organism: Aphelocoma coerulescens (assembly GCF_041296385.1). NCBI lineage: Eukaryota > Metazoa > Chordata > Aves > Passeriformes > Corvidae > Aphelocoma > Aphelocoma coerulescens. The sequence continues at coordinate 6,607,217 of NC_091026.1, read as the reverse complement.
CAACCAGACCACGGCACCGAGTGCCACATCCAGCCTTTCCTTGAAGGCCTCCATGGACAGTGACTCCATCTCCCTGGGCAACCCATTCCAATGTCTAAGCACCCTTTCTGTAAAGAAATTCCTCCCGATGTCCAAACTAAACCTTCCCTGGCACAGCTTGAGGCTGCGTCCTCTCATCCTGGGACGCCAACCCCCACCCAGCTACAACCTCCTTTTGGGGAGTTGTAGAGAGCGAAAAGGTCACCCCTGAGCCTCCTTTTCTCCAGGGTAAATACCCCCAGCTCTCTCAGCCGCTCCTCACGTCACTTGTGCTCCAGACCCTTCCCCAGCTCTGCTGCCCTTCTTTGGACCTGCTCCAGTATTTCAATATCCTTCCTGAACTGAGAGGCGCAGAACTGGACACAGCACTCAAAGTGTGGCCTCAGCAGTGCCCAGTACAGTGAGACAACCACTGCCCTGGTCCTGCTGGCCACACTATTGCTGATACAGGCCAGATGCGACTGGCCTTCTTGGCCACCTGGGCACGTCTGGGTTCATGCTCAGCCGGCTGCATTTCTCTCTAGTTTCCACTGGAAACTCCGAAAACCGCCTTAAGTCGACATAATGAGGGGAACATCCCGCGCGGGGTGAGGCTGTCCCAGGGCTCCCGCGGCGCCTCACGGCCCTGAGCAACGCGAGGGCGCCCGCCCTGCCCGGCACCGGAAGTGACGCACTGCCACCGCGCGAAGCCATTCCCACTCTACGGGATGACGTCATGCCATCAACCCTCTTCCCCCCCAACCCCACAATAGGCACGGACGGGCGGGTGGGTACTGAACTGGCAATGAACCCCGACCCCGCCACAGCCGCCCAGCCCTGCCCTGCGCCGCCCCTTCCCACCTCGGGCCCCGGGAGCGGCGGGAATGGTGACAGACGCTGACAGCCACGGCGGGCCAGGAGGGCGCAGGCCTTTCTGCTATTCCTGCCACGCTCAATATGGCCGCTGGGCACGGGTCACCCCGCCCTCCCCCGTCCCAGCAGCCCATGCGCACGCTCCCCTCCCCTCCACAACACCCCGTTCCCAGGGTGCCCCGCGCGGCCCCGCCGGAGCCGCAAGATGGCGGGCACAATGAGGGGGAGCCGCCTCTCCGCGGCCTGACCGCACCGAGCCCGCCGAGCCCACCGCCCTCCGCCACCCCCCGCGGCCCCTCACGGCCCCTCACCGCCCCGCCCCGCCCAGCTCGGCCGTTCCCGCCACCGCCCGGAGCCCCGCCCGGCTGCCCTCAGCGCCGCCGCCGCCCTCGTTCGGCGCGGCCCGGCGGGCGGGATGAAGCTGACGGACAACGTGCTGCGGAGCTTCCGCGTGGCCAAGGTCTTCCGCGAGAACTCGGACAAGATCAACTGCTTCGACTTCAGCCCCAACGGCGAGACCGTCATTTCCAGCAGCGACGATGACTCCATCGTTCTCTACGACTGCCAGGAGGGCAAGTGAGTGGCGGGGCCGGGAGTGCAGCCTTCGGGGTCTGGGGCAGTGCCTGGGGCACGGGGGGTATGAGGGGTCGTGGGGGCTGCCCACGGTGGCCTTTGGGGACAAGCTCTGCCTGGCCTCGCAGGTCTGGCCGGTGAGCTTTAGCTTGAGCTTCTCTCCTGTTGTTTTTTAGTGTAGGCTTGTGAATAGAATCCCAGCGGCAGGGATAGCAGCAGCGTGGGTTTGTCTGCTCTGCGGGTGTACTTGTTATCTTGGTAGGCTGGAGACAGTGGTGATAATTTCCTAAGTGTAAGCGAAAGTTCACTTCTGTGAAAGCTAAACAGTTGCAAAGCCTAAAGGATTCAGGTCTGGTCACATCTCCAGATCTTGGGATTGCTGCAGGTGTGGAACTGACTTCTCTGGGCTTAAGTCTCGCTAATTAATAGAGAAGAGATTGTTGTGAGCAATGTGCAGATGTGCCCTTTTAAACGCCTCATTTGAGTGTAACTTCTTGGCTAAATGCCTTAAACCAAAAGGTGCAGGTGGTGTGGTGTATGTTACTATAACTTCTAAAAACCTGATGGTGTTTTCCATAAAACCCAGTTCCTAAGTGGTGTCTTGGATTGCTGCAGGCAAACGTGGTCCTCTGTGTTTTAGATAATTTTCTCTAGTTTTATCCTTATCTGTAAAGCACAGTTAAAATAAGTGTGATTTGTGTATGTCTCCAAACATTGTCTTAGTTTAGATGTAATCAATCAAGGTGTTTATTGATTTCTGTTACGTGAGGGTAATGACTTAAGAGTGTTTCTGTTTCCCATTTAACTGTCTGGTTTTATCCTTCTTCTACTATTGATCACATGGTGCTCATCTTGTTTTTTGGATAAATCCCCAGAAATTTGCAGAGCACTTGAGATCTGTTCAGAGGATGGAAACCTACGCCAAGGGTGTTTGAAGTCTATGACAGCTGGAACAATTTGATCCAAATGGTGTCATTATGCCATTAAAATCTTTCTCACTTGGTACAAATGTGTGTTTGTCTGCTTTAAATTCCTTCAGATTTTAAGTTTTACCTGTGCTTATTGGCGTAGAGATGTAGTTCTGAGGTGTTTTGTGGTTTTTTTTGTAAAGTCAGGACTGGGAAGTATCACAGCCACACAGAAAGTGAAAGGAAAACAAGTTATGTGTATTATGGGAGAGGGAATAAAAAGGACAAGGTAATGCAGGAATGAAAAAGAAATGGCTTGGGAGTATCAAGACAGAGATATGTCAGTGTTGTATATATTTTCTAGTAAACCAGGTATTCCTAACCCTCCTGCTTTTCCAAGCAGGCCAAGACATCGTACTTGCTGGGAGGAAGGATGCTTCCTGCACATTCTCTTAATTTTCTGGGACACCTATTTATACATTATTTTCAGCTTCTAGTTAGTTTGCTTGCTTTACACATTAAAGTTGTTGGTGTTCCCCACCTGCTAGAATGAACTGTGATGTGAAAATATTTAATTTTTATTTATGTACAACAGGTAACTCTGTACGTATGGAGTGTGCCATGGATCGTATCCCAGATCCTAATTATATACAGTAGTAGCAGGGCTGAGTGATGTTAATGCAGATGGTATTGATTGCTCTTCTCCTTTAAACTTGTAAAGAATGGTTTGATGGGTTGGGAGGCATTTGGCCCTTTCACTCCAATCTCCATCTAATCCTGATGTGCTTTATAGTCAGAGGGTTTGCTTTAATTAAGTTAAATGTAGATCAATGGTCCTTTACTGCAGAGCTGCAGGGCAATGAGAGTAGTTTCAAGGTAACTACTGTGTCAGGATGCAGTTCTCTGGTGGTTATAAAATTCTAAAATTATTTGAAAGCTGCTCATGCACTATCAGCTGGCTTAGAAGTGTTGCTGTGATTTTTAGAGGTAACTAGGGATGCAGGACACGCTTGTTCTCTAACCTGGAAAGTTTTGCTTTGAATTACATTGCCACTAGAAATGCGTGTGAAGATGAAACCTCAGGTCTCTGAATGATCATTGTTGTGGCAGTTTCAGGCTTGTAGTTGGTTTATTTTTCCTTATAAGTCACAACTGCAAGAGCCTAGAACTCTCACCTGCTTGGATATAATGGCCAGGAGGAAGTTAAATGTCCTGCTTGCCGGGAATCAGTGTAGGATACTCTACTTCATCAAATGGCCAGAAAATTAATGCCTTTCCCTGTCTAAAAGTAGGAAAATTTGGTGCGTGTCCTCTGGTAATGAGCAGTTCTACTGGTAGAATTAAAATGTAGCTGTTTGGTTGTACTTTAGGTGAATCCTCACCTAGTTGGCTGTGTTGCCACACCAGAATGAGTTGTACAGTTCTGTGAGAATATGGCCAACCCCATCTCGGTGAACTTCAGCTTCTAACAGCGTCAGGACAGTTGGAACAGTGCTGTGCAGCCAAGGACTGACAGGACAAGATTATGTCCTTATCATGTATGTTCTGGGCTTAGGCAACTGCTTATTCATGAGCATCCAATAATTTTGGTGCCAAGATTCCACTTCTATTTCAAATAAATAATTGTTACAAATTTATTTATAACAATTTATTTATTTAAAATTAATAAATTGTTATTAAACTGTTAGCCCATCCTACATTGCCAAATCCCTCTGCAGTAGGCTGGCTTGGAAGCATAACTAAGAGGCTCACTGGAGTGTTGGGACTTGAGGAGGGATTCTGAAAACTTGTAGGACAGTTGTATGTTGGGATGTACAGCAATTCCTGAGGCTGGGAGCAGCCTGGCTCCACATTGGTAACCCTGCTGTGATAGAATGGTGCTCTAGCAAAGGTTTAGCTTGTATTTTAGTGTATATCAATTGTGTATTATTGATATAAATAAAGTGATGGATCTGGACTCCTGCTTAGCTGTGGTGTTTGCTGGGCACATCCACATTCCTGGTTGTGGGTGATGTTTACCCATAGCAGCAGTGATTCAAACCAAGGCATGGATGATATTACAAACCTTGCCTCTGTTTTGTTTCATCTTTGTAGCAGATTTGACTGAGCTCTTGTATTTTTCTTTGTCGATATTGCTTGGTTTTTAGGTGGGATGGATAGATTAACCTTGACCTTGGAATTATGTTTAGTGATTGTGATTTGTTGTTTAAAAGTACTTAATTTTCTTGTTTGTGTTTGAAATAGTTGATTGGCAACAGGTCTTGTGTGCAGTGACACACTTCTGTTTGTGTCAGTTTACATGAAAAGTTCACCTTTCCTAAAACACAGAACTCTCTTTCTTTTTGGTAAATGTGCTTTTGTCTGTTGATCTTTATTGTCTCTGTCTATATTAATTTATTCTAAATAGATCTTCTAAGTTTTATACTTGTAATAGAAAAGGAAAGCCAAACTAGGCATGAGAGTGTCTAATATAGTATGTTTTGAGATTGGGGTTTTTTTCTTGGTTTGTTGTTGGGTTTTATCCCGACTGGATTGGTCAACAGCGTAGCTGAGGTAACTTCAGAAAGCAGTGTGGGGAAGTGTATCAGACATAATGTTAGAGTGTGTCAAACTTTAAATTCGGTTTGGTTTTTTAGGTGTGTGGCATGTTTGCATCTGAAGAACGCTTTAAATAACTGCTGGAGGAACAGGGGAATAATCAGTTGAGATTTGGTCTGTGGTACAGGTGGTGTGTGGGTTTTCACTGCACTTGCTGTGTTGGCTTTCACTTCATGGGAACTTGTCCCCAGCAAGTTCGTTTGAAGTCAGAGCCTTATGGCTTCTGCTGCTTGAGAACTAATCTTTGAGAATGAGTGTCTGTTTTTGTTATGTTATGAAAAGTCTCCGACTTGGGCTCTTGTTGGGTGTGTCAGGTTGAGGCTAATGAAAAAAGGAAAAAGTTCAGCATGTTAGAAATAGCTTGTCTAAGGGTGTAGTCTGACAAACTTTTCTCTTGGTTTCGACTGCTCCTGCTGTTTGTTTCCATTCCCATGCTGTCCTCTTTGGTCGTGTGGGTAAAATATTTCATGGGCCCGTATAATAAGCAGAGTTATGAATTTCTGGATTAAAAATAACTCCCGGAAGAGATGGTATTTCTGGTGTTGATCAATACCCTCGCTGGTTGACTGCCCAGCTCCGAAACCTTCGTGCTCCCTCAGTTGGGGATGAAAGGGTAAGGAGGGTGGTGGAGACCTTGCACTGCTCAAACAGGTACCACTGTTGTGAGATACCCTCACAGCATCATTAGCCAGCTGCTTCTAAGCTTAATCTGCAGTTTAAAATTCTGGCACTGCAGTGTATCACCTGCTTCCCAGACCCCCAGAAACACAGTTCTGTAGATTGTATTCACTCTCACTAGAGTGTCTTTCATTGTGTTGCAAAATGTTAAATTTGCATTTCTTGCCTTAAGGTTGGATACAAGTAGAATTCTGCAGTAGTTTGGAAAACTCCCTGTGTTACTATGTCTTTTATAGATGTGTTGGGTTAATATCCCGTGAACGAGACACCCTGTTCTAGGTTTTGAAGTAACAGAGAACAAAGACAAATTATACTCAATCAAAAATGAGCAGCAGATGAATGGGAGATTTGAATGGGCAAGGGCACAGTGAGGCAGTGCTGCTTGCTGTGCTCATTATGTTAGCTCCTCCTTTTCTTTTTGCAGTAGACATCATAGGAAAAGGAATTTTGGAGGAGACAAGTGCATTTTGCAGGTGCTACAGGGAATTCTTCAAGCCTAGGGATAGTCTTGGAGAAATACCAAGATCCGTGTTTGAAAATCAAATAAAATTTTTTATGTATAAAATGTTTTTTTTGTATGTTTTTTTGTATAAAAACATCTGACTACTTGAAACAACCATGTAATGCCTTAATGGGAACAGGCCTTGTTGATGTGAGTTTCGTTTCGAGGTTTTTGTTGCAGAGAGTGCAATTATTTCTGCTTCCTCCTGACAGACCAAAGAGGACCCTGTACAGTAAGAAGTATGGAGTGGATCTCATCAGATACACACATGCTGCCAACACTGTCGTGTACAGCTCCAACAAAATAGATGGTGAGTGATCCACTGGAGTGGAGCATATTAATCTCCTTACACTACATGTCTGGATAATTAGCTCTAAAGATTTGGGAAAAAGTTATAACAGCTCTTCAGTGGTAAGAACTCTGTCAGACAGGCAGAGGAAGGAATTAATGTCCAACACTGATGCACAGCTTGGTGCTAGTCCTTTGAGCATCCTTACGTGTGTTTGTTCGCTGCTGCAATAACTGGAGGGTTACACATTGTTATGGAGATAAAACTCGGTTCTTCATTGCGCTGTTCAGTTGGTGTTGGATCAGTGCTGTTAGGCAGCCTCTGCACCTTCACTTCTTTCGTGTGAGTGAGGTGGAAGGAGCATCTGGGCTGAATGCCACAGCTCTGTCTGGTACACACAACTTAGCTGCAGAGGAAGGGAGGGCAGGAGGTTCAGGTAACTCAACAGATCACCAGCCAAGCCTGGAGGAGGTCACAGAGCTCAATTTTGGTTTTGTTTGTTGTAGTCAACTTCTGAGAATTCTGCAATGACCAAGTCTCTCAGCGCAGCACTTTACAAATGGCTTTTAACATTGTACTTGTAAATTGATAATTTCTGGAATAGAGGTTTTGGTTTGGTTTTTCCTTTGCGGAGATGAAGCTTAACAGTAGAGATGCTGGTGCCTTGTGATGTATGCTGGGCTACTAAAGGAATTTCAAAGACTGTGAATTTAGAGAAGATGGAAGTTAAGAGTTAGGAAGTCAGGTTAAAGTAGAACGAGCTGGGCCTGAAACTAGAGGAACAGGGAAGTCTCCACCAGAATTGGATTTAATAGTGTAAAAGGATTAAAAGTGTCACAGGAAGCATGTGCCTTTTTAGTCTGTTTAAGAACCTACTTATTTTTTAAATTATGTTATTACTTTATGTCACATTTTCTATTTGGCTGTTATTTAATTTACAATAACTAATAATTAACAATTTAATGAAGCATTTTAAATGCCATTTTGAGTACTGAGTTTTTGTTTATAAGCACTGGTAAGCCTTAAGACTTAAGTCTTTGTGCTGCAGGGTAGCATTATGCTAAACACTTAATCAGAAGAAAAGAAAAAGATACAATGTGAGAATGTTTGTTGCTGTTACAAATTGTAAGATTAATAAACCCAACAGGGTGTTCTGTAGGATTCCAGATACTGTTTAGTCCCTAATGCATGTGGTCATGGGCAAGGTGTATTGTATTAACCTGTTTTGCAGGTATTGGGAAGGAAAATTACCTCAGGAATATGCTATAGGAATGCTGGTGCTTGTTTCCAAGCATTTTTTCTGTTGCATTGCTACCAATCTAGTTGTGAAGATTTCCTCAAGACCTCTGGACTTAGTTCCTGTTGCCTGATTCCAGGCTGAGGTAGTAGTTTGTACAGTTTGAGGGTCTATGATACCACCCGGTACAGGAGATAACTGTACAGGCCACTGCCTTGCCTGGGACAGAGCACTGCCAGCAGTGAGGATCCCAAAGGAGCACAATTCCCCAGTGCTTCCTCTTTAGCAAAGGAAGATGGAATTCTTCATGGATACTTCGGAGATCAGGTAATGACAGTTCTTGCAGGAAAAAAATAGAGACGTGTCTTAACAGGAAGTTTGAAGCATGTTGGTTCTATCCAGTGTGGGATGTGACACTGGTGTTAGGGATTTGTATTTTGGATAATCACCTCAGGTCACTTAGAGCCTTTCAGAACTGTGTGTCACCAGTACCACATTTCCAGCTTGTTCCGTCAGCTTCAGTTTGCTTGTCAGATACTGGAGGGTGATTTAGACCTCTGACCTCAGCTTGATGAGCAACCTCAGGCAAAAATGGGAACTTGATAATTTTTTCACAGATAGAAAATTTTGCTGAATAAGCCTTTCAAAACATTCTGAACACAGTAACCCCTCTGACTGTCAATACACCCAGTACATGTTGCATCCTCTTGGCACATGTTCTTCTTAATCAAAAGTAAAAGTATCCTTGACCCTCAGCAGGACTTGTTCCAGCAGTACAGCGTCTGCACATAAAGATTGAAAAGTGGCTTAGGTTGTTTCCTCTCAGAAGGATTTATTTTAATTTTGGGAGAAAGTCTCAACAGCATCTTCAGAATCATGGGCTACTCTTGGTATGTTCACCTATACTCAGGATAAAATTGGCACTTGAGAAATGTTGTGCTGCTGCTCTCATCTATTCAATTTATGTTTAAGGTTGCTTGAAGTACACCAAGGTTTAGATTACTCCTCTGTCCTCTTCTTAGAGCTTAGCTGCTCTAAGTGCAGAGAAAGTGTGAAGCTGTTGATTGTCAGATTAAACAAAAAGAAGAGAGATTTGCTAGTTTTTAATGGTCTTGTCCTGGCTTTGAAGTTATGGTTTTATCTTTTATCTTTAGCTGAGTGCAGAATTGGTACATTTCCTGTGTGTACTGTTTAGTTGGAGATTTGTTTGCTGAATATGTATGTAGGAAAGAGCAATATTCATGCTGCAAAGCAATACAAAGTAAATTTGCAGAGTAAACTGTAAATTTGATACTGTCCATTTTGTGAGAGTAATGGATTAAAACCTGCTGCTACTTAAATTTTAGCGCCTTTGAAATTACCTTGCCTAGATCACATGACAGTTGTTTTTAAAATGTAACATGACTTCCAAATGTGGGAAGTATCTTTTCGTGTTGGCTAATTTTCAGTTCTGCTTAAGAACAGAGTTGGTTTTTGTCAGTTTCTAACCTGATTATCTCTGAAGTCTGACTTAAAATCAAATGACCAGACTTAAGCACTGTGGTGAGATTACTGTTGCTCTGGGGAGCAAGTTAATATGTGATCACTTTCAGATGACCTTGGGCTCATGGAATAATAAAGCTTATGGTTTGTTTATGTTTCAGACACTATCCGATACCTCTCCCTGCATGACAACAAATACATTCGGTATTTCCCGGGGCACACAAAAAGGTGAGATGTGGCTTGGGGACAGGACAAGAGAAATTGAAATAAGAATGGTAATGAGCTCGAGTTCCATTACACTTGGTTCGTGCTGCTTACTGCTTTGCTCAGTTATGGGTTTGTACACAGCTGTTGGGGTGGGTGTTGCTCCATTCACTTCTTTGGTTTGTCTCTGATGCATGTGGGATTCTGTATTGCAGAGTGGTTGCTCTTTCAATGTCTCCAGTAGATGATACTTTTATTTCTGGATCCCTGGATAAAACTATTCGACTTTGGGATCTCCGCTCTCCAAATTGCCAGGTAGGTTATAAAATTCATGTGCACAATGCATTGAATTTTCAGTTGGAAGAATAAAAAATGGATGTGTGTTTGTGACAAACTAAAAAGACTGCTAGAAGTGTTTGCTGCTGATTCAGTGTTGACACCTTCCCAAAGAAGCCTGGATCGGGAATCTCTGTGCAGTGTGTGTGGTGTGTCACATTGTGTAACACCACTTGCTCTCACCTGTGTCTCTGCTGGAGAGGCACTGGGGAGAGCAAGAAATAACACTCGCAGCTGATGAAACAAGAGAAGGGCTGGGTGTCATCAGCTTGTTCATCAGGCTGCTACCTTATGCAAAGGGTGTTCTCTCAGAGCAGGCATCCCTCCAGTGTTGTGAATTCATCTTATCTGAGTGTTTATAGTGTGTGTCTAAAATTGGTGCCTTGATGCAATTAAATTTGATTAAGAAACTGGTGAGCTAAAGTTACACAGCAGCCATATGGTCTGGCACTTCCTTGCATCACTGCTGTTCATCAGAACTGTTTGTGAGCAGATTTGACTTGCTAGCAAGACAGAACACTGTTTGGTTTTGTTTACTTATTTTGCTGGAATACTTTACTTTTTTTAGTGGAAGCAGGCTTGTAAGGGCTGAGAAAAATACCAGAACTGGCAGCAGTGGCAGGAATGAAAGATTGGAAGTAGAATCTCCACCTTTAGTGGTGCTCAGTTGTTTTGTCCTGGTATCTGGATACATAGTGTTGTGTTCTGTTATTTCCCCATCTCCCCGGGACCATTTTGCTAACAAGAGAGGGCTGTTTGCTTATTTCAGATGATGGAACTGTAAATGAAAGAGAAAGAAAAAAGTTACATTTCTTACAAAATGTTTTACATTTTGCAAATTACAAAATCTTTCTTCAAGCGTTTTCTGGCAGATCTTAATTCTGCTATTTTTGGGGGAGTATGCCTTTAACTCCAGTGTGTAGGTTTCCCTTGGGATGTATCTCCATCTCCAAGTTGCTGCAGATGAGGTAGCGTTGTAAGTGCAGTAGCAATTCTGTGATTTATGCTAATGCCTGAACGTGTAAGAATGATAAAACAAGGACTTGTTACTGGAAGCTGCATCCAGCCAAGTTTGGGAAACAGGTTGAGGAAGCGTTACTTGTAGTTTTCAGTTGGTCCGTGAGATGGCAGCCATACTGCCTGGAAATATTCCCATTCCCGGGAAACCAGAGCTCCTTAGCATTGACTAAGCTCACTGCCTCACCGACAGAGAGCACAGGGAAAGCTGACCTACGTGGGAAAGAAGAGAAGTAGTGAAGTCTCTAGACTTTATGTAGAGAAGAATGCAGAAAGAAAGAAAAATGCAGAAACTTGTTCAATGTATTACATATATTTAATCAAAGGTGTGTTCTTGTTTAGGTGCATGCAGTTCATAAAAATGCTTGACTAACATGCACAGACTGCTAGTCAGGATACAGAAAATTACAATTAAAATTAAAATATTTTGTTGGCTTTTACCAAATTTTCTCAACTGTTTTCTACTATGTGACTTAAGGAAAAGGTAACATTAAAAATAAGCACTGGTAGTAACCTGTCAATTTTAATATGTAAGTCTGTTGGCTTCCAGCAGATATGAGTTTTCATTAAACAGGCATGTAAAGCTCAGCAGCGATACTCCCTTGCTTTCAAAGTATTTTTTTTCCTCTCTTGTGCAGCTGTAAGTGGTAGAGCATTGCTGTTGATCCCAGCAGCAGTGTTTTGTGGTGCTGCCTGGTATGGTTATTAAGACAGCCATATGAGCCTCCCTTCTCTGGGGACTTTTGGAGTGCATGACACCTTGAATGAGGTTTTGATTTGTTTTGGTGTAAACTTTGTCACGGAAGCTCTGTATGGTGACCTGAAGTTGAGAAAGCTGAGTTCTGAACCTTTGTAAAACCTCAGTATTTACAATTGGAATTAATTGTTCCACCCCTAATCTGCTGTCCTGCTCACAGTGGGCTCAAAGGATGGTGGTAGAAATGTGAGCATCAGTCTTGCAAGTTAATTCTGGCTATTTCTCTTTCTAGGGTTTAATGCATCTCCAAGGGAAGCCTGTGTGTTCTTTTGACCCAGAAGGGTTGATTTTTGCTGCTGGAGTCAATTCTGAAATGGTGAAGCTTTATGATCTCCGCTCTTTCGACAAGGTGAGGTACCCTAACTTTCCTTCTTACACTTTTATCTTGCAAGAAATAATCTAAACTCAGTGCTCAGAGGCTGGATTTGTGTACTCGAGCTTACTGTCTGGGGTGCCTCCTTGGCATCTACGGAATTCTCAGTAAGCACACATCTCATGGACAGAAAGGGATACAAATCCTGAGGTACACTCTTAACCAGTGTTAAAGTGCTAACTCTTGAACCTGCTCCAAACTCCAGTTTAGGCTTATATAGAAGTGTGTGGTGTTAGGGCAATAGGGAGATCGCTGCTGTGTTCCCCAAAACTGTTGGGCACAAAAACGCTCAGGTGCAGCAGTATAGCCACCAGCAAGCTTCTCCTTTCAGCCCCGCAGATGTTTAGTGCTGAGGACACACACACACACACACACACACACACACACACACACACACACTCTCACACTTTTAAGCCAGATAGCTCAATATTACCAGAGATAAGGAGCCAAGGAGCGCTCTCCGCATGGCGCGTTCCACAGACGAGGTTTATGTCATCCTCCGCAGAGGGGATCCAATGCAAGAGAGGGCCCAGCGTGCTCGTGCTCAGGTTTACATAGAGTTACAGTGATCTGAGGGCATGGGGGCGGTACAAAGGCGGGACCAGGGAAGGGAACCAATGAGCGAGGGAAGAGGCAGAGTTGGGGGATCAGGTCAGATATGCAACAGCACAGGCTGCTGGGAGAGGTAGTTTTCTTAACCAGGGTCTGGGGGGTGTGTAAAGGTTACATTTCATCCTGAAGAAATTGTGGGAAGGGCCTTTCCTTTATTCACACAAAGGTGAGAGTGGTGAGTTTTTCCACCAGCAGGCATTTGCTATTTCAGGGTTCTCTGGCCCACCAGCTGGCTCAGCTGTTGGCTCAGTGACTCCAACATAGGCTCTTTTTTGTGTGGTTTTGGCCTTTCTTTCCTTGCTGCTTATTCCGGAAGAACACAGGCAAAGGTTGAGCCAGGAGTGTCAGAAAGGATGAAAATTTCAAAGGAAACTGTACTGGCATGAGCAGCTGAACTGAATAAGTACTCAGCATAGTTAGGTCCGTGGTTTTCAAAACTCAGATAATGATTACACTGGCTCAAACTCTTTCTCTAATTTCATTTAGCAGCCTTGTTCAAAAACGTCTTCCTTTCTTAATTTAATTTCTGATGTTGATTGTGGTAGAGTGTGAAACTATTGGATTGAAACAGCCTATTGCACTCTTTTTTTGCTTTGGAAACTGGATTCATCTGTTGAAACTTACACATGCGGTGACTTGTTTGCCCTGACACTGTCTTTTGGTACCTTAGGGCTAAGGATTTTCTTTTAAAGGTTAAAAGCAGATTCTTGTTGACAGCAATGCAGAGTCTTCCTCATATTTCCCACTTTCTCTCTGCAGGGGCCGTTTGCTACATTTAAGATGCAATATGACCGCACGTGTGAGTGGACAGGCCTGAAGTTCAGCAATGATGGGAAACTCATCCTCATCTCGACGAACGGCGGTTTCATTCGGCTGATTGATGCCTTCAAAGGAGCTGTCCTGCACACGTTTGGGGTGAGCCTGCTGCCTGTGGTACTTCCTGGAAAACTTGGTATTAGTTTGGGGAGCAGGTGCCCTTTGGCTGTGAGCTTGCTGTGGACACACTCTCTACTACATATTCTCCTGTTTTGTGCCATAGGGTTATAACAATAGTAAGGCTGTCACGCTGGAGGCATCATTCACACCAGACTCTCAGTTCATCATGATAGGTAAGATAATTCTTGGCAAGAATTTCAGTGCTCTGAAATTAGGTGTGTTATGTAGGGCTAAAGCTGTGTCTGTTGGGAGGCAGAATTTATTTAAATAATACAATGCAGCTGTAAGCTTTCTTTGCACTGACAGTGTTCTGTTAGATTGCTCAGTGTTCTCTAGACTGAAACGTAAAAGAGCCTGCAATAAGTCTTATTGTTTTTACTTATGTATAAATGCTGTTCCAAAATAGATAAGAAACCAGGAAACTGTTGTAATGTGGGAAGACCTGTCACATAATTTGTCAGTGGTCCTCGCCCTGTGGCTAGGATGCCCTCATGTGCTTCCTCAAAACATTTTGTGGCTGTGTTGTGGCCATTCCCTGTTTCCTGGTGACCAAAGCACCTGTTTGTGCTTGGGTGACTGGTCTTGTAGCTTGGTGCGTTTGTACCACCTCCAGGGGTGTTCCTGCTCTGGTGACATGCTGGGGCAGCTGCAGTTTGTTCATGTGGCTCTTGTAAACCCCCATGTCTGTGGAACAATTTCTTAACCCTTGATAGAAGCTGTAGGCATCACCCTGGTGGCTCCCAGTGTATGATTCCCCGGCCCTCTGCAGATGGACTTCTGAGGGAAGCAGGTGGCAAAAAGCAGTTTGAAACTCTTGTACAGCCTGGTGCTGCACCTTGGGCAGCAAATAAGCCCAAAATAAGCACTTCAGTCGCCTGCTGCCCAACAGGACCTGTGGACATGAGTCAGATGAGTCTGTGTGGTGCTGCCCCTTCCTAGAACTTTATTTTTGTTCTTATTTCTGTGGCTGATATATCAAATATGTTTAACTTTGTGGTAATTTGGTATCCAGATACTCGTTTTTTCTGGATGACTGATGATCTTGGCAAAATTTCTTTTCTTTTGTTCTGGCTGAGAACTTCCTGATTGCAGAGAAGAGGGGTGGGGTTTTTTGTTTAGTCTGTCTCTGGAGAGCACTTTATTGCACATATTTACCTTCCTGTTGTTCTCTTTCAAATTAAAACAGTAGTAGAAGTTCCAAACCACTTATTCCTCTTCAGTTTTTCCCTACAGTTAAGTTGTAACTTGTGCTTCTTAATTTTTTTTTCCTGAAAGGCTATAGGCGTAAATACAGAAGCAGAAGAAAATGCTTTGCATATTTGTTAGGAATCATATTTAAAATGAGTCTAAAGCCGAACTGAATTACAAAAATGTAAAGTTCTCAGCCTCAGAGCTTGAAAAACGTAATTTTAAAGTGAAAAACTTAGCCCATTATAGTAATGTGGAGAGTTGACATCTCCAGGGAAGCTTCTGGTATTTGGCTTAGTGCATTGAAATCTGGTTACCTTCCATGCTACAGGCTTTGGTTTGATTCTGTGCCCACTGAGTGAGACATTTACCTGTGTCTGAACTGAGAACTTGTGTGAACAATGACTCTTCCCCCAGCACTTGGGCTCTGCACATTGGTGCAGGTTGGCCGGGGTCTCTCCTGCATTGCTGGAGGTGTCAGCTCTCCTTTCCTACTGGGTGACAGTAGTTAACATCTTTGCCTGAACAGTGTTGCCCTGTTGTGTAGTTGAGTCTCTGCAGTGCAAAGGTACAAACCTGCTGTTTGGATACAGGTGTGTTAACTCTCTGATGTTTTGTACGTGACCTGGTGACACTTGGAGAACGCTAAAGGTTGTGTTACAAAGTTGAGACCTGCCTGTTCCTAAAGTTCTGACAGAAAAAAATGCTCTTCATTTCCTCTGCTGACCTCTCCAGTGCATCTTGCATATCTTGTTTTCCACTCTTACCTTCAGGTTCGGAGGATGGGAAGATCCACGTTTGGAATGGGGAAAGTGGGATGAAGGTGGCTGTCCTAGATGGAAAACACACAGGTCCTATAACCTGTCTGCAGTTCAATCCAAAATTCATGACTTTTGCTAGCGCATGTTCCAATATGGTAAGGAAATGGGCTTTAAGTTCCTCTGAGCTCCGTGAGGTGCTGACCCTTCCAGAGATGAATCTGAGAAGTCTCAGTGCCTCTCATGTGTGCTTACAGAAGGTGCCAGCTCCTATAGGGTGCTGTAGGGGAGATTTGTGTTCTGCTATGAAAAGATGTGTTCTTTCCTCCTGTGTAGGCCTTCTGGTTGCCAACTATTGACGACTAATTCCTACGCTGCGGCTGCTGTTGGATGGCTCCTGTACTGCTAACAGCAGCCCGTCATTGCAAGCATAGTTTTGGAATTGCCTACATCTAGACTGTGTTCCTGTTCCTGCGTATTTTCCATGTCTTACCTTTATCTACAGCATTCCGTTGTGGGGACTGCTCCTCTTGGCCTCCTGGCACGCTCAAGAAGCAGCATGCTACAAGTTCTTACCTTCCAGTCCATGCCCAGCAGGCTTCAGCCCAAGATGGAACTGACACAGTATTATTTCTTAGAGCGGTGAAGTCTGTTTTATCTACAAAATGTTTGTGGCATTTTTTAAAGCTGTAATTATGTGTTTTCCTGCTGTAAGTGCACAAGGCTATTGATGTTCCAACGTGGAACGTGCAGTTCCTTTCCATAAGTGCATGTTTTTAACGTCTGGGATCTCTGGTTTCACTGCAGTCCACAGATGCAAATACTTCTGTGCCAAATGTGAACACTGACAGTTTTCAGCGCAGATGCTGGATTCTCTTGCAGTGGAACATGCACCAGAAGCGTGGGTAGCTGTGAATGTACCTCATACATCTTGTCATCCTTTTTTTTGGCGATTTAGTGTGCAACTGCACAGGTTTCATCCACTGTCAGAGGTTGCCAAAGCCTCCCTGCTGTTTGCTGTGTCAACATCCTGGAGGCGCAGACAGCACTGCTGAGGTCCGGCCAGTGTCCCAAGCAATAAAGGAGTCTGTCAGCAGGAAGACGGAGAAACCACACTGAGACTGAAAGCACAGTCTGCCTGTGTATCTTCCTTATGTACCATCTTGGCTGATCTTACTTGTAAATATCATGGGGTGGGTGGGCAGTGGGAATGGGCCATATTTTTTTACTTTTAGATATAAAAGAATATGATGTGGGCCAGTATTGTGAGGTGTCTAGGCTGTTTACTTTCACTGATGCAGTTTTCCGCCCCCTGGTCTGTAAATAAGCTCCATGAAATTCATCCCACACCAGGCTTAGACCTGTATCCCTTTGTTGGTAAAACTGACATGTGGGTAGCCCATCACACAGTTTGTTACTGGTCTGCAGGTTTCCAGTGATAGCTCCAAAAGAGCATCCTTTCTCAGATGGTGTCTTCAGAAACGAATTCTAAAAATCTTAGGCATGGCTGTGCTGACACTGCTTTGCTGTGGCCCTTCTCCAAGGAATGCCCCTGCAAAGAGATGGGGAAGGACATGCTCTTCTGCCTCAGCAGCTTGTAGCACAGAAAAGCTGGCAGGCTGGTCTTCAAGCCCAGTTCCAGTTTCTTTTTCCTGAAATGCTGCTTCAATGGAATGCATCCACCAGCAAGCTGGGACAGGCCTGGCGAAAATGTAGTGTTCACTATTCTTGCCTTTCCAAACACACTTGGGTTTGTGCTGGGCCACAGCTTGGGAAGTCTGTTCTTTCCCTTGCCCAGTCACATGTGCTTCCCTGCTCATAAATATGAAAAGCTGGCAAGGTGACAAGACAGTAAATGGGCATGTTCTCTCTGCTCTCTAGTGCCACTCCATACTGGCAAACTCTGCTGGAGCGTTTTCCTTAGGTCAGTTGTCCTGATGTTCCTGTGTTACAGCAAAGTTCATCTCAGCTGTATACAATTCACATCATGGCTCCCTGGAAAAGTAGTACAATGCCTTGTAGCACGGCTGTTTCTGTTTTGCTCCTTCTTGCCTTTTGTTTTTTCCCCCTCCCAGTCCTTGTCCATGGAAAGGTGCTGTGCTAAGAGCTGAGGATGGGCACTGAGCATTTCTGCGCTGCTGGTTCTGTTCAGGTCGCAGTGCCTGCCTGTGGCAGTGCAGGAGCGCTGCCCACACAGGGCAGGCTCACACCGTGGTGCTCCATCTGTGCTGTGGCTCATCTCTGCTGCTGCTGCCACAGGGGGCATTTCTAACCACATGGGAGTTTGCCATCCTCCAGCAGAGTGATGGATGCTTTCCCTCTGCCACACAGGCCTGCTGCTGGAGATACAGATGAGAGATTCATGCCAGCCGTCTTCCCGTGCTGTCCCACCGTTGCCTATAAATAAAACTGCCCCGTGCAAAGGGAGGTGGTTTTCTGGGGTCTCAGTCACTTTAACTCAGCAGTGTTGTATTTCAGGCTGCTTGGTGCTATTTTACCTTCGTTGGTGTTGGCAGTGGTTTGTAAAATACAGATATTTGGGGTTTGTAGTGTGTTTTAACAGTCAAACTTCAGTGTCCAGTAGTAAATCATCTTTGAAGTTTTTAAAGTCTTTTGCCTGAGGAAGTGAACAGATAGCCTCTGGCCATATTCCTTGTTACTTTTCACAGGGAAACATTTGGAAGTTTTTTATTCTATAAAAGCTCTTTGTTAATGTGGTTTGAGCGCTTGTCTAGAGGTCGTTGTTCGGCTCTCTTCTGCCTGCAGTGTTGTAAAACATGGTATGTTGTGGCATGGAATGTTTAAGGAAAAGGGAAGCAGAGGAGTGGTTTAGGAGGATCATCAGCACATCAGTGGCTTTCTGGAGTGAAGAGGAATGTTCAGGCTCATGCACAACAGCACAAGCGCTCTGTTTGGATGGCAGCTGAGTGCCTTCCCAGGGCCCACTGCCACCCACACAGGCAGAGACATCTCTGTTGATGTAGCATGGAGTGTTTTCCATCTGGATTTAAAAGAGGGGAATGTGCCAAGTTTTGTCAGGGAACTTGAGAACTGTGTGTTTCAGACAGTTGGACAAGAAAGGTGAATAAAACTTTTAGCTTTCAGCTTCTGTATGCTTCTCTAGGAGTCTCAGGGCTGCAATTCCTGTATTCTTTAGGGCCGCCAGCTAATGAGAAACAGATCTGATGAAAAACAGCCTTCCCAGGTCTGACAGTGGCCAAGCTGGAAACAGCATTCCCCCTCCAAATCTGACATTTAAATCCACCCCATATTCTTTGGGATGAAATAAAGACCTTTTTTCAAAACAAGGGGGAAGTGAGACTCGAGAGCCCACCTCTGAGTAAGCAGTGTGGTGGGTGAGCATGTCTGCCTGGGCTGTAGGAGATTTCGGGTATAATTCTCCAAGTCAGTCTTGAAAGATTATTACTTTCTTGAAAGATTATTACTTTCTTGAAGCTCCCAGGTCCTGGATTCATGCCCCAATCCCTGCTTTGGAGGGTGCAGGAGCAATCGAGTGACAAATTTGGAAGCAGCAGTGTATCTTTTCCAGTGCCTCTTGGCTGTATTAGCACTTTAAGAGACTTCACCTTGGTTTTGGGTCAGCGGCAGGAACCTGGCAAGCCTTTCAGAAACTGGTCTCTGTGGTTGTGAGCTGCTATAGGGAGTTGGACTCCTCGGTGGTATCTGCCAGTGAGTGTAAATACATAAAGTCAAATTATGCTTTGTCACAAAATACTACATATGTGGAGAATTCAATGTTGTGGCTGTGACCAATAAATATTTTGTAGAGATACCACTTGAGTGCTGTAACTTCTGCATTTGTCCAGTGGGATACAACTTGCTGGTTTCTTAGAGGGGGAATGTAAAACTCATCCATTTTTAAAAAATTCCCTTTGTTTTGGAGAGTCAGAAACTCTGTAGTGGAAATTCTGATTCTTTGAAGTTACCCCTCCATAAATTGCCCATTTGAAGAGGGTTTTTTTTTTTTTTCCAATGAATGTATCAGAGTAGGGAAGCCTCGTGACAGCTACTTAAGGAGCTGTGGTGCCCGAGGTGAAGAGGTGTTCACAGCAGCCTGTGGTCTGGATGGAAGAGCTGAGCTCTTTCTCAGCAAGAAGGTGAGAAAATAACTTGTTGGATTTGAGTAACAGGAATCTTGGATCATTACAGTCAATGCATATAGATGTAGTGTTACAGCTGCTAAAGGGAGGACAGCAGCCAGCATCATTAACATGGGTAAACCCTGCATTGTTTTCAGGTGAAGCTGAAGAGAAATGTTTTTGTTCTACCCCTTCCTTAAACCACAAGCAGATAGCTGAGAAGGCTGCCCCATTCCTGGAGGCAATTTCCCCCCTCTACAGGAAATATCTTTTGAGACCAAGCTCTTGTGGCAGTTCTGGTAAGGGAATACTTCTGGTGACAAGCAAAGACAAAAGCAAGAACTCCCCTGTGATTTTCTGGGGCTGTTTTTCTCCAGCCCAGGTCTGTAAAATCCCTAGCAGGAATAACACCAGATGCATGGGAAAAAAAACAAAGTACTTTTATTTGGACTTTCATCCTTGTGGAACTTAAACACATACTGGGGTTTGGCTGCTTCTCTAGGGAATCTTGGAACCTATGTAATGAATAATGAAAACCAAAGTGGGGACTCAGGGAGATGGGAAGCTTGTCCAGACCTGTATTTGCCTGGCTTATAAACAGGTTGGGAAGCAGATCCTCAGAGTTTAAGACAACTCTGGTGTGTCTGCTGGACTGTGTTTCTGCTGGAATAAGTACTTGAGATTCAGCACTGCAGACAAATTGCAACAAACCAGTTTTATTTTACCTGGAGCTCTTCTACTGAATCAGCTGATGTACTGAAACACCCTGGTTCTCATCAGTGCTGCTGCTACAAAACCTGCTTTGCTGTCAGAAATGACCTGAATAGAAAAAGTGTCAGCAAGTGTGGATTAGGATTTTTTAGAAGTCTGTACATTATGTTACTAATACACTTCAATGTTCTTAAGGCACAAAGCTTTGCACAGGAGGCTCCTGTGCACCAGGGTGAAGCTTCACTTGGCTACATCCTCTGGGCTTGAGGTGGTGCTGCCTACAACTGGCAACTGTCTCAAGAGGTCTGGGCTACTGCTCCAGCATTCCCATGCCACTGGCATGGCTGTGCCTAACGCTGTCTTTGCAGCAGCTCCCAGGTTTTAGCACATCTCACGTTACAGCAAATGGATATGAGAGATGCTTTAGCTTATGCATCCAGTTCAGCTTAGTTCAAGTCTGATTAAAAGCCAGCTCTTCAGACTGGCTGGATCTCAATCAATCCTTATTGTTCAGTATTAAAAAGGGAGAGGGATCAGTAGAAATAAGGATTTGAGTGTCACTGTACCGCAAAGATCTTAGAAGAAGTGCCCTCTGGCTTGCATATGGCCCCCTTTAAAGGTTCTCTTTGGTCCAACAACGAGAAAGGGGAGTGATTTGTTGCCCACTGTGCTTTTCTGGCATGTTCTTAAGGAGCTAATCTTGTTCATTCTGTGCCAAGTGCTGGCTGTGCATTTCAGGTTCCACTGCAAATGGTTTTGCTGGAAGAGAGCGTACACGTGCAGCAGAAATCCCTCAGTCTCAGGTTGATGCTGAATGGCACCACAGTAAGGGAACACAGAGATGCTGTGTGTCATCCTGGCAGTCAGTCCTCTTCCCTGTTGTGTAGTGGGATAACAAATACAGAGATGTCATCGTAGGATGCCTCGTGGCTG
Organism: Aphelocoma coerulescens; assembly: GCF_041296385.1. Lineage (NCBI taxonomy): Eukaryota > Metazoa > Chordata > Aves > Passeriformes > Corvidae > Aphelocoma > Aphelocoma coerulescens. Next base: position 6,586,134 of record NC_091026.1, on the reverse strand, counting down.
TCATCCAGCATCCACTGATGGCCTCTCTTCTTTCCCCTTGCTCTGCATACCAAGCACTTGGCCAGTTCTGAAAACCTGTGGGTAGAAAAATGCAAGGCTTGGGTTAATGTAGCAACTATTCCCCTTAAGAACAATGTTGAGATGTGGCTTTATGTTGTTAAAATAACAAAGTTTTTTAAGACATCAGCTTTTTAATTGTTACTTCAGGATGGAGACAGATTAGCAGGCAGTTTCCAAAGTCACACAAAAGAGTGGTCATGCCAGAGCTGACCTGGAAGCAGTGGGATCTCAGCCTGCTTTAGGTCTGACCAGATTCTTTGGAAGGGAAAACAAAGACAAAGCTGGTATTACCTTTGAGGATCTGTCCTGTTTTCTGCAAGGAAGCTCCTGACCACATGGGCGACCTCATCATTGCACAGAACATCCCAAAGGCCATCAGTTGCCATGATGAGGACATCATCTTCCTGAATGTCATGCAGAGCAAAGTCAAATACATTCACCTGGAAAACAGGAGTAAATCTGTGACAACTCCTGCAATGGAGCAGAGGGGTCAGGGAGATGAGGCTTCCCCTGAGAGGTGACACACTGGGACCAGGGTGCTTAGAGAAAGGCTAAGACCTGCCAGGTCTGCAGAAGCTGCATACAGAACAGCAACTTGTTTAATTCCACCCTACAATTCTCATGTGCTGTGACTGACCTTAGGAATGCAGGAGAGGAAAGGTTTGACTTCAATGTTGGTGTCAATGACCTTGAGTTGATGATCCCCCAGGCCTCGAGAGACAGCCAGAGTCCCCAGCAGGCGAGCCTGGCCACAAACAAAGCAAAACAGGATTGAAACATGTGGGTGTGGTGCCTTTAAAGGCTGATGTGTGGCTTGTCCTGACTGATCTATGTATTGCCTTTAGGACCCTTCTCCAAGCATCACCCAGAACAGCCTCTGGAGACTGGAGATGGAGGAGTGATCAGAAGCAATGGCCTGATGGGAGTGTGGAGACAGCCTGATTGTGAATGGCTCCATGTGGTCCATGGTGTGCTCTGGAGTACATGTGCTCTGGGTAATGCTGCAGACCTCAGGAAGCCCATGGTGGCATCTGCTCTTGATTTGAGGTGGCAAGAAAGACAGTTGGGTTGGTTTGGGGGTATCCCTTTGTCCTGGCAAAGGAGGTTTTGCACTGACTCTGTAAAGGGGGTAGCAGGGGGGTTTAGTGCTGGGGGAGGTGATGGGGCCTTCTGCTAAACCCCAGCAGGCAGATGCTGGATGGGTGCAGTCGTTGCTTCTCCCCACCTCCTCCTTCCCTCTCCAGGCTCATTTCTCAGCCTCTCCTCGAGGAGAGTTTGTGGGAAAGGCAATAGAGCCAAAGGAGGCAGTCCCAAGTGGGAGCTGAGGAAGTTTGTTCTCATCTGAATCGAGTTGCTGTGTGCAAGGGGAGACGAGGAAAGGGCAGGCTGCCTCAGGACTGCTGTCTGCTCTGCTGTACTCTGGAGGAGGGTGCAGACTGCTCCACGGGGCTCTGGGTTGCACCAGCCAGGCAGCAAAGGAAGCTGCTGTATCTGAGCTGTGGGACTGTGCTGTGCTGGAGAACACCAGAGCTCCGGGTCTGCTCTAGTGCCCCAGAGTGTGACATGAGTGACAGGGACACTGAGGACCCCCAGCAGACTTGCCTGTGCCTACCCAGTGTGTAAAGCATTAAGCTACCTGCTTCCCATGACCATGGACGAGAGGATACTTGAGGTCAGCTTTCTCCACCGTCTTGTACCCCCTGGAACAGAGAATTCACTGTTGATTTGGGATTTGTCTGACTTGATAGTACAACCCAACCAGAGCATTTTGACTCTGATTGAACCCTTGTGGTGTCCCCACGCACAGGCAGCTCACTGAGGAAAGGGGAAAGTGACCCTCATGCTCCCCTTCCTCCCCAGCTTGTACCTGCACCAGGCTGGGACTCCCTACACCAGCCCCACCTCGGTGGATGACAGAAGGACCATCCTGACTGTTTTCTAACCACCCTGCCAGGGCCCTGGTCTGCTCACAGCACCCTTCCCTACCATCGTGCTGCTGCTCTCACCAGCAGCATGTGCCCTTTCTCCCCTTTGCTATGAGCAGGTAAAGCTGCCCTGTGCTGCAGCCTTACCCTCAGGCAGAAGGGACTCACCAGCCCTCCATGAAGTAATCCCGGTACAGGACTTTCTGGCCCACATCATCTCCCTTCAACCTCCGTGGAAACTCAAAGCGTGTGAACTCACCATCCAGAAGCTTGGGGAAAAGGAAAGCCTGGAGGAGGGAATGGAGGGGTGAGCATGCACAGGTTCTGCTTCAGTGCAGTAGGGCACCAGAGCTGCTTCTGCCTCAGGACAGGCACTCCCAGCAGAAGAATGGAGACCAGAACTGGGAAAGCATGTTCCGATGAGGACGTGAACATCTCCCATACTAAAGACTGTCGGCTGAATTTCTACCCCAGCCCTCCCTGGCTAGTGTCAGCTGACATGGCCACACAGTGGCCTTCAAGGAAAGCTGGAGGTCCTCTTGCCACATGCCCTCTCTGACCCAGTGGGATGCTTGCAGCTGGATTGTCTGATGGAGTCACTCACCAAGTGCTGGATTCGCTGCCTCTCTGACTCAGGGGTGAACTCGCTGCTCATGGGCACAATGTTGTCCTTCAGGACAAGAATTGCCCTACAAAGGGGAAGAGGCAACGCTCAGCTGTGCCACAGAATAGCTGTGCACCCAAAACTGTTAAAAAAGGCCACTGTATTTCAAATAACTCCATTGCAATTGCACTGTTGCAGCAGAGAACTGTGCTTGCCTGGTTTGACAGTGGTCAAGCTCACTCTTAGAGGAATGGGGGGCCACAGCCAAGTGAGGGAAATCACCCTTCACTTTTAAACACCTGCCAGGCTGAGTGTACTGCTGAATTACCATCCCAGTGCTGGGTCTGGGCAGCTCTAATCCCTTGAAATCCCCAAACTGTTCCAGAAGGCATGAGAGCACCTTTCTTCCAACAGGTCCTGTGCCTGTCGGAAAGCAGGAGGGGGATGGCTGGGCTGCACATTTACTGGCTGTAGGATTAAATCAGAGCTGTGGTTTAACCTGGCAGGCAGCTGAACACCCCACAGCTACTTATTCACTCCCCCCACATCCAGTGGGATGGGGGAGGATAACTGGGAAAAAGGAAAGTAAAATCTGTGGGTTGAGAGAAAGTTTAATAGGACAGAAATGGAAGGGAAAATAATGAGAAAAGGATTAGAATATAGACAACAACTGATGCACAGTGCAGTTGCTCACCACCCACTGATCGATGCCCAGCCAATTCCCCAGCAGTGGCCCCAGGCCAGCTTTCCCCTCAGTTCACACATGGAGCATGGTGCCACACGGTCTGGAACATCCCTTGGCTCACTTGGGGTCAGCTGTCCTAGTTGTGTCCCCTCCCAGCTTCTTGTGCCCCCAAACCTCCTTGCTGGTAGGGTGAGAAGCTGAAAAGTCCCTGACTCTGTTGCTGAGCAGTGCCTGCACAACTTAAACATCAGTGGGTTTTCAACAGTGTTCTCTAGAACTCTGTCCCAGCTGAAACCAGGACAGTAAGATGCTGGAAACCTCGCTTAACTCTCAGCTCTCATCCCCAGCAACTTCCCCCTTTTGTTATGACTCACCTGCTGTCCCCAGCATTGGCCACATACAGCTTTCCCTGGAAATAAAGGGCAGCCAGAGCAGTGCAACCTCCTGTCTGGTTTGTAGCTTCCATCTCCTGGCCAATGACTTCATCCTGTTGGTTTATACAAGTTTGGAGATAGACGTGATCTGGGCTGCTGCTTTCTATACACTGTCCCATCCCTCCCAGCAGAAACCCAGAACCAAAACTGACCGTGGAAGGGCCACAGAAAACCAGCAAAGCGACAGTGTTGCCTCTGTACAGCCTACACAGCTGTTGCTCCTGAACTGTGGGTGCTTTAGGAGGGTGATGGGGAGAGCTCAGACTTGTACGTGCTGTATGAGTGTGACAGTAGCCACCTTCCTGCCCTACAGAATTGTACAGAGCTACTGCAGCTTTGCTCTGGGTCAGCACTGCCAACATACAACTCTGAGGTGGACCCGGGGGTCTGATCCAGCATGATCTCAGCACATTTAAAGGTTTGGCCCAAAGTTCCAGCCTACTCAGAGAGCAGCAGAAGCACAGAGCCTGCCCTTCCAGGGCACAGGGAGGGACAGACTGACTGCCTAGGCCAGCAGGACTGGTGCCCTGCACGGGGTACTCACACATTCCTGGAAGGCATTCTCCAGGGCTCCCACCACCAAGTCTGCTGCGTGGATGTGCTTCTCCTCCACGAACTGGGGGTCACTGTCACAAACGCAGCGTCCGCTGAGGTGCATGGGGGGCTGGGCCTCGGTGATGCCTCCCACAACCTCCTCCAGCTTCTGCTTGATGCAGTAGTGCAAATAGTTGGAGGCGATGATGGCAGCGTCTGGGCCGCCGTGGCCATCAAACAATGCCCAGTAGTGACCAGTCAGAAACTGCCGTGCAGAAGAGGGACGAGAGAGGGGCTGAAGAGGTTGTACAGATGGCAGGCTCACAGCCAGGATGCCACTGTGGGTTTTGCCCGGCTTTTCCACCCCAGCTACCCTTCCCTGCCACTCGTAAATCTCCTGTGCAGCTCAAACTCAAGCGATGCCCATGTGCTGCTCTGCCAGACCCATCATCTGAGCTCTGAGCATCTGCATGTGCACCACCCACCCTCATGTGCTGTTCCTGTGTGTTAGGGGAGATGGGGCCATTTCACAAGAGGTGAGGCAGAGCCTGGTGAGAGCATCCTGTGTGCCCAGCTCACCTTGCTGCCCCAAGTGATGGCAAGACATGCTAGCCCTTGAAAGCAGGAGGACAGGAGAGGAGAGGGCACAAAGGGCTTGGATGACCTCAAATGCTGCAAGTCATGGGCCATGGAAGTAGAAATGACATTTACAGGCAGAGCTAGGTATTTGCTGGCCACAGGGTACATGGGGTCCCCATAACACATCCAAAGAAGGGTTTCGGCACGTGGGCATAGGACTGATGGAGTAATGGTGTGTTTCCTGAACCTGCGCCCTTGTGCGGCAGCAAAAGGCTGGCAGCAGGGTGAGCACAGCCTGCCTGGGGGCAGTACCTGCGTGGAGCACAGGATCAGCCATTCCTCATCCTCCTCCAAGCCTGGCTCTCTCCTCCGGACAGAGATCTGACAGCAGGCTGCCTGGTCCTCATTGAACTCCGACTTCTCAGCATTGATAACCCTGCAAACACTCCAGGTAAGGCGTGGGGACACACTGCACCTCTCCTGCTCCCCGCAGTCACTGCAAACAGCTGCACCTTGCCCCTCCTTTCCAGCCCCATGCTCCCTGCTCCTTTTTCAAACTCAAGGATCTCTTTGCTGGTGACTGCAATATAAGTCCTTTATGTGCAGCAGGGAAAAGCCCAGCTGGGGACACAGAGACCGGCACCCTGGCCTCAGGCAGCACTTGTCAGCAGCCCACAGCGTGCCATTTCCTTGTTGACACAGTGCATTGCAAAATCACCACACTTGCTTTTCCTTCCAGCCTTGCTAATGCTTGTCCCGGGACGGGAGTGTGCTCTCCTTGCATTTCACACTGTGCCATCCCAAGACCATGGGGTCATGACGTGTTCTCGCCAGGACGTGGGGACAGCCCCTGGCTGGAGTTGTTCTGCCTGATCTATCCCCTCTGCCGTTAAAACAGCAAGCCAAGAGATTTCTAAAAATGTGGTCTTCCTCTTCCTTTGTTTTAAAGACACTTGGCTAAGAACGGTGCTGCTCTCGGGGCTGCCCCGGCCACTTGTCACAGTCCCGGTGCCGGCCCTGCGGCTGGCAGGGGGTGGGTAGGGGTGTCCCCGCCACCCCCGCCAGGGAAGGAGAGGGGCTGGAGGATTCACCGTCACGCCAAACCGCCTCTGGAGCAAGAAGCCGCTCCCTCCTCGCCCGCGGACGGTGCAGGCGGGCGAGCTGTGCCCGCGGGCGGCCGCTCCGGGCAGGGGCGGCTGCAGCCAAGGGGGGCAGCGCGGGTAGGTGGGGTGCGACCACCCCCGGCACCTCGCCAGGAGCCCTCCAAGCCTCCCCCGCACCCTCCACACGCCCTAAACCTGCACTACGCCCCGGTATCAGCACCCCGGGAGGGCCCCTAACCCCGCCCGGCCACCCCGGGGCTCTCCCGGAGCCCCTCCCGGAGCGGCCCCGCTGCCGGCCCCACTCACTCGGCGTATCCCGCGCCCCAGGGCAGGGGCCGCTCGGGCCCGGCGCCCCTCACGGCCCGCCCGCCCCGCGGGGCCTCCTCGCCGCCGCCGGGCAGGAACTTGGGCCGGCGGTAGCGCAGGGCGGGGGGCGGCGGGCCCGGGCCCGGTGCCGGGGATCCCCCGGGGCGCTCGGCGGGGCCGCCCCGCCGCCAGCGCCGCAGCCACTCGCCCGACATGGCGGGGCAGGTGCGGCTCCTCCCGGCCCCGCCGCGGTCCCGCCCCGGGGCGGCGCGGAGCGGAGCGGCCCCGCGCTCCGGAACGGGCGGTGCTGCCTGCCCAGCCGTTTCCTGCCCGGGGCGCGGCGGAGCGGAGCGGAGCCGAGCGGAGCCGAGCGGAGCCATGACTCACCAGACCGGCATCCACGGTGAGCGGCGCCCGCCGAGCGCTCGTGTCCCCCCGCCCCATCCCGAGGGCTGCCCCCGGTGCTCGGCCCCCGCCCCGGGCTGGGCTGCCCCGCTGCGCCCCCCGCCATCGGCACCTCCGGAGCCGCGCCCCGCGCATCCCCGGCCCCGCCGCGGCGGGCTGCGGGCGGTGTCGCGACAGCGGCGGCGATGGGGGCGATAGGATGAAGCTTCCCGAAAGAGCCGGCAGGTTTCCTGCGAGTGGCGGGGGAGGGGGACACTGAGTCAGGCTCGGAGCGTTTGGGTGCCGGGAGGAGGTGCGGGAGGGGGTCTGGCCCCGGGTGCCGCCGGTGCGGGGCTCTCCCGCATCCTTTGTCTGGGCTGATGCTCAACACCCGCCGCGACGTGCTCGGACAGATGTGTCACGCTCCCTCGCCTACGGGGATGCTCGGCCCCAGCTGCCCCCCCGCCCAGGGGAGCTGCGGAGAGCCCGAGGAAATTCCTGCTTCCCGATTTCTCCGCCGGCTCCCCACAGGACCCAGCCAGCACCCCGACACGATGGCTTTTGCATTTCTGAGTGTGCTTGGTGCATGACTGACTGTGTGTCCTCACGGTATTTCCCTCCTGCCCCCCGCCTTGCCAGCTCAATTAGCAATATTAATCAGGAGTAGAGGTGCTGCATAATTTATGTAACCGAATCAATATGCGAGCAGGGATGTGAGAGTAGCTGCCCCTGGAGCCCTGCTCTGTGCGGTCGGGTGTGAATGCAGCCCCGCAGCGTGTCCCGGGAGGGGAGCTGGGACATCAGCTCCCTCTGGTTAGCACCTTTGTGCCAGGCTGGGAATTTGTGCCTGCTGGTCCTTCATGGCATGAGCATCCTTGTTCCTTGAGCATGGTCGAGAACATCCTTCCCCTCCAGTTGCTTCTGGAGGGGCTGTAGCTGAGAAGTGGCCAGCAATGATGCTTAGATGTTTCTCGTGCTTTTGCTCAGGAGAGCTGGTGGTTGACGGCTTTTGGGTTCAGGTTTATTGCTTCTGGCTTAAGCTGAGATCCTGAAGTTCAGGCTCTAATTAAATCTTCCCTATTTTGTAAAAATATAACAATAATTTTGAAAGTTAAAAATCAGCAGGATGGACCCCAGCAGGATGGACACCTGAGCTCTGGGTGTGCTGGCCCCGCTCTGCAGAGCTGCCCGTGGGGTTTGGGCAGGCAGGGCCTGTTGCACTGTGTGCCCCAGGAGGCTGCTGCCTGTTGCTCACTGGCCATGCCCAGCTGCTCCTGTGCTGCTGGTGCTGTCCTTCCTGGCACCCTGCGGCTGGCGGGGAGGGAGATGAGCCAGCTCGGCTCTCTCTAAGAGCACTGACCTTCGCTGACCTTGGTTGCCCACTGCTTGGCAAACTGTGGCCAGTGCTGGGAGTCACTGTGGGGCACTGGTGCCCGTAGGACGTGATGTGCCCTGTCAGCAGGAAAGGGGAAGGGACTCGGCTTCCCCCAGCGAGCTGCGGTGGTGCAGGGTGGGGATGGACCTCATGACTCTGCCCTGGCAGCAGATCCCTGAGCTGGGGGTGATGTAAAAACCTCCCTGTGCTCATGGAAAACAGCTTTTGTTGGGTGCTCTTGCTGTTGCAGCATCTTAGACATCTCTGGGCTCTCTCTCCATGCCCTGTTGCGCCGTCTCTCTTCCGGGAAGCTGCTGTTTCCTCTCTGAAGGCAAATCTGCCCTTCTAACACCCGCGAAGCACAACTGGGGTGCTCCAGGCTTTAAGGGAACTCCCCCGAGGTGGGTTTGGGATATTTCAGTCTGCCCCACCCCGTCACAGTGATCGCATTATTCTGTTTGCTCAGCAAAGAGCAGATTCCATATCGAATGAGGAACAGCAATCCCACTGCTACTTTCATCACCTCTGCTGAGGCGCTGAGGTCTGTTGTTTGCTGAGGAGGAGGGATTTTCCACCTCTTCCTGGTTTCTGGGGCCTTTGTGTGCACCCAGTGTTTTCTGTTTTTTTCATTCCCGTTTCTCCTGTATTTTCAGGAAGACATCTGCTCCTGGGGGAATTATGATCAGATTCTGTGGCTGGCTTAGGGGAGGTTGCAGACAAGCTGGCGAGGGATTTTGCTTGACACTCTGCTAGGTCTGTGTGAGAGCAGGGTGACGTGGTGGTGGGGAACCCCCGGAGCAGCCCCTGCTGTGACACTCCCACGTCATCCTAGCTTTGGTGGAGGGGAAGCAATGGCAATGAGAGCTGCAGGTTCAGGGAGTGCAATCAGACCGGAGCATTTCATGCAGGGGCAAGAGGCTAATTATTATTTTTTTGGGTATCCCAGGCAGCTCTCTTGAAGGTGCTGGCAAGAAAACCAGGCTGCCATGGAGACTGCCAGGCTGGGGAGGCGGTTGGAAGCTATCAAAGGGTGCTGTGGGCTTTCTGGGGCTGGAAACCTGCTTTTTAGCTACAGCTGGGAGGATTCATTGAGTGTTTTTGCAGTTCCTGTTTTGCTCTGAGTGGCATTAGATTGGAACAGCATTTGCTGCCTGAGCTTAGAACCTTGGGAAGGCGATGCTGAACCAGGGCTTTGATGCTGATGGAAGGTCATCTGCTTTCAGTTGCTTCTGGGATCTCTTTCAAGACCACTGAGCAGAGAGAAAAAGTCTCTTAGAGGGTATTTTTTTTCAACCCAAAAATAGAATTTGGTACCTGCTCTTTCTGGGGGAGGTGGCAAGATCTGGGGATGGGGGAGGACCTTTGCTCCCATCCACAGCTGAACTGCCACTTTGCCCCAGGTCTGGATCTTGCTTTGGGAGAGCATCTGGTAGGAATGGATGTTTGCTTCAGGAGAAGCATAACCATGATGCACATGGGCAGGAATGCTGTCAGATGGGTAAAAAGAGAGTAGAGAGGTGGGACCCAGGAGCTGCTGGGTCTGCAAAAGTCTTCTTGGAAAGCAGGTGGCTTCCCAGCTCTTCAGTGAGAAGAAAGAAGGACCTTCTGTGCCTGTCTGCCACATCCTCAGCCCCTCTTCTCTGGCTGTGCTGGCAGGCAACACTGGCTCCTGAGGCGCCTAGATGCACAAATTTGGAGGCAGCTTTGGAATGCTGGAGGCACCCCCTAACCAGGGACGTATCACAAGGTGCCATCAGTGAAGGAGGAGAAGGAGAAGGGATGGCTGGTTCATGCCCCCTGTTATTCATGGGGAACAGAGGGCACTGGGCTGCTGCAAGGATATTTTTGAGGAGCCAGACCCAGGCTCTTTTCTGGGGCAACCTTGGAGGTTGATACCCACTGTGGAAAATGGCCCATATCCAAGTGGATGGCACGTCAGGATGGGCAGTGGGGCAGCATGGGTGGAACACCAGATAAATGCCCTGAGATATCAAACCCCTTGAAGTCGAGCACCTAAAGTGGTGGGATACAGGAAGTCCTTTGGAAGGTGTACAGTGAGAGACTGAATGCAATGAGATCATGGCCAGGGTGTGTCCCTGGGTGCCTGCTCCCTCCAATGCACGAACCAGTGCTCTGCTGGTGGCTTTACTGGGCACAGAAAAGGAACAGCAGCCAGCAGCTTCTGCAGGCAAGGAAGGACCACGTGTGCTGCACCACCACTTTGCCCCAGGATCCAGCTGATGCTGCCTGCAGGGTGAGTGCTGCCTGCCCTGGAGCGAGGGAAAGGACAAATAACTCCAATCCAAGGTGACCAAGTGCAGAGAAGACGGGTCCTGGGCACACGTGGAAAATCAGGTATTGAGAAGCAAATGTCTGGTGTCAGGCAGGTGGCTGAAAGTCTCTGGGCAGGATTTGCACTAAGGACCAGGAGCTGTCCATGTGAAATCCTGCAGGAATACAGTCTAGCCCCACAGAAAATTGGGAGAAAAGCTTTGCTTGTTTCCTCTCTTGCTCCCCTTCCCTCCCCCTACCCCACTCCCTTCTTTCTATTTTCTTCTGACATTTGTAGCTTTTTTCCTCAGAAAAGATTCCCTGCAAGGACATATTTATTTTTTCCATGGTGAGAAATAAAATCCTCTTACTGCTTAAACTGGCCATCCGTGTCCATCAGCAGAAAAGCTCTCTGCAGCGAGTGTGTTGAGCAGGCACTGCGTAAAGGAGTTACACTGGGATAGGCTAAAAGGAAGGAATTTTAGCAGCAGCAAAAGCTATTTTGTGCCTGTTGCAGTTGTGTCCTTTCTTGGATGCCCAGACCAGGAGCAGGGCAGAGCTGTCTGGGCAGGGAAAGTGTGGGTATTGCAGGTATAACCATGTTTTATTCATCAGCCTCTTGACTTCTGCCTGGCCAAGCATCATCCCTGGAACTTGGACAAGTTTTGCCTGGGTTTGTGGCTGGATTTTTGGCTGAGTTTCCCTGTTGCATCCCAGGCACGCTGTGCCCCGGACAGTGAAAGGGAAGCAGCCACTTGCAGTCGAATTGAGCTGAAGATTACATCCAGGGAATGAAAGATTGATGGCCGAAGGCTCGGGTTTCCCATCGGGAGGGCAAGGTGACTCGATGTATTGAGAGAGGCATCTGTTTCAGGGAGCATTTATTATTGATCCGGGAGCTGGGCACTGCGTGGGGGCGATTGGGAAGGGTCAAACACGCAAAAACCTGTTGCTGGCCCCAACAAGTGGGCAAGAGGCTGGAGGAGGGGACATGCGGGGGTGACGCTGTGGCTGTCGCCTCCATCCCCGTCCCCGCGGTGCTTCCCCGGGGACTGCACAGGCGCCTCCGCTGGCACCCGGGCATCCCCAGGGAGAGAGTGGCCGTTGCTGTGGCTACGGCGGTCATCGCTGCCTCTCTCCCCCTCCGGGCTCCTTGCAAGCTAATTGGGGCTGTAAACAGCAGGAAAAGGCTCAGTTTGGGAACAGCGGTGGTACCTGCAAGCAGCATCGTTCAGCAGCTTAAGACAAGCGCGATGCTTCGAGCCCAGCACTGAAATCTCCTGGGGACTGACCCAAACGGGCACATCCCAGCACAGGGCAGTGCCTGTTCTGGTTGCAAACAGCACGTCTGTCAGTAGGTGCAAGGATCTGGCTGCCCTGCTGCTCCCTGAGCTGAGGGCTTCAGGCTTTGGTCTGTGCCTGCTCAGTGCTGCCAGAGGGGAGGCAGCATCCCACCCTCCCCCGACCAGCTCCAGTTCCCCTCTGGCAGTTTGCCTGCGGGGTCAGGGCCATCTGAAGGCCACTGCTGGGCAACCATCACCTCCCTGCCACACTGTGAGCTGCCCAGCCTTGGGTGCCCCAGTGCCATCAGCTGGCTGTGCTCAGCCCTCCATCCCAAATGGGTGGCAGGTGCCACTGGGCTGGAAGGTTGTGTGGGACAAGGGGGCCTGGGACATGCTGTTATCAGGCTGCTAAGTGCAGGTGGCTCGTGAATGGGGGACAACTCATCTGCAGCCTACAAACAAGTGGGAGAGGGAGGTGCTGCACGACTCGGTGGCTGAAGGCGATTCTGGGCTGAGGAGGCATGGGGGGTGTGTGTGTGCCCACCAGGTCTGCCAGGAGGGTCGACAGCAGGGCTGCCTTGTAGAAAGGCCAGAAGGTTCCTCAGATGCCACTGAGCTCCCACTGCCTCACAGCAGCAACATTCCGAGCAGCAACATCCATTTCTCAGGGCAGGGATAGAGACATGATGTCCTTCCCAGGGTTTGGTCACCCTCACCATGAGATTTCCCAAACACCAAGGTGGGTCTTGATGTTTCTGGCTGCAAAACCAGTACAAGCTGTTCATAATTTTTCTCCTCTTCCCTGGGCCGACCAGCTGCAGTTCCTTTGGGCTCCTGCACATCGTGCCCTCTGGCACAGGTGCTGTCTGTGCTGTGCCTTGCTCCTTGCACGATGCTGAGGCTGGGTGTGCTGTTCGTGCTGTGCCTGCAGCCTTGTCAGCACCAGATAACGTGGTCATGCTCTTGTTCGTGCCTTCACATATGACTTTGCCTGCAGCAACATGAAGTGACTAACCTGGACTTGGCTTGTTACCCGCCTCTCTTCTCTGGAGCTGCTGGACCCTGCCCTGTGTCTGGTCCTTTCCCCAGTTATGGTACTTTGCTTCCTATTGAGTTTCATCCTATTTCTTTTTTTCCCAGCCCATTTCTCCAGTCTCCTGAGAGAACGGTGAATTTTTCTCCGGTGCACACTTGCATCTCCTCTAGCTTCCCACCTTACAGCTGCAGGAAGCACTACTGCAGCTGCCAGAAGTGTTCATGGAAATGTGGATAAAACTGGACCCACCACAGGTGCCCAGGACACCTTGCTTGATCCCACCTCTGGTACCTCCCTGAGTGAGTTATCCATGTGGTTTTGTGTCCATGCCATGGAGGTTCACCACCACCAGGTTCCCAAGCTGGCTTTTGACACTTGGAGACACTTAGAAGCTGAGCTGAGACCCCTGAAGCCCACAGGTCTGTGGCTCTGCTGGAGGAAGCATGAGGGATCTCATGCATCTTGGCCTCAGTAGATCCACTCTGGCTGTAGCCCAGCTTGGATTTGTTTCTGGATTATTTGTTCCAGGATTTTCCAGGAACCTATGTCTAGAGGGTGAGTTGGATGTGTGGGTCCCTTCCAGTCCTCTGCCCTGTTGCTCCTCCCTGTCCCTTGGTTTTTATGGTTTCCCCACACATGGGTTTTTCAGCCCTTGAGTTGTGTCCTGGGGACTCCCTGGCAGGGGATGCCATGAGGTGCCATCTCCAGGATGAGGTCTCCTCTGGATTTTCTTCCAGAGCTGACTGTGGACTTGTCCATTAATATTTCAGACACGCGAGCCATCTTGTCAAGTCTGTTGTGCCAATTAAGTCATAATCATGCAGTAATGAAGCAGTTGCTGAGCTCGTGCTCAGACCTTCCCTGGTTTATTCCTCTCCCTCCTCACTGGCTCTTTGCTCTGCGTTGTGAGAGGCAGAAGAGGACGTTGAAACACTCTGGTGTTTTTATTTAAATGAAAATTGCTTTAAAAAAAATATATTTCAGCAGAATTAAATCTTGCAAGCCCCCTCTGAGGTTTTTTTGAAAGCTTTGCTGCTGTCTCCTCTGGAAATAGTCTCCCTCCTTGGCAGACCTTGTGGTATTTCCTGTGGTGCGCTTGGCTTCTCTGGCAGCATCCAGGCTTTTCCTCATCCCCTTCAACCCCTCGGTACCTACACAGATCCCAGTGCTTGGCTGTCACTTGTCAACCACTCAACTACCAATCATCCTGGCTGTTGATCCCATTCTTCAGGGCACTCCTAGCACTTCCAAGTGGGCTACAGGGTTGCATTTGCCCAGACTCCTGATTTTCCAGACCCCCCGCCTGCCCTTGGGTTCTGGGAAGGATGGGGTTGGACTGGAGGGATTTGCAAGCTGGTTAGTGCTGCAGAGCTTTCCTATTTCTTCCGTGAAGCTGATGCTATAGAAACATCCAAGAACGATGTTATTCTCTCCTAGTTTTGCAGTGTAATAGGAATTGGTGAAACTTTATGCTTGTTAGGAGCTTTTGTCTCCTGCACGAGGTTTCCTGGGTGTATCAATGTCTCTTTCTCTCTTGCTCTTTCCGCCTTGTGTGTAACCACAGATGCTGCCGGAAGGAAACAGCCGCTCTCAGCGGGGAAAGGGGCTAAAAATATCGGAATATCCTTGGCTGGGCAGAGCAGGAGCAGGGTGAGCTCCCGGCGGGCACTGGGAGAGGTTGAAGGTCTGCTTTGGGAACTGGGAGAGCTACATGCCTTGATGCTGATGGAGGGAGCATGCTTGTGATCGGGTTACACCAGCAAACCTTCTGTTGTGTCCCCTAAAATGCCATTAAGGAGTGATGCGCCTTTGCTGGGGTGTCTTTGTGCCCATTCCTGCAGGGTCCTGTCGGGATGGCATCTTTGGGTTTGTATGGGAGCTGCTGCCTGCGGGGAGCCAGCCTGGGAGCTCTTCCTCGTGTGTGCCTCTTCTCTCCGTGGCAGGGGAAGCCGCCCAGACCTCTGATCAGGGCACACTTTGAGCTGGTGGAGCAGATGCATTGCAGAGATGTCACTTGTGGGGGACAGGCAGGAGTTCCCTGGGAGCTCCCCAGGGATTCCTTCTCCCTCGGGGCTGGGGGAGCTGCGGGCCATGCCCCAGCCCAGGGTGTGCCTCCAGGGGACCGAGGGCACTGCTGAGTGACAGTCAGTGGCCGCCCATGTTCCTTGGACAGGTGCCAGGTGGCATCGAGGCTCTTCCTGGGACTGTGCCGAGGGTGGCACTCAGCGCTGGAGGGTCTGCAGGGAGTGGATACAGCCCGTGTAGGGATGGCTTCCTTTGCCAAGTGCCTTAGCTGTGGATGCTCTCGGGCTCCAAGTTCCTTCCTGCTGCTGGCTGTTCTGGCACAGCAAAGCACCAGGAACAGGGAGGCTGCTGATGGAGATTCCTAGCATGGATCCTGGTGTAGGCTGAGGGGCATCTGCCCAGGTCTCTGATCTTTGCAACACCAGTTTCTTGAGTATTTCTAACAAGCACAACAGCTTTGAGCTCACAGGGCCTCCTTTGCTGCACGGCTGCATCCAGGAAAGGGCTCGTGTGTGTAACCAAGGGGGCTTTAGGGGGAGCTAGGCAGGGAGTTGATCCTTGTCAGGGGGGTCGGCCCCTACGAGCCCCTTCTCCTGGGCTTTGCCTTCACACGGAGCATGTTGTGGGTGGGACAGGGAGCACTGTGCCAGTGATGCTTCCAGGGTGGGCAGATGAAGCCTCCAGTGCTGGCTGTGGGCTGCTCCTTCAATATCCAGTGCCTCCAGTTGCCTCCTGGTAGGATGCTGAAGTGCTCAGGGAACAGGGTGACGATAAACACTCCCCGAAACACTTCCCAAAAACCTTCTGCAATCTAAGCCCTGCTGGCTCTGGAGCAAAATCCTGGGGCTGTTGCCTTTCCCTTCCCCATGGGCTCAGCTTCAAACCAGCATCTCCAGTTTGGAGTTGTGCTGGTTCCCAGCTGCTCGGGGGCAGCATCCCGCCGTGTGTCACAAGCCCAGGACATCACAGCCTGTCAGGACATCTTCCAACCACCCCGGCTATGCCAACCCTGCCGCTCTGTAAAGCAAATCAGCTTGTCACTTGAGCTCTCCCTGCCTGCACTGGCCAAGCCATCGTCTAAATTTGGGTGATTATGTTCACCCAGGCCAAGTATCAAGTTCTCTGGATCACATGTGCTCCCAGCTGCTATTTAACTCTGATGCCTCAGGGAGACGCAGCACTTCTCTCCCAGCTTTTCGAGTTTTGTATTATTGTTATTTTTTATTATCTTTTTTTTTGGCACCAGAGATTTAATTTTTTTTTTTTTTTTTTAATTCTAAATTTCTATCCTGCCAAATTGGTCCCCTTTCTGGTCAGTCACTGAGCAACCCAGCACCTGCTTTGATTGCTAAATCTGATCACGATGTTTTTGGTTCTTTCAGCCACCACAGAATTAAGAGACTTCTTTGCCAAAGCCCGAAATGGTTCAGTTCGGCTCATCAAGGTCATCATTGAGGACGGTAAGTCCCATTTTTAAGTGCTTTGATTTACACTGTGTTTATTCTCTCTTTCCTCTCCTCCATTCTTTTTCACCACTGCAGTGCCAGCTTGTGTTTTTGGAAACCTCAAGGAAAGTGCTGCTGGGGCTTCTGGGCATGTGGCAACCCAGACCTGAAATACAAGCCCAAAATTTGGGTGTGCTGGTGAGCAGCTCTTGGAGCCCCAGGGCAGCTCCAGTGGGTAGCAGTGACTTTGCCAGCAGAGCAATACCAGCCTGGGATCGGTGCTCTGTGGGGGCTTTTGCTGCTGCTGTGTGATATTTTATTATGGGATCCCTGTGACAGGCTACTGCAGGGACCCTGGGACCTTTGTTGGGGGTGATGCCCAAGCATCTTCTTCCTTGGATGTGTCATCCCACACCTGGCAGGGAGATGCCCAGGACAGGGGGGTGCTCTGTGGCTCAGGGCCCAGCACAGGGCCGCAGTGGCATCCTGTGAGGAATGCCACACTCTGAGACCCATCCCATCCCATCCCATCCCATCCCATCCCATCCCATCCCATCCCATCCCATCCCATCCCATCCCATCCCATCCCATCCCATCCCATCCCGTGGGGCTGCCCCTAGCCCAGGATGCAGGCTGGCACCAACCTTGCCCGTGTTTGTCCCATGGAACAGTGCCTTTGGGTGGCCTCTGCATCTGCCAAGCAAGTGAGCAGAGCACAGCACTGATTGACGGTCCCAGTGGGCGGGGAGCTGCCCTGGTGTAGATTTTCCATCACCTCAGCCTCCTACAATTGCATATGAATGACTTGTTTCTCACAGCAGTGGGGATATTACTGCCCTGCCAAGCTGCTGTCACCACCTCCCTTGGGTGGGCCACCAGTGCAAACACTGTGGTGGATGTGGTCATAAGGAACCCACCTGACTTTTGGAGAGGCCATGACATCCTGTTCACGGTGTGGCTTGAAATGCATGGGACACATCAGTGGAGCTGCAGCAGGGCCCAGCAGTGTTGGCTTTGTCCTTGGCAAGGTCCCCATTGTTGGGGGATGAAACATCCACATTGTTTCTTTGGAGTGTCTTTGACAACAATTTTGTGCTGGCAGCTTCTTTTGCTGTTAAAAAGTGGGAATCAGGTTTGTGTTAGGATCAGTCATGCGTGTCCCTAAGCCTGGACTTGGGATGCTTAGGGCTTGTGCCACTGGTTTTGGGTTGTGCCTGCTGATGCCAGCGAGGGAGACTTTTTATCCCCAGTGGAAAACATTTCCTGCCATCTCTGCTCTGGCTGAATGGGATTTATTTATCTGTCCAATGTGTCGTTGTCAGCAGCAGGGCCACCACTCTTCTGTCACACAGGGGACATCAGCCTCCTGGTACCCAGCAGAGAAGGACCTTTGGGCAATAATGAGTGGCCAGGCAGATGTCACAGCCAGACAGAAGGATGCTCACCCTGGAAGGGAGGTGTCCAGAGCTGGCTGGGGAGGACATGCCAGCTGCCCTGCCTGAACAGGGGATGTGGAACAGGAGCCTCCCTCTCTGCTGGATGGCTTGCAGCGCCTTGTGCCCTATGGGGAAATTGTCTTGGGGCATTTTGGAGCAGGTGACAGCGAGTAAAAGGAGAGGAAGGTGGAAAAAGGAGCTTTATGGCAGATGCTCTGTGTCCAGGCATCCCCAAAACCACTGTTGTGGCTGAGCGACACTTTGGGAGCAATTTGAGATCATTTTGCCTTTGGAGAGCTACTGGGAAGAGCTAAGATTGGATGGAGGAGGGGGGAGGGGAGCAGGATGTGCACCAAGGCTCAGCAGCAGTTTCCTGGTATGAGAGCAGCTTGTGGTCCAGTGTGCTTTTAGATGATGCTCTGCTCCTCACTGTCAGCAGGATTCGGGGCAAGATTGGCTTTGTGGACTTCCCTCTTGGATGCATTTCTTTACTCACAGGTGATGCTGTGCACTGAGTTTTGCAGATTGGCACCCACCAGAGCTGCAGCAGGGCTGCCTTGCAGAGGCATTTCAGAGCATGGCAGGGAGTGCTGGGGGCACCTCGAGGGCCAGAAACACTCCCAGCTCTGCTTTTCCAGCAGCAGCTCCTGGTACAAACAGAGCCTGATACAGCCAGTGCTGTATAACTCTGCTGAAGGGCATCTGCTCTGAGTTTCCCTTTTTTAACGCTTCCCAAGGAAGAAAATTTGTCCCTGAATGGATTGAACAGACCTGCAAAGAGCTCAGGGGAAAGTTGAAGGCTGCCAGCTCCTGGCAGCACGGCTGGGGTCCGGCTGAGTCACAGCCCGGGAATAGTCTGGGGTGACTCAGCACTGATGGCTTTGTTGGAGAGGTGTTGGTTTGTTTTGCAGACAGAGATGCCCTCGAGATGCCAGTGGGGTTGGCCTTGCGAAATTGCTGCAGTTTCTTCAGGATCTCAGGCCTTTGTGATGCACAAATCCATTCACAGGGCTTTGTGTTTGTTTTAGGGGTACACTGAGGTCTTTAGCTTCTCTTTCTCGAAACAGGTGGTTTTGCCAAAGGTAAAGTATTTCCAGCACCTTGTTCTCTGCTGTCCTTGTTACTGAACCAGCAACTTGTGCCACCCGTGCACAAATGACTGGATTCAGTAGTGGTGGCAGATGCCAGGGCAGCGCTGGGCAGGGGAGGGCTACGCTGCTGTCACAGGGAATGTCCTGCCTGGGTCAGAACAAGGGGTGAGAGCAATTCCTCCCAAACCCTTCATTCCTCAACTGTTTTCCTTAAAAGCTTTCCTGCCGTGGGATTTGGAGCTGCTGAGATGAATGGATTGGGAGGGAGAGAGCTGTGCTCCAGCCAAGGGGCTCCCTGGCTCCCAGTGGGCAGCGAGGCTGTGGGCAGAGGTCCTGGCAGGGCACGTGCCGGGCCAAGCATGCCCTCAAGTGCCAATTGTCCAAGGCCCCAGCACCTTTTGCTTTGGCACCTCCAGATTTTCCTACATCTTGTTGTGAGACCTGTAATCTCCCCCCCAGACCTTTCTGCATCTACAAATAGAATAAAAATACAGGCTGTTTTCCAGCAACCTATGCTGGTATTGCCAGCACCACCACTTTTCCACCCAGCCATCCCAAAGCTTGGCTTGACCCTTTGCCAGGGTGTGGATTCATGTCTGTAGGATGCCTGCACCAGTGTTTAAATCCCAGCTGAGCAGTGCCCAGCTCACAGGGCTCCCAGTCCCACTGCCCCTTGTGTAGCAGCTGAAAATAATACCTTGAGATGTGTGTGAAATACACAGGTTGCTTCCAGAGGCTGTGGCTCTCCTGGCAGCATGGTCCTCCTCCAGGCTGGGGACTGTGGGACATCTCTGGTGCCCACAGACACAGGCTCTGGGTATCAGCTCTGATTTTGACCCCTGTGAGGTTACAGGGAATCCAGTGAGAGCAGCTTTGGCTCATCATCCTGGATTTTGCTGAGACTATTACTTTTTCAGCACCCAAAATGTTGGTGGTTCTTCATGTCCCTGGTGAGGGTTCTGGTGCCCCTAGAGCTTGTCCAGGTGGGATGGGGGAGGTCTTGTGTTCCCCTGTGAGCAAGGAGGGATGGTTGGGGACTGCAGAGCTGGAGGGAGCAGAGTGGAAGGAGGCCTCGGATGGTCACCAGGGAGGAGACCTTGCTGGTGAGGAACACAGGAGGGGAGGAGATGGTTAACAGGAGGCTGCAGAAAACCAGCCCTCCACAGCAGCCACAGCCCCACAGCCTCTCCTGGGGGGCCATCCCTGGGGGTGTGCACTCCTGCATGTGACTCGAGGTCATAATTTGTTCTTCTGCAATACAGCATCGTTGTTGGTGCTGGAGCTGCAGTGAACCCTTAGTGAGCTGCCACCTGGTCCTGCAGGGTGAGCCTTGCCTTCGTCTAACCCCACCTTTCCTGTCTTCTCCTTGCAGAGCAGCTCGTGCTGGGAGCCCACAAAGAGCTGTCCCGGCGCTGGGACGCCGACTACGACGCCTTGGTGCTGCCCTTGCTGGACGAGCAGCAGCCCTGCTACGTCCTGTACCGCCTGGACAGCCAGAACGCCCAGGGCTACGAGTGGCTCTTCATCTCCTGGTCCCCTGACAGCTCCCCGGTGAGCCCCTGCCCCTGGCACCCAGCCTGGGCACAGGGACATGCAGGGGGGAGGAGGTGCTGGCCAAGGGGACTTTGCCCTGGGGCTGAGCAGCAGCGTTCACACCCTCGGTGCCACCCTCGGTCACTGTGCCTGGGCTGAGAAATGGAGACTGCTGTGGGGATGGGGAATTTTAAGACACAGAGAGATACACTGGGACTGTGTCTCTGTCCTCTTTGCAGTGCTGCAGTGAGGAGGTGGAGGGGCTGGGATGTAGAGGGGGGAATGTGGACCATGGGACCAGGACGGAGACATCCCACCATGGCTCTGACCATTGCTTGGAAGAGCTGGCACTGACTCTGATTTGGCTCCAGCCTGGCCGTGCTCTGCTTGAGGCTGATGCAGATTGGCTGCCAGCCCTTCTCCAGGCCTGGCTCCTAAATCAGCTGTTGGAGAGTGGGCACAAAAGGGCTGGTTGGATGGGAAGCAGGTTTAGAGGATGTCAGTGGCACAGCTTGGAAAATGCCATCCTATTGAGCGTGTCACTGTAACAGGCCTGAGATTTACTGCTGTATTAACCCATGTGCTTGTCTTCTATATACATATTTATGTGTGTATATATATGTACATACATATGTGTGTATGTATAGATGTATATATATATAATTCTATATATATTTGGTATCTATTTAGTATGATCTGTAGGCTAGATAGATTTACTGCCACGTTAATGCATGCACTGGTCACATATATAAAAATATGTATACAGGTGATACATATGTAGTTTTATATGCTTGTACATATTTGTGCATGTGTACATGTACATATGCATGTGGATGTATAATAATATCTATTTTAAATATGTATATCTTCCAACAAACCACAGAGGCTCTCACTGCAGGAGCACAGTGTGCCCAGGAGCACTTGCCAAAGCTCTTCCCTGCATTTTGCAGAATGATGCAGTAGAAGTGCCAAAGGCAAAAGTCACTTTTAAGTGGCTCTGGTGGTATTTGTGCCTCCTCTAACCCAGGTGTGGGTGGGATATGGTGCTCTGGAACTCAGGGATTGGAAGCAAAGCATGGAATAAACTGTTGGATTGTGGGCAGCACTTGGCAAGGCTGCAGCCCCGGAAATAGTGCTGGTGGGTTTTCCCAGCTGCTCCCTACCTAGGGATGCTGCCATTAGAAATCAGTGAGCTAGAAACTAGGTGGGTGCTCCCAGGAGAGGCTGAGGTGTGTAGAGCCTGTGGTGGGATGGTGGCTGTGAGACTGAGCACCTCTGTGGTCCCCGGTGCCCCTGTGTGACAGCACTGCCACCCCTGTCCTGGCAGGTCCGGCTGAAGATGCTGTACGCTGCCACCAGAGCCACTGTGAAGAAGGAGTTTGGCGGGGGGCACATAAAGGACGAGATGTTTGGCACAGTGAAGGTACAGTGGTGGGTCCTGGGCAGCCTTTCAGGTCTGACCCTGAGCTTCAGCAGCCTGCCTGGAGCTCAGCATGGGGGTGGTGGAATGGGGGATGCTGGTGTTTGGTGGAGGAACAGCGGGGTGTTGGTCCTCCACACTGCTCCCTGGGTGGCCACTTTCTCCTGCCTGCGTGGCTGCGGTCTGTGACAGAGAGCGTGGAAGAGGTGGGAGGAAGGCTGCAAGATGTGGAGTTTTACTCTGAGTGGGAGAAGTGCCAGGTGGTGGCAGTGTCACTCCAACAGCGAGAGCTGCCTCCACGCCGGGGTTATCCCTGCCTTGGATGGAGGTTTCTCCTTCTCTTCCATGGGCAGAGGGAGCTGCACAGCCAGGGCCTCGTGGACATCAGTCATGCTGGGACTGATGGTGCTGGTGGAAGCCAGGGAGCATTCTTGCTCTTCTCCAGGGTCCCTCTGCTGCTCCTGGGCTATGGGCTCTGCCTTTCCCTCTCACTTCCATGCTCGTGTGCTTCATGAAACAGCCAGAGGAGCCCATTGCCACAGCCATGGGTGGCTGGGGAGGGGCAGGGTGGTCGGAACAGACAAACCGAGCATGGGATTTGCATGGAGGCATCCAAGAGCCTTGAGGTTGATCCTCTTGGTCAGGAGGGTGCCCAAGACTCACTGGGTTGCTCAGACTGACCTCAAGGCTGGGGGTACATCCAGCCCTGCAGCGATGGCCACCCGTGACACTTGCCCTGTGCCTCTGTCTGCAGGAGGACGTGTCCCTGAGTGGTTACCAGAAGCACGTGTCCTCCTGCTCTGCCCCGGCCCCGCTGACCGCAGCCGAGCAGGAGCTCCAGCAGATCCGCATCAACGAGGTGGGTGTCCAGCAGAGGTGGGTGTCCAGCAGCCCTGGGTGTCCAGCAGCCCTGGGAGAGGACCCTGAGGCCCTCTGGGCACAAAGAGATGAAGAATGCAGGGAGTGAGCATTCAGCTAAAAGGGATAGCTCATTTTTACTTCGCTCTCTGTCATTTAAACCATTCCTGCCCTTCTCAAGGTGGATGAGCACCCTCACAGTCAAATTGGCACATTTACACTACTCTCTTTTTTTCCCCTTGCTTGGACATGAGCTCAGGACTGCGTTCTGCAGACAGTCAGAAGATGGTTTGGGGCTGAAGGCAGGTCTCTGACCTGTGGGTATTGGAGCAAAAGCCAGAGTTGAGTTTGAAGGTATGGAAGGCAGGAAGAATTCAGGCTTATCTTTGGGGTGCAGCAGCATCCTCTCCCATACACTTCCTTTATGGCTATAAATATGAGGGATGCTGTCCCAAGAAATACAGATCTTAGCCTAAATTTGGGGGCTTATGTGCTGGAAAAGATGTTGAAGTGGCGCAGGGTAGGGCTGGGGGCACACAAGGCTGTGACACCCTTGTTCCCTGGTGGCCTTTCACAGCACTTGTGCCAGCCTCTGTGGTGCTGTGACACACTGAGGCAGAAAAGGGGGTGGGCTCATTGTGTGGGAAGACCACCTGGAAGCACTATTTTTTTGGGATGGGGGATTTCCCTTAGATGCATGGAACACCTTCCTCTCTAGAGGAGCATGCCTCCGTTCCACCTGTGCTGAGGCTGTGGTGCTCATGGATGAATCAGGACTTGTGTGGGAGATGTGAAGCCAATCAGCCTCGTGGCATTAATTAATGGCACAGATGAGGCAGGAGGTTTCTACCTGTCAAAGCAGGTCTGGGGGTGATTCCCATGTGCCAAAGTAGGTCTGCAGGTGGGAAAGTTGAGGGACATTTGGGAGATGCCACCAAGGGGTGGTCTCCACCAGATGGGTCTTAGTGGAGTTATCCCAGCTCCCAGCATGGAGGGCCTGTTCTGGTGGATCCAAGGAGATGCCCATGCTTGGAGAAGAGAGAGGTGCTGATGGTGGTTCTGTGGCTTGTTTGGCACCTTGGGACATCTGGACTCGATGATCCTTGAGGGTCCCTTTTGACTCAGCTGATTCTGTGATCTGTGCTCTCATCACCTTGTCTGGCCAGTGCTTCAGGATTAAGTAGTTTTGGGGGGCTTTTAGGGTGTCTTACAGGGTCGTGTGGCCCAGGTAAGTGGTGCTTGTGATGCTCGTTGATCTGCCCCGTTCTGCTTCCCTCCCACCCTCGCCTTTGTGAGATGCAGCACCTGCCTGGAGGTGCTGCTGCTGTCTGGTTTTTTGGGGGTTATTTTAAGGGTACATGATCCCCTGTGTCAGCCCAGGCCAGAGGGAAGAGTCACTGACATTTAGAAAGAGATGAAGATGGATATATTTTTTCCTGTGGATTTAAAGGTGGGAAGCAGCCAAGGGCTGGGTGTGCTAAGGGGTCTCTGTGTTGGTGTTGCAGCTGCTCAGCCTTGGACATGGAGCAGGAGGCAGTGGGAGCTATGATGTGGGTGCTTGGTGCTGTTCTGGCCTCCCCAGCATGGGAAATCTCAGGACTTCCATTAAATGCAGCTTTGAGGGAGTTTCTGGAGCCCCACAAAGCAGAGGGCTGTGATCAAGGAGGGTGTGTGGGAGCAGCTCACAACCTGTGGCAGCCTGTACAGCCTGTACAGTGATGCCTCCAGCCTTGTTCATTGCCTGCAGCTTGCAGGGTCCCTTGCACAGGCTGGGGGGGCCTGCAATATGCTTGCATGTGACAGCTGAGTTTGGGGGAGCAGATCCAGTGCGTGGGAATGAGTGGTGAGGGCCAGTAGTGACCTAGGAATCAGCCCTGGGGCAAGCCCTGACCTCAGCACTGCTGTGTGTCTGCCCAGGCCCCTGCAGGGTCCAGGACCATGTGCATCCCCCTGTGTTCAACCAATCCATTAGGGTTTCAGAGGTGACACAAGGGATATGGTTTCTTTAAAAGCCACTGGCCCACAAGTGTTTTGCTGTGCCCCTCGCCTGGAGCTGCTGCTGGGGCCCACTCCCCTCCCCTCTCATGCTGTTGACTCACAACCTTCCAAGACACCATTTGTCTTGGAATCTACTACAGATTTGTAGCCTTCAACCCCACACATGCCTGTGTTTCTGGTCAGGCAGAAGCTGCCTGGGATCCTCCCCAGCCACCAGATGAGTGCAGAGAGAGGATGGGAAGAGAAGGGCAGCAACGTGGCCCAAAGGGACAGGTGAGAACTGCAGGGCAGCAGCTTCAGGGCCAGCAGAGCGGCCTTTGGCACTGAGCAAGGAAGGACTCAAGTTTGCACATCCCCCAGGGAGCTGCCCAGCCTTTGGGAAAGCAGGTTTTAGGCTGCATGAGGCAAGCTTTCCCTGTGGTTTGAGGATTGGATGGACAGAGGTGATGTTGTGAGTTAACCCCCTTTTTGATAGCTGGGTGGGAGCTCACAGAAATTTGCCACCTGCTTTATGTATATATTTTTTTTTAATAGCTGGAAAATGCCAGCTTTACTGAGCTGATAGTTGTCAGCAGACCGTGGGCTAAGAAACAGCTTTGAATTTGGCATTGAGCTCAACACCCACGACTGGGGAGTCTTTGTAGAAGCGTTGCAGGTTCAGAAACACAGGCAGGGGGGAGCTGGGCATATCCCACTGGCGGGCCCTTGGGGAAGAGGAAGGCAGCCTTGGAGCTGGGGGAGGACGCAGGAGAACTGAGAGGAGCCAGAGGTGGGGGTGTCCTTCACAGCTGCTCTGCAGTGTTGGTGGGTAGAGCAGAGGCCTCCCCAGAACCCTCCCGTGAGGATTTTGCTGTAAGACAGAGAAATGCTCCTTAGGCAGGGTCAGCACCATGCCAGGAGGGAGAAAGAGGGGAAGAAAATCTAACCTAAAGAAAAGGAGATAAAATAACCTCCCAGGGAAGCCTGCTGCTGGCAAGGTTGAGAGGCTGGGATGCAGCACATGCTCAGCTGTCCCAGGCACTGCTCCCAGGCTGTGCCCTGGGGAGTGTTTCAGGCAGCTGGTTTTTAATGCTTTTGAAAAAGGAAGGAGTAGAAAGTACAGAGGTATAAGGGACAAATTCCCATCTCTTGGTGTTTTTGGACTTCAGTGTGCTTTGTGTCAGAGCTAAGATCTCTATGTAACTCTGCTGGTCTCCTTGCCTTTATGGGAGAGAAAGCTGGGGCTCTGGAGGTGTTGGCTGTGGTAATGTCCTTGTGCTGCACCTCTCCACAGGGTGGGATCAGGTGATCCTGTGTGTGTCCTGAATCCCTGGGTGCTTTCCCTCAGTCCCTTGCTGGTGCCTCGGCACCCTGGGGGATGGTAGGACAGCAGAGCTGGAGGTCAGCTGGACTTTGTGCCCACCTGAGCAATTATTTCCCAAGAGCTGCACATTAACACCCTGCTCATCCTCCAGGATGCTTAGCATGGATAGAAGCTTGGGCATATTTTTCCTCCCACACCTTCTGTATATGCTCCTTGGTGGAGGATAGTCCAAAAGCTATTGCTGCGAGTGCTGGAGCTCCTCCAGGCACCCTGGCTGGGGAGCCAGGAGGAGAGGGGGCAGGGATGGGCTCTGCACAGGGATGTTGGTGGAGACCCTGCATGCCCGGGCTCGGGGCTGCCCAGGCTCTCCCTCCCGCTCCTCCCCAGCACTGGCATCTCCTGTGTTGCTTTTTGCTGCTCTCCCTGCCCACACCACCGGGATCAGCCTCCCCTGTCCTCCAGCAGAGAGGTGGCACAGCTTCCTCCTCCTGGCATATCTGTGTGTCCCCAACCCCTTCTCCTGTCACACGAGACCCCGCTGTCCCTGCGCCGGGTGCCATTGACAGTGTGTCTCCTCTCCCCACGCTCGCAGGATTCCTGTTCCCAAGACTCGAGCACTGAGATGGTAGGCTGCTCTGCCCGCTTGATGCCCGGTTTTTCCTTCTTCTGGCAGTGTTTTCCTGCATGCTCTGCTCCGGGCATCTGGCTCCATCATCCCCCCAGAGTGTGGGTGCTGCGTGGGGCTGCTGTAACAAAGGGCAGCCTGTAATGAGACCCACTTTGGTGCTGCCGAGTGATTTTGAGATGTCAGCTCCAACTCTTGTGTTTCTCTTGGCATGCCTTGACTTCTCTTCCTTTTCTCTGTCAGGGGGAGGGAAGTGAAGAAACTAAAACAACCATAAAGGTTGGCCTCTATCCAAAATCACCAAAACCAATCCCAAAGGAAAGGAACCCACGCTCGTTGCAGAGCACCTGGGATAGTGTTGCTGGAGTGTTTCCCTGGGAGGGGGTCTTGAGGTGGGAGGGGCTCCTCTGCCATCGGGGTGACACCGTCTCCCTGTATTCTGTGGCAGATGGTGGGGGGCTGTTGCTGCTGCCCATCGCTGGTAGAGTACCCCGACCCCGAGGAGGTATGGTGTGCCCGCCGCGTCCTGCCCCTTCCCCCCAGTCCCATCAGGGACCCCTGCTGCGGCTGGATGGAGGCACCTGGAGCGATGTGATGTCTCTGCAATCTCTTTCTCTCCCCTCTTTGAAGTGGGGTTCAGTCTCCTGGACTAGGGGGTTTGCTCGAGATACGGCTGGCAGCCTCTGCCTTGTAGGGGTTGTGGGGAAAAGAGCGGCCGGGATCTTTCAGAGGTGTGGATCTCCAATCCCCAACTCCAGCACTGGAGGGAATGCCTGTCTGCTGCAGTTAAACCCACTGAGGAGGGTGGGGTGCCCAGCTGAGTGCTGTGATCTCAGGGCTTCCCCTGTCACCCACAGTTTGCAGTTGGAGATGATCGGAGAGGACACGTGCCAGCGTTGGTCACAGCATCCCTGCCAGCGACTCTCTGGGAAATGTTTCAAGCTGGTCTTTGCTGAGAGTGAAGCAGGGGGTGTGGGGGTGCATGGCTGGGGCTGGGTGATGTCCTGGGGAGGTGGGATGGTGACAAGCACCACCATCCTGAGGCTGGCTGACTCTCGGTGGTTTAATGCCGTGGTCCCTGTGAGACAGGAGACAGACAGCTCCTTGGATGAGAAGCCCTTAGCTGCAGAACCAGCTGGATTTCCTGTTTCTCCCTTCCCCACCCTTTGCCACTGTGTCTGACGCTCAAGGTGGTCTCCATCCCCAGGTGAAGACGGAGATCAGTGTGGAGAGCAAGCACCAGACGCTGCAGGGCCTGGCCTTCCCCCTGCAGCTGGATGCCCAGCAAGCCATCCAGGCTCTCAAGCAGAAGAAAATCAACTACATCCAGCTGGTAGGTCTCTCACATGGCTTCTGTGTCCCCCACTCCCCAGCTCCTGCTGCTCTCTCTCACTCCCATCTGCTCCCTGTCCCCTGTGTCCATCAGAAGCTGGATCTAGAGCGGGAGACCATCGACCTGGTGCACACGAGCCCCACGGAGATCGCTGACCTGCCCAAGAGGATCCCCCAGGACTCTGCTCGCTACCATTTCTTCCTGTACAAGCACTCACACGAGGGAGACTACCTGGAGTCTGTTGGTGAGAGCCTTGGCACTGGGAAAGGCTGGTTCAAGCCTGTGCCAATCCCCGTTTTCCCTGGACCACTGGTCTCATGGGGAGCAAGCAGGGATGGGGATAGGGATGGTGTATCAGGGAGCCTTGAGTCAGTTCCCTCCCGTGGTGGGTGCTGGCAAGCCCTTGGGTGCCACGTGCAGTGCAGGTCTCTGGGTGCTGCCTCAGAGGATTTGTGTGGGCAGTTTGGTTTCCTCTGGCGTTGCAGGAGTACCATGGGAGATTTGGGAGCGGTGATGGATGGCATGGCTCACCCTCTGTTGCTGGATGTTATCTGGGATTCTTGGGGCTGGAAAAGTCGGGAGCAGGGTGGGATGCAGCTGGTGCTCCCTGGCCATGGGCCTGGGCAAGCCCTGCTCTCTTCTTGCAGTCTTTATCTACTCCATGCCTGGGTACAAGTGCAGCATCAAGGAGCGCATGCTCTACTCCAGCTGCAAGAGCCGGTTGCTGGACACTGTGGAGCAGGAGTTTTGCCTGGAGATAGCCAAGAAGGTGAGTGCGAGCCCCCCCAGAGGTGATGGAGCTGGGTATTGCCAAAGGACTGTGCTGCAGCCTTGGCCCAGCCCCTCTGGTGAGCTTGGGGGAAGTTGGGTGCCCAAAGGTGGGTGTCAAATCCCAAGGGAGCCTCTAAGCCTCCGTTCCCCGTTGCTGGGCGCAGATCGAGATCGACGATGGAGCGGAGCTGACGGCCGAGTTCCTGTACGAGGAGGTGCACCCCAAGCAGCACGCCTTCAAGCAGGCCTTCGCCAAGCCCAAGGGGCCCGTGGGCAAGCGGGGACAGAAGCGGCTGATCAAGGGGCCGGGCGAGAATGGCGAGGACAGTTAGATCCCACAGGGCCGGCGGCGAACGGACACCATCCCTGCGGCGCTTCCCGCCTTCCTCTCCGCTGACCTGGGGATCTTTCCCTCCATCTCAGCCTTTTTTTTTTTTTTTTTTTTCCTTTTTTTTCCTATTTCATTCCTTTTTTAAACATCTGGATGGCTTGTTGCACCTGGGGGCAGAGCGATGGGGAGGGTTCAGGGTTGTTGGTGTTTCTTTTCCTATGTCCTTGTGCAAGCCCCGGGGCTGCGGGAGGAGGATGGGAGCAGCAGAGCCATGTCCCCAGCCTTGCTCCTGTCCACTTCAGGGTCACAGCCACTGCTCTCGGTGTCCCCTGGGTGACTGAAGGACACGCTCACCTGAAAGCTGCTCTATGCAAAGGGAAGGGGGTAGCGTTGGGGAATCCTGTTTGAAAAAAGAAAATGTTTCTTCCCCTGCTCCCTCAGCCTCCAGACTTTGTTCCCCCGTCCCGCTCTTGGTGTGCACGGCCCCTCTGCCCCAGGCCTGGAGCGATCCCGCACCCCTTCAGGGTGCGGGCAGGACCCCCTGTGGGGTGGGCTTTGCTTCCTGTGGGATGGGAGTTTCTCCCTGCAGAGAGCCAGGCAGTGGGAGGTGGAAGTTCCCCACTGAGTCCTGAGCTCAGCCTGGACCTGGAGAAAGGTCACTCTGCCTTTGGGTGATGTTTGCATCCCCTTTTTGAACTGCTCCAGTAAGGTTTTCCCCCTCAGAAGGAGCTGGTACAGCCCTGACTCAGCCCTATCCCTGTTCAGGATGGGAGTTGAGGGGTTCCTGAGCCGTGGTCCCTGACTCCCCATTCCCCAGCCCCCACCATTACCTTACCCCCCAGGTTCTCAGCTGGGTCTCTGGTCTGGGGCAGCCCCATGTCTCAATAATCACATGGGCTACCCTAAATCCTTGTGTGGGGGAGCATGACAGCCCCTGTGTGCCCCCGGGGATGTCCCCAGCCACCAAGGACCATCGTCAGCTCCATGGTCTGAGCTTGGCACTGTGATTTGGGCTGCACTGGGGGCTTGGGGGGAGAGCACCTTGCTGCTGGGTACCAGCGAGGGCTCGAGAGCCACCTGCCTCCCTGAGAGGATGGAAAAGGGGTCAGTGAAACTGCCCTCTTGCTGTCCAGCTGTGGCGGTGACCGTGCCGATGTTGCCTTGGCCTCGGCGGAGTCAGGGGGTTGAAGCTGGGGGGAGCAGAGCACACTGTACTGAACGCTGTATTTTCTAAAGAATAAAGTATTTTTAAAACAGTCTGTTGCTCTTTGGAGATCCCCTGGGTTCCCCGCGTTTGGGCATTTAGCAGCTGTGGATTCCAGAGCTGCAAAGCAAATTGCTTGGACATGGTGAGCCAGGAGCCAGCAACTCTCACAGCCCGCCTGCCCTGGCTCAGTCCAGCCCTCATCACCTTGAAGGACACCCACACTGCAGTCCAGGGGTCTGGCACAACCGTTTAATGCCTGGCAGAGATTTTTATACTCCAGCAATGCCCAGAGCTAGAGCCGGCTGCAGGAGGCAGCATCCCCGCTCAGCCCAGCTTTCCTTGTTTTAATTGCTGGTGACGATTTTGCAAGGTTGCAAAGCTGCTTCTGGGGCTGTTCTCTTGCCTGGAGTGAATTCCTGCCTGGCCATGGGATGGGAAAGCAGAAGGATGCAGAGCCAAGAATTAGGAACGCAGTGGGGTCTGCCTGCATCCCAGGCTCCCAGTCCTCCCACTCCTCATCCAGGTCAGGGCATTGCTGTGTCTCAGCTTTACCCTCTGTGCCCAGGATGAGATAGAAGATCTGCGAAGCCGGCTGTAAAACGTTTTAAAAAGAAAAGTTTAATGCAAAAAAACCAACCCTGAATCAGCTTCCCTTTGACATGGAGGAGGAGAAGGGGGGAAGATGCCGCTGTGCGGGAAGCAGCCTCAGCGCAGGAGAGCTCCCTCTGTATATAAATGCTAATAAGCCAGGCTGACGCCACCAGAGTCATTTGACGAGCTGAGTCACCCTTCTCCTCCGGATCTTGCTCCAGTTCTGTGCTCGGTAATTTTTAACTTGCCCAAGTATTGAGGGGGAGTGAGGGCTGTGCCCCTTTTCCCACCTGTCCCACCCCCTGCCAGTGCAGCCATTCCAGGTGACAGCCCCCATGCCAAAGGCCCATGATGCATGGTCATGAGACAGATGGCCAGGAGCAGCCCAAAGGCTGGGCACCCTTTCCTTCTCATCCTATCTCATCCTGTCTCCTGTCCCATCCCATCCCATTCTGTGTCCTATCCTATCCTCCAGCCCATTCTCCATCTTCCATCCCTTCCTGTTCTGTTGTCACCTGTCCCCTCACATCCTATCTCATGTCCCCAATCTCTTTCCATCTCCTGCCCTCCTTTCCTGTCCCAGCTTCTCTTTAAGGTTTGAGCTAAAAGTCTCGGCTGCTGCATTGCCGGGGATCTGGGGTTTGAGGCAATGCTTGGGAAACCCACATTTGGTCAGTAGTGATTTGTGCCACCGCAGGGCACATGGCATTGCCTGGCTGGGCAGGGGACAGCAGGGCACCTGCTTCAAATAGAAAAGGGGCAGCTGCAGGGGGCTGTGTCTGAACACCCACACAGCCAGCCCGAGTGCTCAGGTTTTTTAAGATTCACAGACAAAGGTTCATGGACTCCACAGCAAACGAGCTGCAGGGTAAATGATAGGACCATGATGGTTTTCCTTATGGGGTTCCCAGGTGGGAAAGGTCAAAATCTCAGAGGAGCTAACTCCTTTGGCTTCCACTCCAGTGAGAGCTGAAGCAGAGGGGCTGCAAAAGAGTTACACCTGGTTGTAAGCTGAATGTTGGCACCTGGGCTGTGAAACCTCAGGTGTCTGTGGGAAAGGGAGATGAGCCCTTGTCCTCTCAAGAGCTCCGTGCCCTGCCCACAACCCTTGGGGAATGGCAGGAAGCAGGTAGGAGTAGCAGGCAGTGTAAGGCTATTTACCTGTGGGGGTAAGGATGTCTGGGATCAGCCCCCTTGGGACTGTGGAAGACTGGGGGTCTGGGTGGAGAGGAGGGTGCTTAACTTAACCTGGGGATGATGAGGGTTTGGGATCAAGCTGGAGGGTGGCTGGGGCACAGAACATCCTAAATAACCAGAAGTCCAGCCGTGCTGGTGCTATGCTAGCAGCTCTGGGCCCGGGGCTGCCTTGCATTAGGCTTTTGGTGCCTTGAGCCAGTGTGTGCCCTAACAACAGTGGTTTAGGGTGAGCCCACACACACATCCCCCCATACCAGCTGCTGGCAGCAGGCCGGGGTGCAGTGCAAGGGATGTGTCCCAAAATAAATGGGTGCAAAATGGGACACCAGAGTGGTGAATTTGGTGGTGTTAATAATGCCCCTGGCCGTGGTGGGAAGAGGACTCTGCTGCAGCCTCCTCCCAGCAATGGGGAACACGTGCTCCTGCTTGCACTTGGAATGGTTTTGCTGCTCCTGTAGCAACCTGGGGTTTCTCCGTTGTGTAAATAGGTTGGGAAATGGAGGAGGGTATGAGTTTAGGACTATGCAACGTTTAACTAGATGAATTATTTTGCCCCAGACAAATGTTAGCCATGGCTTTATGGCTGAATTCTTGCTTCCTCACTCTGTCACTGCCATTGTCTGGCTTTAAACATATTTTACTGATTACTTCCTCTATTATTTTTTTCCAGGAACCAAACTAAAGTTTACATAATGTATCCCTAGTTATGCAACACCCCATTCAATTTTTATTTGCTGGGAAACAATATGTGTTTATTTTTTATTTCTTTGTCTTTTTCATTGAGGAGAATTTATCCTTTCAATGTGCCATTGGAGTAATCTTTCTTTTGCAGTTAAGTGATGGACATCTGCTGGCCCCTTGCTGTGCCCTGGTTCTCCTTTCACATTCTTGCTTGCCAACACCACTGCTAAAGGTGATTTGTCACAGCTGAAGTTAAGAGGTGTGGAGGTACTGACTGCCACGTGCTGAGGTTATTCGTGTTCCTGTCATTTCAGAGGTTGCCAGGTTTGAATCCTGGGGTTTGGTTCTCTCCTGTGATTGATTTGGAGGAGGAACTTTGGAGATTTCTGATAACTGGTACCTTTCTATGTCTTATTTCTTCTTGGTAGTACGAAGTGTTGAGTTGCTGTTATAAAAACTAGGAAGAAAAACTGGGTTTATTAACTGGTTTGTAACATGGACTGGGCCGATTCTGAAAGTTTTCAGTGAAAAAAAAAATAGAAATGCAAGTGACCTGGTACCGTCAGAACATGGCCATATGTGAGTCAACATGTTGTGTTATCTCCCCCACACACTGATTGCTTACAGCTGTTTACTGATTGTTGCCCCAGTGTGCCATGACATTGTTGGCACGTTGTGGTGCTGGGGACAAGGTCCTAGGGAGAGGCTGATGGAGGAGCTGTGGCTTTTTACTTCATGTCTCCAGTTTAATGTAGTAATATAACCTAAAAGATAATGAGAAGAGCTCTGTGACAGATGCATATTCATTGAGTCTTGGGCCACAAATTGTTCATGGCAAGGACAGGTGGGTCACATCCTCCCTTCTCCAGAACACCTGCACGTGGCAGAGGCAGCAGCAGCCCCTTGGTGGGCTGGACAAGGGCTTTTTAAAAGTAGCTTGACTGCTTGGGAAGCCAAATGTTTTATAAGAACTCTTCTGAGAATAGCAGGGTGCTTCAGTAAATGCTTAAGCAACTGGTGACTTCCAGCTGATGGAGCTGATGATTTTGCTTTAATTTGGGATTCTATCTCCACAACATGTGGCTATTTGTGATATTATAATGGATCCCTAGTGGGAGGGAGCCTCACAGCACACATGTGAGTGTGACAGCAGGGGGAAGTGCCAGGGTGGCTCCTTACAGCCAGAAAACAAGAGTCCCTGGGACAGAGTGGCTGTTCAGGGGCTTGTGGAAGCCACTGGAGCCATTCTTGGACTTGCCTGCACATGCAAGGAGCAGCTCAGTGCTCTGCTTGACTTCACACCAATACTGACCTCCGAGTCCATGTGCTTACCCACAGAATAACCTCCCCCTGTTCAAAGCTGGCCTTTGCTATTTTCACCAAAGCATGAAATAAGATGGCAATTGGGTGTTAACAGGCCTAAGGTTTCAGAAGGGCTGCAAAGGGAGTAGTGATGCTCTCCTACAATGACTTCTCAGAGACCCGAACTATTGAATTGCTTGCTGACAGTTTTTATACCAGTCTAGGTCTGAGTGCACTGAACAGCAGCTCATGCAGACCTACAGAGACAGAGGCAGCCAGAGCCAACCTGCATTGACCACCTGGAGTGGTGAACACTCCTTCCTTTTCCAGCCCTGCCACACCACCACCTTGCTTTTCTGTCAGGTAGTCAGAAAATTCCACTTAATTAACCCCCCATTAGCACCTTCTCCCTGGGAGTAGCAAATGCCAGAAGGGGAATGAATGCTTGTGCACAAAACTACAAAGGAGGAACATCGAGCAGAACTCATTTAAATGCCTGCCTCCCACAACATGGAGGCAAGCTGCTTATACAGCGTTTTTAAGGGGCTTAAGTTTTAGTGGGCATGTAGTACTACATGTGCATGTTTTCAAAGGCGTTCAGGGAGATGCCCCACAGAAGCTATTTTCTCTTTTCATAATAAATAAACCCCATGCAGGAAGCACTACAGAAGTTCTTTGGGTATAGTCATTGGACAGGCAGTAGTTCAGCTGAAGGACATTAAAGTGTAGAGCAGTTTTATTCCAGCAAATGCCCTCCCAGCCCCTGCCACTTCAGTTCCAGTTATGGATGGGACACAGAGAAGCACACAAACACAACTGGGCATCATGGCTCCAGAAATTTATTTTCAGAGCATAGTGTTTCAGCTACAATTAAAATACTTGAGCAATTAAAAAATGCTACTGACTGGATACTAGAGCTAGACAACAACTAACACTGTTACTCTCATGCACTGACAGATACTAGTTTGCTCATGCCACTGAAGTAGGCTCGTTCTCGTTCGCTCATCACTTCAAAATGCAGGGGTCGTCTACAGAAGTTGCATTCGGCTGAGGAGTGTGGTTTCAGCTCCAGACCAACATCCTTCCATGTAGCCAGGAGTTTTTCTGTTAAGAAAAGTTTATGAAGATCAAAGCTTAAGACTGGATTGCTTTAGAGAAGCAGGAGAAGTGTCAGCATATTTATTCTCCTAACAAGTGAGCAAGGATAATAGGATTTCACTCTGACACAATCTACCTCTTGAAACAATGGCTGCAACTAAGTCTCAGCTATCCTCCTATCACCTCTCCTGATGGGATCAAGAAGGATCTACCTTCCCTGGACAGATCCATGTTTAAGGTAAGTTAACAGCTCAGTGAGGACAGCAGAGTTCTTTGGGATCCACGTAACATTGGTTTGGACAATGCATGAGCAGAGCCCTGGCTGGGTTTAAGTCTGCACTGGCCTTGCACCCTCTGTTCCACGTCACAGTGCACTGGCCTTCACCTGTCACATTCCAAGCAGGGAAGCGTGCAGGATGTGCTGCAGCAGTGGAAAGACACTGTCCAGCTCATGACATCTAAAACTTAAGTGCTTCCCAGTCTCATCTCTAGTACAAAGAGTGCACAGACAGGCAGTATGTTCACTGCACCGATGCAGGAGTCCACTCACCAATAAAATAACTCATCATCTGAGGGGTGTGGTGAGGTGTAGGGGCGATTCGGAGCAGCTCCTCTCCCCGGGGAACCGTTGGGTAGTTGATGGCTTGGACATAGATGCTGTGCTGGCTCATCAGCTTGTCACAGATCTCTGTATTCTTAGCAGCATCTGCAACCTGAAGTTCAAAATCTTAAGTTACAAGATCAACCAAAAGATGAGAGTTGGTAAAACTGTCAGCCCAACTCAGCAAGCCATAGGAATCCAATGGGGCTGGTAAGTAACATGTATGTCAGAAAGAAAGGTTAAAAATATGCATTGCAGAGCACTCTGGGCACAAGATCACTGCTGCAGCCTAGGCAGGTAGCTGTTTATACCCCAAATCTTTTTACTAGCTTGTCAGCAGTTTCCTTATTCTCTGTACACTGTTAGACTGTGGGTTTCATACACTTTCTCCCTCTATATTTACACCAGGCTTCAGCCAGACTCCGGGCACATCACTGCTGAACAACAGGATGAGTCTGAACTTTGTGCAGGCAGTAACTAATACCTGATGGTGCAACGTGCTCATGGACAGCAAAATGAGCACCACAGCCCTGTGCTAACAGCACCCTAAGCGCTCACCCTTATGGGAATGATGTGGCTGGGGCAGTGCACCACGGGCAGCCCCGCGTCCATCAGCATCTGCCTCATGAGCTTGACGTTGCGCTGGTGCTGGCGCCTCAGCAGCTGCCCCTCGGCGCTCTTCAGCGTCCGCACGGACTCCAGGGCCCCCGCCAGCAGCATGGGGGGCAGGGACGTGGTGAAAATGAACCCGGCGGCGTACGAGCGAACCGTGTCAATCAGAGAACTGGTGCTGGAGATGTAGCCTCCCACACAGCCAAATGCTTTGCCTGAAGGAAAAAAAGAAAAAGGTAACTGGGCTTGTTCTTTCCACCTATTGGAATGGCTTGAAGTATTGGGGCTTTTCACTTGGAGGAATGGGTTATTTTGACTGCACACTTAATGTGGTCATGGCATGTTCCAGCCCCCCCCCCCCCATAATCTTGTATTTACTCAGCACATGGGACACCTTTGTTTTTAAGCCAATCTTGGTAACATGGATCTAGTTACTGCACAGCAAGCACAGTTTATGCCTCTCTCAAATACTCAAGTTTTGATTTTGGGGAAGACCTTACAAGCCCAATCATCAAGCAGGGACTTCAATAGTGACCCCAAGTGATCAACACTAAGTCTCTCAGCAGATTTAAAATAATCTGTTTCAGAGATGCTAGAAATAGCCCATGCTCCTAAGGAGCACAGAAGGCTGTTAGTGTAATTGTGCAGTTGATACCAGCCCTCCTTTCCAAATGTTCAGAGTGCAGAACATAGCCACAGACAGAACTAGGGTGTCTGGTGAATGCTTCTGCTCCTATTAGGCTGTAACCCAAGACTTTAAGTTCCAAAGGCATGAACTTTCTTAGTAAGTTTTATTTATGTTTTGAAAGCTGTTTAAACAGCCTTCCAATTTGCAGCAGTAAACTTACCCCTGAGCCTGCATTCTACTCAGATAATAGCAGTTGCTTCAGTACTTGCCAAATCTCTTTACATAACTCCCCATCTCAGGTTTCTAGATTAGGAGCACTCCATTTCACATAAAGGAACTAAGTACTACTAAATATAGAGAACTGCTCTACTAGCATTCTCACCTGAATTTCTTCTTGAGTTGTATAACATGCTACTGGAGGACTTTTTGCTAGCTTGCTTAAAGAAAGAGCCCAAACAAAGCTACCTTAACTATTTGTAAGGCAGTGTAAGTAGCTTAACAGAAGCTTTTCAAACTGTGGGGCACACTTAAATCCCTTGGGCTTTTTGAAAAATCCTAGGCCCCAGCAGCCCTTAACAAGTTCATTTGACTAGACTGCTTTTGAGCTAACCCATTTAATTTGGCTGCTCAGCAGCTTTGCTGCCTCAGCTCCTGCAGAAGTGCCAGGCTGTGCATACCAAGCGTTCCAGAGATGATGTCCATCTTGTGCATGATCCCATCCCGGTCTCCTATCCCACCTCCTCGGGCTCCATACAGCCCCACAGCATGCACTTCATCCACAAAAGTGATGGCCCCGTGCTCATGGGCCACGTCACACAGCTCTTCCAGAGGACAAACAGCACCTAGGAACCAAAGCAGTGACTGGCAGTTTAGGATTTTCTGCATGACTGGATAAACCCCAGAAGTACCCCGTAACAACCCTTATAGCACTGTACACATTGAGACCTAAAACAGATGATTTGAGGACTAACTGCACTAGAAGCAGAGAGGAGGCTTTGATGTCCACTTACCATCCATTGAGTGAACAGTTTCAAATGCAACAATTTTAGGGGTGGATGGATCGGACTTTTTCAATAGCTCTCGAAGATGGTTGACATCATTATGGCGAAATATGTGTTTTGGCACCCTGCTGTTACGGATCCCCTGGATCATGGAGGCATGGTTTCCAGAATCAGAGTAGATCTCACAACCTGAGGAAACAGCCCAGTTTCAGTTTAAGTATAGAAAGCATTAACTGATTCCTAGCATTGCATTATGTATGGGAAGAGTTCAGGAAACAAGGGTAGCTTGTTCTTGAAAGCAATGCTTGCTCTTGATCAGAAGAGCAAGTTACAGATCATGAAGCAAGAATAGTATTTAAGGTTTATTTTAGGTGTTCAAACTAACACAAATGAGAGGTTGAGAAAATAGTTATCTAACTCCCCTAACTTCTGAAACGAGAGAGAAGTTCACCCCCTCCAGGGGGAGGACAGTGAAGAGTCACTGTCTCATTTCCAGGTAGAGTTTAAATGCAAGAACAGAAGACTCTGCTTGTGTAATTCCTCCAGCAGTTCCTGGCTCATAGATCTCAATCTCAGTAGGCTGATACTGTGATTTGTGTTGAACATAACTTGAATATGATATTAAAAGTATCTAACCATACTCTGCTGATGGATTAGGATGAATCCTCACTTTGGACAGCTATTTGCAAAACATACTCCCAACAGACTGGGGCAAGGCTGTGTTTTTGTGGCAACAGAGGGGCAGTTTGAGATCTCACCTGGCAGCATTTTAGCTAGAGTGAAGAGAGTGGAGTCATTGGCTACAAAGCAAGATGAGAACAACAGTGCTGCATCTTTTCCATGGAGATCAGCTAGTTCTTTTTCCAAGTCGACATGAAATTTACTTGTTCCTGATATGTTTCTTGTGCCTCCTGCTCCAGCACCATGTTGTTTCAGTGTTTCCCTAAAGAGGGCCCAAGAGAGGCATTAGCATAGAAGAATAAAGGATCATTGCTGAAAACATTCTAGTACATAATCAGGACTGTTCTAAAAAAGAACAGTCAGCAAAAAGCAGCTGTTGGATCTTTGAGCCACCTGCACACTCAGGAGTCCAGTGAGGTCAGAAATCAGTGACCAAGTACAGCTGCAATATAACATCCAGTTTATCTGGTAACATCTGGGGGCTTCTAAGGAAGATCCAAGGAGCACAATCAGTGACCAATGCATACGGTGCAGCCCTGGATCTCAACACTAAGTGACCCACCCCAGCTCAAGAGATGAGTGTAATCTTAACTGCACACCAAGAATCACATCAGAAGCAACTTATGTACCACAGCACAGAAATGGATTCTTCAGAAGCCTTCCCACAAAATACAGCTTGAAAACACCTCTTAAGAGCATGGCACTACTCACATAACTGCTCCACAGACACGAGGGTGCCGGCTCATGCCCAGGTAGTCATTGCTGCACCAGACAGACACCTCCTTCTTGGTGATCAGGGAATCAGTGTAGTCGTCTGCCATGGGGAAGATCTGCGCCTTCCGGTTCACGGTCTTGAACACTCGGTAGGTGTGATCCTTCTTCTTCTCATCTATCTTTTTCTCAAAGAACTGATCATACTGGAAGGTGGATACAGCTGAAAGGAGACAGACTTCAGCACACAGGAAATAATCACGACAGACCAGGCCTGGGGGGGTTTTGCCAGACATTCTTACATTTTGGCAAGTTATCCTGAAGCAGATGAGAGACACTTTCCGGTCTTTGCTTCAGCATAATATCCTTAAACTTCTTGAGCAGCTCACTCTGCTCTTGTCCCTCAGTCTCAATCTTTCTCACTGTGGAAGTAGCTGGTATTTTGGCAAATTCTGTACCTACAGACATTGTAATAAATTCCAGTGAGTTTGTTTGGTTTAAAACAACGTGAAGTAAGTTGAATTCAGGAGAGCAAACATTTTAAGTTAAACCAACACTTCAATCTTTAGGAAGGACATGCCCAAAACCCCATGTTGATCCTGCTAGGATCAACTGTTTTATTTGCTTACAAATTTGCATTGGACAAGACAGAAGGATTAGCCTTGCTAATCAATCACAATAAAACAGGCAATTTCCTTACAACACATTTGGTTCATAATGACTCAGAGAACCACACTATACAGCTACAGCATTTATCTGAAAGGACTGGTACACACCTAATTGAAGGCAGAGTTCTAGTCAGCTGCTTCCTTTTTGTTCTGTTAGCACAGGTTTATTTTTTTAAAAACTATGCCACAGAAGGCAAACAGAAAAGTAAAATAAGCCTCTTGAGACAGGCAGCAGGGCTTTACTGATACTGCTGAAAAGTTCCTTCCTTTGAAGGACAGCCCTTCCGCACTACCACTGCAAGCCAGCCAACACCCTTTAGTTCCATAAACACAAAAAACCCACCCCAAAACCATTTGCCTGCTTTCAAGCTTGGATTTGTGCTGGTACTTGCCTGGTGCCTCGACACTTTTCTCCATCTTTGGGTATAAAACCTTTGTCTAAACCAGCACGCTGGCAAAGCTCTCTTCAGATCTAAGCATCTGCTTGGGTGCAAGTGTAACAGCTTGACTCACACATCTAGAGCCAGCCAGCACATCAAAATACAGCTCATGGTATTCCCACTTCAAGATCACCCAGGGAAACCCTGCATAATGTCACAGGTATGTCATTAACACCTACATTCTCCAGCAGCTTTTCCCTGCAGTCTCCCATAATCCCAGCTGCATCATTTCAGTGGTGCAGGCCCTGAGCATGTCAGGCCTGGCACACTCCAGAGCCAAGTCAGGCACCAGAAGCTCTCAGGAGGAATCACCACCTCAGTGCACACAGAACATACCTTTCCTGTCCGCCTGCATTTCCTGCACATCCTCCTGAAGTTCCAGGCTGGCTTTGCAGAAAACGTTGCTGTTCTTGTGATTCATCTGAGCTGCCAGGAATGGGCATTTGGTAGCTGTGCTCTGGCTAGTGCTGGCAGGTGGGTGGCCAACAGGAGGCTGAGTTCCATCTGCATTCTGCTGGGCCACCTCTTTGACATTTTTGGCCTCTGAAATGGGGACAGTGATGCGAAAACATTTCAGCTTCATCATTTTAATACACTGACTTAAACTCTTCAATCCACTACTTTTGCAATTAATTTAGCATGATCCATTCAGAACTATTTAACTGAGTAGTCACATTTTATTTATACAAGCACAAAATCTCAGTAACACCCAAGGGAGACGTGATTTAAGATGCTAGATCTAGCACTGTACCCTTTGAGGGGTAAAAATATCTCTCTTTCACTCCCAAGGGAATATTTAAGAAAGGACTGGATGTGGCACTAACTGCCATGGTTTATTTGACATGGTGGTGTTCAGTCATAGGTTGGACTTGACCTCAGAGATCTTTTCTAACCTAATTGTGATCTTGTGATTTTTTTTTTTTTTCGAGGAGTTCAGACATTTTTCAGCCATGCAGCTTCCTCTGCTGCAAGCCTCAGCTCCTTCCCCTGAGTGCCTGGGGAACAATTCCCAAGGAATGTTCCCGAGTGGCGTGAAGGGCCACTGCACCACGAGAAACACCGCTCCAAGATCCAGGATCCCGGATCCCCACCCGGGGCTCGCCGCTGGACGCCCCAACAGGCCGGTCCCTGATTCGTGCCACGGTCACAAATTTAATTACCGCGGACATTTCAAGGATTAAGCAACCCCTGCCTCAGCGCTGCCTATTCCAGAAGTTTCCTCCTGTGACATCCCATGTCTGTGCTATTCTTTTCCCCTTCAGGGGGGCCGTGTGTGACCCTCGGCTCGCTCCCCCGGCCGTACTCACCGCGGCGGCCCGCGGGGGTCTCCTCCTCCGCCTGCTGCCCGCGGGCGGCGGACGTGGCGAGGGCGCGGGCGGCCGGCGGGGCCGCCTCCATCATGCGAGGGCAGTGCTGGGCGTACAGCAGCAGCGACGGCCCGGCCTTCTGCAGGAACGCCTGGGACACACGGGCCAGGAACGGGCAGCGCCGCACCACCGCCTCCATCCTCGCTGCCGGACGGGACACCGGAGGTGACGGCAAAGTGACACCGGCGACGGGGAGGCGACACCGGGATGTGCTCCCGCACTGCCGCCTTTATAGTCCCGGGGGCGCGGCGCAGGCGCGGTGGGGCTGCGCAGGCGCGGGGAGGGACCGGGAGCCGGCACCCAGCGGCTCTGGGCTGTGGAGGGGTGGTGTGAGGGGCTGGAGGCGTCCTGAGGGTATGGAGAGACCTCCGGGGGTCGTGAGGGGCTAGAGGAGTTCCGAGGACAGGGAGAGAACCCTGGGGGTCGTGAGGGACTGGAGCAGTTCCGAGGACAGGGAGAAAGTCCCGGGGGTCGTGAGGGGCTGGAGTGGGTGTGGACGGCTTGGGGGAATGGAGGCGCTGTGAGGGTGTGGGGGCGGCTGAGCTGCTCCCACGGTGCTGCGAGGGCACGGAGGGGGCTTGGGTAGCTGCCGGGGATCTGTGAGGGGAAGGGGGCAGCCGGCTCTGGGCGGGAGCTGTGTGGGCATGGTCCGCACGGGAAGTGCTGCTCTGGGTTTCCCCGGAGCCCCAGGCTGTGCAGTGCTTGCTTCCCAGAAGTTTTGGAGTCCCTTGCCTCCAGGACAGGAGATTGGGGGTCACCCCAGCGCGCCTGTTCGTGGGAAGAGGCGAGCTCTGAGTCAGCTGCGTGGGGGAAATCCAGCGCTGCTCGGACGCGTCTGGTGTCTTCTTCTTCCTAAATGTACCTCTGACTCCCTGCAGAGCCCCTGCCCGGGGGCTCAGGAGGTGGTGGTGGTGGGATCCTGAACTCCTCTCACTTTTCCTACAGCTGATACGAATCTAACAGCTTCTCTGTCGGTGATGCTCAGACTTCCACCATTGCATTTTTGCCAGGTTTTGACGGAAAGAGCAGCAGCAAAAAGTAAAATGGAATCCTTCACCCTCTGGTTTGCAATGGACATTAAAGCTTATTTGCTTAAAAGAGTATTTTGCTGGGTGGGGGGGTGGTGATGGTAAAAGGAGTCCTCCTAATGTGTGTGGCCATTCAAACCACGGTAGCGTGACTTCCTGTAAGCACTGACTGCTCAAGTATGGAAAGAATGGAGAAGGAAAAATGACAACACGTTTTTTCCCTCATCTTGTGAAACAATTTCACAGAAGGCAGGATTTGGGTAGAGAGTCAAGAGCCGTTTTGGGCACTTTGGGGCAGGAATGGGTTTTGTAACAGGTGTGGAGTTTGGAGGAGAGCTTTTGTAAAGGTCACTGTTACTTGACTCTTGCCTTGTATGAAGTCACATTGTGTAGTTACTAGAAGGTGCTCACGTAGAGTGATTAGAGAAATACAAAGCCTGTGTAGGACTGTGGCTGCTGAACACAAGTTTGGCTGTAAAAAAGACTTCTAAAATTGTTGGTTAGCATTTAGATATTGCAAATTAATCTTTAGACAAATCCTCTTTCAGAGGGCAAGGGGACAAATCAGAAAGGTATCTGCTTGACCCTCCTGTATTCAGCACTGACTTGCTTTGAGGATGCTGCATGCAGTATGTAAACTTCAGGATCTGAGTAAGTTGATCAGAAGGAAAACTTTATAAGCAAATGTCACATTTGATGTCAGCTCTGAGGTAGGAAATGGGACAGAGTTCTGCCCTCATGTACTACTTACAAAGCCCTGAAGAAGTTAGCTGGAGCTTTACAAGGCAGGGTGTGGGATCTGGGTTTTAGTAGGGCTTTAGTAGGTGTGTTTTAAGCACAGTTCACTTCTTGCTTATTAGAAATTAAACACAGTATCATGTAAAAAATCTCAGTGCTAAGATCTTAACTCAGTATTTGTCAGTGTAATGTATCATTGGCATCATTAAACCAGGTACATGTAGTTTTAATTTGTTCTGTAGATAAATGATTAAAGTAGGGCAGTGGTATTTGACCTCAGCCTC
Organism: Aphelocoma coerulescens; assembly: GCF_041296385.1. Taxonomy (NCBI): domain Eukaryota; kingdom Metazoa; phylum Chordata; class Aves; order Passeriformes; family Corvidae; genus Aphelocoma; species Aphelocoma coerulescens. The sequence continues at coordinate 6,542,551 of NC_091026.1, read as the reverse complement.
TATAGCAGTTAAGATAGCAGGAATCCTGGTCATTTGGTAATACCAGGATAGTGTTTTGAATTATTTTCCCCCACAACTGGGTTTTGGCTAGTGTTACATGCCTCAAGTATTTATCAAAATAATAGTTAATTAGTACTTGAAGTTTAAAGACACCTGATCTATGTTTCACATTACTGCTGTGCCTGTTCCCTGGAACATCAGCATTTGAGTCCCTACCCTGAAGTTTTGTATCACATCAGTTACTCTAAAAATTGAGGGAGCATCACGGCATTCTAACATGTGGATACCTGACAAGTGTCCTTAGAGCACAGTTAATGTGTCTGGGCCTAAGGGATCACTCCTGTGCTCCTGGGGTTAATTGCAGTTTTAGCAACAGAAATCAAGTCCCATATGCTTGATTTATAGTATGTTGAGAGTATTTTTCTTTCTCCTCCTATTTTTCCCTTATTAATTGTCCATGATACTTAGCCCAGAGTGAACATGTGTTTTGTTGTAAGAGACACCAGAGAAAGGTGTTGTGCAAATGAGCACAAATGTGCTGCAAGAGGCTGCAGAGCTTGTCTGCCTGGACACCTGCCACAGCAGGTTAGATCCCTCAGAAATCTCATAATCCTTCTTTATCCTGGTAATCTGAACAGCAGCATCTTGCCATTTTGTAGGGCTGAGGGATTGAAGTACGTGAGTCTGCTTGGTTGCTGGAATTCAGAGACTTGTGGGTTTGTATTCAGAAGCACATGTGAAGCCTAAAGAGCATCTGCTTTTTACACAAACATCATTCAAGGCTGGCAGCTGAGACATGGTGACCTTGGCTATGATCTGGAGATCTCCGAATGGAGCAGAACGCTCAGCTTTCCTGTCAGACTCCCCTCCAATCTGTGCTGTTAATCAAACACTGCAATAACACTTCTTTTAAAGCTTGGTTTTGGTGAATTTGTTTAACCTTGTGCATGCCAGGAATTGCGCAGAGCAACAGAATGACATTAACTTGACCCTCATCTTGTAGGGCTGCTGAAAGAACATGTCCTTGTCAGTGCACAGAGCTGGCTGCGAGCCCTGGGAGCAACAGAGCAGGGAAAAGTTGGGAAAAGGGTGTCTTGGTCAACTGCTCTGCCAGTGCCCTCCCTTGGGAAATGCTGCCAGAGCTTACGTGTTGAAGGTGAAGTAAATACTAATAAAGCTGCCGTTAATTAAAATTTCTTAGGGCTTCAGTGGATTAATTAAACGGTGTTTAAGGATGTTAATTGTGGCAATGTATTACTGCCATCCTACAGGGCTCAGGAGAAACTGATGTGAGGTGCCACACAAATGCTTTTTGCCACAGTGCAGGAGGAGGACAGTGCAGCAGGGCCAGTGGCCGCTCCGGAGGGAACAGGAAGCCCATCCTGAGAGAAAAAGCAGGCTTAGACTGGAGAGAGGCAGCAGGTGCACAGGGCAGGGGAGAAGGAATGGCTGCTTGAGAGTACGGAAGGGGCAGAGTAACATGGAATAAAGGAGGAAAAGGGTTTAAGCACAGGGGATAGCACTGGTGTGAGAACAAATTCAGCTGGCCCTGACAAAATTTAGGTCAGAAAGTGGGTAGTTCCTTGGTGTACCTGTGTTTTGGAGCAGCCTTTGGAGCTGGTCCCTGAGACCAGATGGATTCAGCAGAGGAAGCTCAATCTGCCTGAAAGGCCTGTGTGTTGCAATGGCAGAGGAAGAGAAGACTCTCCGCTATCCTGAGAGCCTCTGCTGATTTTAGTTTGCTAAACCCATTCTGTTCTGATGATTCGTCAGTTTCTCAGCTAAATAAAGGTTAAGGGAAAACAAGGTTAAATTCCAGCAGTTTGGGAGGTGGGTGAGAAGCCACAAAAAGTGCTTCCCATATAGAAATTAAAATGGGGAAAAATTCCCTGCCACAAGATCAAGTTGATATCTGCAGATGTCTATGAGGAGTTGCTGGCGAAGACGCTCTCTTTCCGTGTCACTCGTTTACCATGCAGGGTCAGGTGTAAGTTACCTTGAATATTTCCATCCCCACGCAATCCCTCTTCTTTCAAGCATGTTTGGCCCAATATTCCTGGAAACAGAACTTGATTCACAGGTTTGTAGCATTCATCTGCCCTTGCATTTGTCTGCAGGTAGCTCCTTTCATAGGATTTTCATTAATTTCATGCTTTGAAGAAAGCATTTAGATACTCAGCAGAAAAGCAAGGGTCTGAGCCCCTCTGCATTCGGCCCGTTCAAATGAAAGCCTATAACTATGCCATAATTAGCAACATCTAATCCCTTTTGCCCACTTCTGAAGTCAGGGCTGTGCATATTCCTAATTTTTTCCCATCCAGTCAGTGTCAGAGAGGGCAAGACAGAAAAACAATTCCCCCTCCCCACACACAAACCCCTGTCTATATTGAGACCTGAATTTTCCAAGGGAGTGGGTGTGATCTTGACATCTGGATTTAGTCCAGACTCAGATTCCAGGCTTAGATCTGAGAACTTCCACCTCCGGTCCTGAGACCAGCAGTTCTTAGAGAGGATTTAGTTTATTTACCTTTTAAGGCAAAATTTGAGGCTTGTGATAGCAGCTGCATAGTGACAGTTCTTCCCATGCTCAATTTCTTTAACTTGTTTCCTGATTTGGAGCCAGTGTCTTCTTTACATGACAGAACAGGAAATCTCATTTCTTTCTAGGACCCTCTAAGCAGCAGAGAATTTGAGCAAGCTGGAGGAGCTGCTGGATGCTGGGGCTCGTGTTGCAGAGTGACTGAGCAGCACCCCTGTCTCACTGACATGGGTACATGGATCCATACCCATCTCGTACAAATAAGTGTGAGTTGTGTTCCCTACTGTAACGGATCTCTTAAAATTCATGGACTGCGGGTGGGCTCTTGAGTCAGGACACTTCTCCTGTCTGCCAGGCCCCAGGAGCTGCCCACTGATGCAGAGGAGTTTGGTTTCCTGACAAAGTCCCATCACAGGGGCATGAGTCAGGCTCATGAGTCCGGACAGCAGAAGCTGTTGCCACCCTCATACAAGGTACCTTGCTGTCCCACTGAAGGCCACCACCCCACACTGCTGCTGCAGTCTATAGCCCAGCTGACTGAAACATCCAGCAGTGGCTTATCCTCAGTCCAGAATATCTCCCTGATGTCTCTCCAGTTGCTTCAGATGTGGAAAATCACACAATAGTATTTTTTTCCATCTTGCATTGTTGAGTTTGTCTTTCTTTGTGCAGCACACAGCAGGAAATGATACACTAATCCTTCCAGCTACTGTGAGCTTTGCTGCACTTGCCATGACTTGCCTCCACACCCTCATTTCCTCCTCTCTCACACAGTTTTCCTCCTTCTCTTAGAAAGAACCAGTAGACCCCAACCAGTATATTTTTAGTTATGGTTATTGAAGTTATGCAGCCTGTCATTTTTCTTGCATATCTCAGCCCTCATTTCTCCTCATTAGGTACTCAGGTAGAGACAGCACCTTCTACATTCAGTTTAGGAGCTTGAAGTCTACTCAACAGAGAGCAGAAATACCTTAGAAAATGTGAATTCAAGTGCTTCCTGTATTGAAGGTGTGAGAGGGTGGGGAAAAGACTTAGCTCTTTAGACAGAGCTCTCTATAGCAATCTGGAACTGGGGTTTCCAGAAAGGATTTATGTAGGTACTCTGCTCCTCTCTGTATAGGAAGGACAGCTGTCAGAAGAGAGAAGTTTGTGTCTCCTCTTTGAATTTAAATGCTTTAGGCTCATAAAGACACTCAAGTCATGCTTATGCAGTAAAGCATCTTTGCTACACCAGGTACCTCTAGTGAGAGCCCCTAGTGCTGCTCATACTGTGGGCTTTGGCAGGAAGGTGGAAGTCAAAGCAGAAGGGGGATTTTCCAAGTCCTTGAAAACAAGAAATCAACCCACAGCAGTGAAAAATGCTGTGCTGGAGCCTATGGGCTCTCTCCCTTAAAGCAATGTCAATGTGAGGAGTTTTCTGTCGAGCAGAAGATTGCTAGAAATCAAGGAGCATGCCTTGTTCTCTCCCTCTTGTCCTCTAAAAATGTGCTGGGTTTGGCTGGGATAGAGTTAGTTTTCTTTAGAGCAGCTTGTATAGTCTGTGCTTTGGGTTTCTGATGAAAACAGCAATGATAACAGAGGAATGTTTTAGTCATTGCTGAACAGTGCTTGTGCAGTGTCAAGGGCTTTTCTGTTTCTTACACTGCCCTGCCAGCAAGTAGGCTGGGGGTGCACAAGAAATTGGAAATTGGAAGGGGACATCCCCAACTGAGCAGAGAGATATTCCACACCATATGACATCAAACTCAGCAGTTAACCTGGGAGGGTGGAGGTTGGCTGGGGCTGTCATAGCTCAGGGACTGGCAGGACATCAGTCAGTTGGTGGTAAGCAATTGTTTTCTTTTGCATCATTTGTTTTCTCTCTGTTGCTTTTGTCCTCTTTTTTAGTTATTGAACTGACTTTATCTCAACCCACAAGATTTTTACACTTTCACCCTTCTGATTAGCTCCCCCATCTGACAAAAAGGGGTGACTGAGTAGGGGCTGTGTGGGGATTTGGTGTCTACTGGGGTTAAATCACAACCAAAAATCCTCTCTCTGACTTGTCTACCTGTCCCACGGGCCTGCCATGGACACCTGAGAAGGCAGTAGCATAATGAAAGTGCCCTCACTTCTCCCCAGTCACCGCAGACTCAGTTTGATACAGTAACTTAAATCCTTTGTATAAATGGATGTTGTTTTGTTTGTCAAAATGAAGATTCCCTCACTAAGCAGTTTTAATCAGTACTATTTCCTGCAGCCTGTACCAGGTGTAGCAATACAAGTAAGATTGCCTTTTCAGCCTGGGGGAAGGGATAAAGGCATCCAGTGAAGTCCTAATAGTCATAGTACACCTACAAGTAAGACTCGTTGTGGTTTGTTTCAGCAAAGGCTTGTTCTTCTTTTGTACATCTGGTAATGTAATTTCTTCTGCAAAGATCAGTGAAATTCAGTGAAGTAAGGAGTAGCATTTCAGAATGAAATACCTGCTGATGACATGAGAAGGTGGGGAAAAATCCCGCTGCTGACTAGAGCCAAGCTGGGTGTTTCTGTGTAGGTGTAATCCCATGAATGAGTACCCAGTGAGGCAACAGAACTCTGTTACCTGGGTGGCTTTCCTCCTTTCCCAGTTATTCCATAGCAATAGATATTGCTGGTTATGAGACAGTTTTAAGAACTGTCTTGGAGAAAGCAAGCAGTAACAGTAAAGTGTAAAGCAGTTTTGATTGTTTCCATCAGTGGCCTGGGAAACTTTATAGTTTTGTAATTAGTTGTTATAGTTAATACTAGATGCTATAGTTGTACAGTAAGAATGAGCTCCTTGAAAGAAGTAATCCAAAGGGTTGAGGTGAAGTGGCCAAGCAGTAGAGCAGAAAGGTGCCTCACATTTAAGTAGAGGTGTTCCAGACATGAAAATAGCGTGAAAGTGTGTGGTGACAGGGGATATAAAACCTCTCAGAGCCAAACCCTCTCCTGTGAGTGGAAGAGTCTGTGTAATACCACAGCCTGTGTGCATACCAGAAAGGTGGAAGGATGAGCTTACAGCCTTCTTGGGGTCCAACTCCAAATGCTTCCACCTCCCAGGGTGCATTCTGCCCAGGGGGTTTGCTGTGCTGTTTTGCAATAGCTCTTGTTGCTTAACCCGTGAGGTGCAAGACATACTATTCCTCCTTGTGCACTGAAGATTACAGATAAAGCTAGAGGGCAGTGATAAAGTATTAAAATGAGAAGAGTAGCTGTAGGGAAGAGGGGGCCCTGTGCCGAAATATTAAGGGAGGAAATTAGTACATCTTATCTCCAAATCTGAATTTGAAAGCTGCAGATCAGAGAAACTCTGTGACTTATTGAGATTATTGGAGTATACAAGGCTTCCATTCCTTGTTTGCTTTTGTAGTGAACTCTCCCAAAAGCTGCCAAGTGCTCTGTGTGCACTGTCTTACAAACAGCCTCAGTCATGCAAAGCTCTGGGCTCTACTTCCAAGGCTCCTGGGCCACTCTGCCTGCCAAGCAGCACAGGCTGTACCAGGAGTGCGAGTGAGGATGCCAGGACAGCTGGACAGGGAGATTCCTTGGGGTACTGTGACCTTGCTGGCAGCCTTGTATGCATTGGTTTATTAGACCTGATGGTTTTGCAGCTGCTTTGAACATCATTCTAGCTGAGATCTATGGGACTAGAGGACTCAAAGGAGTGAGCTGTCTCTGGCTTGGTGTGCTGAGCAAACCTAGTTGTGTTGTGTTGGCTTGGGGTGATGGTAATGGTGGGAAAATACGTTGCTCTTGTGTCTCTAGGAGATGTGGTAAAGAACTCAGAGTTTTAAGTTCTTCTTTTCAGGAATCTTTCTGCTGAATCAGGGGAGATGCATGTGCTCTCTCTTGGAAATGCATCTTGTCCCAGCCCTGGGGAAAGATCAAAACTGATTCTAGGGAATGTCCTAGAAAGAGGTGGAAGAGCAAACATTACATAACACAAAAAAAAGGTTGAGAGGGATCAGCTGAGACATTAAGACTGAAATGGCAAAAATACAAACCTGAGGTTAAGTCATTCTCTATACTTCTGTGCCTGGTTTCTCATGTCACACTGACTGTAAGAGCAGACCAAGGGAGAGTGGAGGGTTGTTGCTGGCTTAGCACTAGTGATGGACCATGTGATTAATCTGTGTGCTGTGGTTTTATAGAGAGCTCTGATAATCTTATGGAGCTTTTATATACATTAGATAATCTAGTCTCTTCAGACTTGCAGCCCAAAAATTCCTGCAGACATCCCACAAGCTTTTAGGAAAACTGGAGTGTGATGATTTAGTTTTGTACTTCCTTATCTTTTTTTTTAAAGACCTCTAGTCTTGAAAAGTCTCTGCTTCAAAGTTTAACTTGAAAAAGCAATTCAGAATTCACGTTCTCAAAAAGATGCATTGTGTTTTCACTGTGAAATTTAGTAATACATTCATTAATACAAACGGAAAATAATTCGATGTTACTCCAGGTGGCCTGTTATGAGACACCCCCTCTAGGCACTGGTAAGGATGACTGATCACACAGGGAGGAGGTACTGAGCCCTGTGAGTGAGGTGTGGTGGCTCTGTGGAGAGGGAATTCAGGGCAAAGCATAACTGGCTCTCCAGCCATCAGTAGCACCAGCAAACTTTCAAATTAGCTCCACTGCACAAGGCTCTTGCTGGCAGTGCCTGAACTGTTTCCCCAAAAGCCCTGATGGCAGTTTGTATTTCTGTTCTTTGGCACTTTGACATCTGCCAGTACAGCACAGGTAATGTATTACTGCGGTGTTAAACAAGTAGAGGAGTGGTTGGTTTGCAATGTTTTTCCACAGCCCATTCACTACTTAAAGGTTAATTCTTCTGCCTCTGATGGAGTGTGTTGAGCAATATCTGTGTCCAGGTGGGTGTGAGGTAGGGGTTTTTTGCCAAGCTGAATTTTGTGAGGCAACAATATCTTGGAAGAAGTAATTTTGGGGAGAGATGCCATGCTGGGCAATGCACACTTACTAGGCCAGGCTCTGATCTGGAGCAGGTGTTCATCCTTCTCCAACCTGCAGCAGGAATGAGCCACTGTAGTGGAGGGTGGAGTGCCTGAGAAGAGGACAGCCACCATTTCAACCACAAAGCAGGAGCCAACAACCCTAACAAGTGAAGATGTGCAAACTGGATCGTTGTGCTCTCTAGTGCTGAAATCCAGAAGGATCTTCAGGGTTTGTGTAGCACCTGGTCTTGCACTTTGATTGGAAGAGGGAGAGACGAGGCTGGTGCTTGGCACAGCAAACAGCTGTGCTGTTGTTTGGGGGGTGAGTGATGGGGTCAGGCTCTGAGTTTACTTGTGAGCCTTTGAGACCATGGATTGTTCTGTGAGGCCTGTGCTCTGTACTTCTGTCTTGGAAAGGTGCTAATCTTTCCTGCATTTATTTCAGCTTTGTTCCCAAAACTGCCTGTCTCCTCCACTGTAAAAACCCTGTCAGGATTATTTACCATGAAGAACAATGAGATTTTGAGCAAGTAATTGAAATTTAAAGCTCTAATTACAAGAGCAAATAAACTAGAGATGCTTCCTACGGTCATATTTTAATTGGAAGAAGTGGTTTCAGTGCATCCTTCCCAAAGTCCTGGCTCTGTCTTTTGGGTTTGATAGCCAGTGACCCAGTTTTCATGGAGTGATCTCACAGTAGTGCAGTCCCTCACCCAGCTGCACTTGGATGAGGGAGAACAGTGCATGTCTACAGTGATGGTGCATATACTGTGAATTTGATTGCTCTGCTTTTCAAAGTTTCCTTTGGTAAAAATACTGTTTTATATTTACTTGTCAGCATTTCTCCTTTCTACTTGCCCTGGTTTAATTGTGTCTGTTCCCTGGTGTGCTGTCAGTTGTGCATGTTGGGGAATACAACGCCTTTGGGGGTGGTAGTGAGTAAAGCGACACCTTAATAAGGGTCCTTGTAGACATGGCTTTAATACTAAGCTGTCCCCATCTCCCAACAGTTGTCAGTGTGGGGCTTATTAGTCACCCATCTCTCCTTTGAAACAACTATTTTTAATGCTCCTGCTCTGTGCTGAGTCCTCAGAAACCGTGTTAGGTGTTGCTGGTTTTGCTGACAGTGGCTGCTTTTTAATTGCTCAGGTAGCAGCAGCAGGGCTTGAAAACTCAATCAACATTATCTTGGCTTATCTCGCTGTCACCAGTGGATTTAAGCAGATCAAGACATTCATATGGATCACATGTAGAAGCAAAACACAACCAGCTGTAGAGGCCAGGGCAGATGATATTTACCTAGACTGCTGTCCCAAGTGCCAGCCATCCACGCCCTTGCCCTCAGTCAGTCTCTGCTCCCTGCTGGCAGATGAGCTCTCCACTGTCATGGTCAGGGCCAGCCTTTTCTGCCAAGTGAACAACCTGGCTTTGCCAGCATGTGACCTCTCCTAGCACCAGCTGCAGTGTCAGGCCCTTTTCTCCACTGGCCTTGATGCCCCTTTGCAGCTCCCAGGGCTGTGATTGCCTCTGTGCCAGCTGAGGCAGCGCAAGCAGAGAAGCTGGTACCTCTTAGCTCCTCCCGGAGGAATGGTGGGAAGAAGTGGCTTGGGATAGCACACCCCATCCAGCACAGGGACACACAGGGGAGAAAAGCAGGGCTGCAGATGAAGCACAGCCCAGGGAGCCAGGGTTCAGCTGTCCATCAGGATTTGGTACAGCTCCTCTGCTGAAGCCTCATGTCTGCCTACGCTGGTCCGTTTTCAGTCTCTCTCCTGTGTCATGGATTATGTCTGTGGTTTGGGCAGGGGCTTGTGAACAGGCTCTGGGCTCCTGTGGCTTCCTCAGGGGAGATGAGGAGAGCCTGGTGTCTCTGCTGGCTAAAAGCTTGGCAGGGAGCAGGCTGGACAAAGCAGCTGCTGCTTGACTGGGGCCTGGCATTACCCCTGGCCTGCTTCTGTGCTTAATGAGCCACCTTATCAGTCATGTTCACCATGGCAGATGGGGTCTCTTCAGGATTAATTAAGGATCATAACTGTGACCTAGTTACCAGACTTGCACTATTGTCACTGGAGCTCTCTGAGCCATCAGGCTGTTTGAGAGAGCTTCTTACCCTGTCCTGCTCTGGTTACTCGCTCTGTGTATCCTTCTGGGACGGCCTCTGAGCCCCAGGCAGGATCACATTACATTAATTTCTCTAATAGATCCCTGCTTTACCCGGGTAGGTAACTCACTGCTTCCTGCTTGCAGTGCATATCTAATCCCCACAGTTGGTGTGGGGATTAGATATGCTGACACACACCTTTCCCAGGGTTGTCTCCTGTTTGGGAGCGGGGAGAGATTGGCTGCAAGATGAGGGAGGATGGTGCTGGAGACAACATCCTGAGGCAGTCCAGTTCCATGCTGCCATACCTGAAACCATATGGATACTGAAAGGTTATCCCAGGGCCTCTCTTCTCTTGGCTATTCAAATCTTTCTCATTTCTAGTTTGTGCTTTATTGTAGCAAGCCTTTAGGGATGCTCCCCATAAAGAAGCAGCAACGATGACTAGAGCATGAGAAGCAAATTGAGTTCAAGCTCTTCTAACTCTGCTTTTCACCTGCCAGATTTTCAGGTAGAGCAGTGTTCCAGCTGGCAATGTCTCAGTCCTGTATTCCTGTGCTCTGCAGACCTGCTACAGCCCAATCCTTCCTTCAGCTGGGGAGAGGTTTGCACCACAGGGATCTTCTTGCTCTCTTCCTCCCTCTGGTTGCTGCTCATTTGGTGAGAGTTTGCCTTGCCCACTGGATTGAGTCCCACGCAGCCAGGCCATTGCATGAGCTCCCAGCCTTGTGCACAGGGACTGCACATGGCCTGTGTACTGTTCATGTGAGGAAGGTTTGTGTTCCTGAAGCTCCCCTCAGCCCCCCATGCAGCTTTACCAGCCTGATGTTCTGCTCAGGGTCTGACCTATCCCCAGTGGGATCCCAGCAGCTCCTGCTGGTTTTGGATAGAGGACCATGAAGGAGGCTGTGGAGTAGGACCCCAGGGAAGCAGCACTTTGTCCTCAGAAGCCTGCGTGGAGGGGGAGCTGCCTGGCTTTCCTCCTCTGCCTTGAAAAACATCTCTCGTGTTCCAGTGACCTGCTTATTATGTAGGTCAGCATCAACCAGAAAAGAAAAACAACTTGAAAAGTAGGAGAAATCTAGCATGAATCCTCCATGGAGCAGTTCTTTCTGCAAAAGCAAGGAAAGGTTTCCTGGGGGAAGCGGCAGGCAGCATGGCCTGTTCTTCCACCCACCCTGGGCAGAGCAGTTGGAGAGGGGAAGCTCTGTGGCTGTAGGGATGTGTGATACCCTGAATTCAAGCACAGTGTGCTCTGTGATGGGGGAAACAGTGCATTGAGGTAAGCAACCGGAACTTGAGTGGTTGGGGGTTGTTTGTCCTTTACTGACTTTCTTGGGCTTGGTTTTGGTAAAGAGGAGGAGGTTTCTGCTGGTCTTTACCTTGGTCATGTGTGTGCACAGCAGAGACTGGTGCCATGTTGCTGGAGGAGCAGTCCCTGCTGGGAGACAGCTGTCCCACCAGGGTGAAAAAGGGACACAGAGCAAGCAAATGCCTTTGGATGCCAAAAGTAAAACTGGGACCTCAACCAAAATTCATCTCAGTGTTGTGCCGGTGCCATTACCCTGGGGCTGCTCCACTGTGCTTGTAGCAGAGCTGACACCTTGTGATACCCACGGAGAAAAGAGAAAGCCCTTAGCATAAACTCCTGACTGTAACCTAAGCAAGGGACAAGTTTCTCTGTGCACAAAAGGTCTGGTGAAGTCCAACTTCACTCGTACTTTCCTCTGACGCAGTAAATCTTAACATCCCTCACTATGCTCACTTCTCTCCCAAATTACCTAATAAATACCAGCTTGGTGGGAGACACCCTTGGCTAATTCTCACTTGAGAAAGTGTGTGTGTGTTTGTGCTTGCTGGCCAGCCAGCAGGCAGGTGAGAGCTGCAGCTCTTTCTTGGCAGGAGCAGGAATGTAGCTCCCCTCTCTCCCTGCTCACTAAGGCATTTCTCTTTCCCTTCAAAACATGTAGAAGCACCATGTTTTTGAGACAGCCAGGCTTGACAGGAGAAGCTAAAATCACTCAAAGGCTTCACTCATAATCAAGGTGAGGCAACACAATCTCATAATTGTAAAATGAGATTTCAGTATGCTGCATTTTTGGTGATGAAAAGGTGTATGGGGAGGTGGGTTGTGCAGTGAGCAGAGGGCTCTGCCTGCATCTGCCTTGCTGGATCCCCTCCCCATTCACCCAGCCTAAAGTGGAGCGTTTGAAGCCTCTCCAGCTGCAGGAGGCTCCTGTGCTTGAAGGTGCAGTGACTTTTGCCCAGATTACAGGTTCTTGCAGAGCTGCTCCCTCTGTTTCAGATACAGGCTCCTGCAGCCTTTGCTCCTTGCTTTGTACCAGCATCTGCTGTACTGGCTTGATAAATCATATTGGTCTGTGACTGGACTGTCCTTCCTCTTCAGTGTCTTGATCTTGGTGGTTTCTATTTAATATTTGAAGAGCTCTCTGCAGATCCCAGCTCTCCCACTCTCTAACCCAAGGGTAGGCAGTCCTTGTCTCATCACACCACGGTAGTCTGGAGCAGTCAATGCAGGAAGCAATACAGCAATGACATTTTGAACAGAACGACATCTTTTCACCTGCAGTAACAGGACATCTCCCATGCTTTGTGAAAGCACATGGAACAGAGCACTAAGGAAACAGGCAGCAGGCATGTGTCTTAGCTGGAGTCACTGCCATGTGATCTGCCAGTGTACTGCACACAGCTTGGAAGTCTCAGTCAAGATGTAGGATTAGGGTACATTCCTAGCACAAGATTTTCAGAGTTAGCAGGGGATGGGTGCCCTGAGGCTGGGATTGTCACACTGGCTTGGTGGGTCCTTGCACAATGAGGCTGCTGTGTGCTGGAGACAGCAGAGTGCTGGAGCTGTCATGTACTTGTGGTGAGAGTGTTGAGGATGGCTTGTTATCTGTGCTTGGAGGAAGGGTTTGATTAGAAACTGTCTCATAAATGTGTGGTTATTGAATGAGTTGCTCCTTTAGTATGCATGAGCCATCTCCACATACATGACAAGTGCATCTGTCCTGGGCAGGCAGCTGCTCTAAAGGAAAGCAGATGAGCTTTCCTCATCACAAGCTTTTCCTCATCAAACTTTTTCTAAATTGTTCCCTGCATGGAGCAATTCTACAACAATATTAAACACAGCAGCAGGGGTGAGTCAAGCAGATCTTGTCAAGGCTGCCCTATTTTTTCTCTTTTTGGTTTTATTATAAATTTAATTTACTGTGCTGCAGGGAACAGTGCTGTTCTCAGCATGATTGGTGGCAACAAATAACCACCCAGGAAAAATATGTATTGTGTGGTAGCTGGGAAGAACCTCCTGTTCCCAACATCTCCAGCCTATCTTGGGCTTGTTGCCATGAAATTGTGGAACTTAACTAAAGGATGATTGGGCTGTAAGAAAATCCTTTTAGCCACTGGTTAACTAAGTTGACTTGTGTGTGTCTCATTGTCTTTAGAAGTTGGTGAGACCATAAATTTAGCAAGATGGAGGGTCCAGCTCAGGTTCTTAAATGGGAAGCAAGGCAACCTGGTGTTGGAATGAACAGTGATGCTTTCCTGAGGGAACCTTGGGTGTTACTGTCCAGACATAAACCAGTCCTGAGATCCTGGAGGCCAGATCAGGACCTGTGCAGGTAGTCTGAGGTTCTTGCACCGCTTTGGGAATTGTGTGGTGTTGGTCTGGATAAGAGATGAGGTTAGGTGGCCCTTGGACTTGACCCCTGGGCATGGAGGCCTCGACAGCACTTTGCCTGGTCTGGGGCTCTGCACAGCTTTCTGTTGCAAGAGCATGTCTCCCATTTGCTCAACTCTGCTTTGCTAATATCAAGATAAGTCTTGATATTGTTCAATGTAGGTTTTTGCCCAAACCAGGAACAACAGTTTAACGGTTATTAGCCTCAGATCTTGTCAAACTTGTGGGCAGTGGGTGAGCTGTACAGGAACATGGAGGGTCTTTGAAGTGAACACCAGCCTGAGTCTTGAAGAATGATTTGGGATCCTAGCAAGTAGTTGCACCACCAGTTACTTGTCTTGCAAGCTTCAGTTGTCCTATGAATGAAACAACTTTTAATTTGAATTAATCTCAAAATAAAGGGTGCTTGAAGAAATAAATCACCCTTGGCTATTTGTGTTGCAGTGGGCTCTGCAACCTGGGGTTGTTCTTTCCTGCACACCCACAGCCTGCCAGTGCTCAGGTCTTGGCTTCCACCTCTGGGTTGGTGCAGTGGCCCCGATACAGACCTGGCCTGCCCAGGGCAGGAGTAAGTGAGGAGCACAGCTGGGCCCTGCTGGGCAAGCAAGGAAGGATTTGGAGATGACTGTGGACCTCTGGGTGCAGGTTGAGGAAGGATGAGGTCACTGGAACTGCAATGTGATGGTCGTAGCATGCCTCTGCTCTCGCTGCAGCCTGCAAAGTAGGCCCTTGCAGGCCCTGTCTCTGTCCCTGCACAGCCTTGCCCAGACACTGCTGGGTAAAGCAGGCAGGACACCCTCCCTAGGAGGTGGCTTAATTATAACCAGACAAAGCCTTAAGGATCACAGCCTCCGCGTAAGCCTCTGACGTCTCTGATTGCTCAGCCCAGTGGAGTGGGACCATGCAGGGAACTGGTTTCACAGCTCTCTTGTGCTGGGTGAGATCGTGCTGGGGGGACAAGAAAATAGCCCAGTGTCCCAGCATGAATCAGCCATCCATTTATGACCAGCTTCTTCAGCAGTACCAGGCAGTCCTGCACAGTGATGGGCTGTAAGGATAAAGGACCGACTCTCCTCTTGTGACAGGAGTGTTTATGCCAGGCAGTTGTGGCTGGCTGCTGTTGGTGATAGGAGAAGGAGACTCGGACTGAAGAGCTTCCCTACACTCTGAGTATTCAGGGCTGAAGATCCAGTCACTAGATCATGGCTGTTCAAGTGCTTTGGTTTGGAGGTTCAGGCTACATCTCTAAGAATTGAGGAGATGAGCCTACAAACAAGAATTTTCTGATTCGGTGTCTTTTCAGATTTGGTTTTGCAATTCTCTTGTGTTTTAAAGGATTTTTGCTAGGCTATGGATATGATTTGCTATTGGCTTCCTTTTCCATTTGTTTCAAGCTGAACCGCATGAGAGCACACAGTTGTGCTGTGGTTGTGCTGACTGCCTGCCAGCAGCTTTGAACGTGGTGGCCATGCTTCAGTTCAGTGAAAATCTCAAAGAACAGTCAAGCTTTTAAAGGTTCCTAAGGGATCTCTGAAACCACAAAGCCAGTGGATGGAGACCTTGCAATCTACTGACCAAGAAACAGGCTGTAGCAAACTTGAACCATGGCAGCCATGAGGAAAAAAACCAAACCAGAAACTAATTATCCAAATACTAAATCCATGAGGGACCTGGCTTTCTTAGGTCTGCTGTTGATGGAGCTCTTTGCACGGCAGAGGAAACAGAGTTGCTCACCAAGTAGAAACTAAAAGAGTGGAAAAAAATTTCTGGATTGCCTGCAGCTATTTGCCAGTAGTGTAAGGCAGGAAAAGGTTAAACATTAATTTCTATCTATCTCTTCTGTACCTTTTTTCACTTGCCCAGTGCTAATTCAGTGTAGCAATCTGGAGGGTGGATGGCACATGCAGGGCTGGGGGGAGAGGTGCTTTTGGGTGAGGATACAGCGTGAATGTCCACCTTTGGGGGATATCCTGCCAGGCCAGGGCTGCTGTTGCCAGTTAGGCTAAATGTCACTGAGCTGTCGGAGTGAGGGTTTGGCCTTGGCAGCCAGGGTTGCTGCCACTGTGGAGTTACCCTGCTGCAGCCATTCTGCACCGTGTGTCTGAACAGATGAGAAGGTGATGACTTAACCTGTGCTATAACCCCTGCCCTGGGTTTCTCCAAGTCTGTCACTTGTGAATCACCATTTGTTTATTTACAAAGTGCACGAAAATGACCTCAATGTAGAGCCAGGCTGTTACAGACACTGCTGTTTGGACATCAGGCTGTGTTTGCAGAGCAGAGACAGAGCAGTTGCAAAATCTGTGTGAGTAGTCACCCATTCCTACGAAAACTACAGAGATATCTCAGGTTGTCTGCCTGACCAATTGCTTGAGCCCAAAGACCTGACTCTCTAATTGCTTTTACTATGTAGAGGGTTTGATTTTCCTGCTGCAGAGGTGTCTTACCATGTCTGGGTTTTGTATCATCTTTCTACCTCCCTTACTGCATAAAAGCATTAGGTCAAAAGCTGTAAGAGCACCACATCCATACAGCTGCATTTCACTTGGGAAGGACAGGGGTTACATAAAAGATATGTTCAACTTAAAACAATTTAATGTGGTTACTCATGATTTTATTTTTTAATGCTAAAGCTTCCTCTTCACACTCTAAGCCCAGAACCTCATTGCGAGTGCTGGTGTCACCAGCACAGCAGAGACCATGGCTCAGCTCAGGGGCAGCATTTGGTACCACACTGAACAAGTTGTAAGAGCTTATGGTGGGGTTGGAACCTTTACCTTATTATCATGACATCTGGAGGTGAGATGAGGGTACCTCTTTATAGTAGCAAGGAATTGTTTCTGTAACATATATGCAAGAAACATATATTTAGCAGTACGAGTAAAATGATGCTTTTGCTGTTTGGTTGAAGTTGTAAGATCAAGGCAGCCCACTCCAGATGTGTGGCAGAAAATCCACTCTAGCATAGTCCTCAGCTAAGAAAACAGGCCACAGACAGGTGCTAGTTGTTTGGCCTAGCTTAAGAGAGCTGGGAATCTTTGTTTATAATTAGAGTAAATAAGCCCTGATGGAAAATTGTCATCCTCCTGTTCTTTGGGTCATTTTTATCCATGACACCAATGATTGCAACACCAGTGTGATTAATCCCATGCATGGGATTTATCTAAGATTTCTTTTCATGCGAGGTTAGATCATTTGCTTGCACAGTGTTGTAATACTTTACACACAAGAAGCAGAGCAGCCCTGTGTCTGCCCTCTTTGGGGATGGTGGCCTGTCTCTTCAGGCTCACAAGAGACAGAAGGAGGAACTGAACGTTTTGAGAAGACACTGAAAAACGAGCCTGTGAAATCCCACACTGCCAAGCAAGGCTTTGTTTTGCACAAACAACGCTGAGCCTTGAATACTTCAGTCTTGGCTGACTGTATGTGACAAGTGAGTCAGAGCAAATGTCCATCCAGCTAGCAGCAGACTCTGAACGAAGATGCTGTTGTGCACTGTGCTCCTGGCATTCCCCTGAGCCAGAGGATATAGACCAGGAATTAAAAAAAATAAGTGTTAAGCATTAAAAGAATAAAAGTTCTGGTGAACTCATTCTTCCTTGATGAACTTTTATGAACTTGCTTTGTTTAGATCTGAAACATGGCAATGAGTTAAACAGTTCTGTGTCATTTGGAAACGAACTTCCTCAAAAGAAAAGAGTATGTTTTTGTTCAATGTCAGCTGCACTTTCCTGCCCTCTAAACTCTAGAATAGCATATCACACTGTCCTAAAGCTTGCTGGTCTTTAAACTCACAGTTTGAAAGCCATACGGTTTTGCTTTGGCTGAGTATCCTGTAATGTCAACAGCTCGCATTTCTGACATCTTTTGTCATAGTGTAAGTATTTATGGCAACCATGTTGTGCTAGAGAGATTTTTCTCTGAAGGTCAGGACAGTTGCAGATGAAATAGCTGATCCCTTCCTCTGCTGGTCCTTGACCGTACCTCTGCAATTTCTAATAAATGTTTGCTGATTAGAATAATTACCTTTGAGGCAATTTGACAGAACTAAATGCTGCCAGCCTTAATTGTTCAATAAATTGATTTAGCAAGTGAAGTCCTTCCCCTTTGCCTTATAGTTAGGACCTTTTTGGTGCTCCTAGGTTTGCAATGAAAACCGCTCTGCTTAACTAGGAAAACAAAACTGGATGTTCTTAACATGAAGTTCTCCTACCCCCTGAAATTGGACACCATCTCTCTTCAGATTAACACAAAATACTGAAAGATACATAATGAAAATAACAGGAGTTAGAAACAACTGGCCTGGCACCTCAGTTCTAATTATAACAGTGTTCAGCCAGTGCCTGTACTTGGCAGAGGTACTGGCTTCTGTGATCAAACCAGCCAGCTTGAACCAGTGCTTGGGCATTCTCTAGGTTTAGTGCGGCACTTTCCTGGGCAGGAAATGCCTTTCTTGTGCTGGTTCCCTGGGGAAGTCCCTCACACAGAACAAGTTTCAGTAGATCACTTCCTCATTCTGCTCCTCAGCTTCTACTTGGCACAGGCTAAAAGTTGCCAGGAGCTTGACAACTGGGCAGCAGCCATACAGCCCTTGAAGTGGAGCCAGCACTAATGGAGCTATGGCAGAGGCTGTGGGGTCTGCTCCCACCAGCTGAGGGTCTGGTCCTTCTGTGCTGCAGCGCTTATTCAAGAGACCAAGCAACCTCTGAGGAGCAGCTGAGTGTGATATTCCCCCTGTTCTCCTCCTGGCTGCTTGGAGCATCCTGAAGCCCAGCAGATATTTTCCATTCAGCTGTGGTAGCAGGCTGTAAATAGATAAATATCTACATATTCAGCAGGCTGAGCAGGAGGGTTTGTGTGTGTTTCTGTTTAGGCTGGTCTGGACTTTGTCATGTTTTGCTGCCCTTCCCAGATGCTTCCTTCTGCACTTTATTAAGTGGGCCATGGCGTCACTTTTGGTTTTGTCTTTGGAAGAGTAAACAAAACAGAAGAGCAAAAGCCAGCTACTTAAAACATATTCCTCTGCTGTGACTGGGGAAAATCTCTCCTTCAGATACAGGCATGCACTGTTTGCATTGCTCATCCTCCTGGCAGGGGTTATGGGCTTTGTCTGCCTCACTTAGTTCAAGCCTAACCTTTCTGATCTTTCTATTTTTGAAATGCCTGAGATGCTGTCCCTTCCTCCCATGGATACTGGTTCCAGCTGCTTCCCGTATCTCCAGGAGATGAAAAAGAACTCATCAGTGGTCAAGGTATGGTGCTAGACAAGAATGTGCTTGGTCTTGCCAGCACTTGGTTTATCTATCAGACACATTGTAGGCCTGGCATTGAGCTGAAAGGTGGAGGCAGAGGAATGTGTCTGCTCTCCAAGAGGGAGTAAACCGAACGAAGAAATGCAGAGCTGGGTGACTTGCAGTGGGAAATAAATTCTTCTGAGAAGGCCTGAGGTGTTGCAGGAGACTCCTACACCTACAGACTTTTCCAATACCTCAGGATAACTCAAAGCAGCACATCCCAAACTCCCTGCAGCTGTAGCACCTCCCTTTTTGGTTTTGACTTGTCCATCTTCCTGTGACAACCAGCACCTTTCTTCCCCTTTCTACTTTCACAGGAAAAAACCCGCAACAAGTCACTTCCTGAAGGCTGAGTTGGGAGAGGTGGTGCTGTGATCCCTGGTGCTGGCTTTTCACCCCAGAGGGTTTGCCCTGCTGCCAACAATTGCATGTTGATGTTCCTTGTCTTCTGTGAATGTGTGGTGAGCTTTCCCCTTGGAGTAAGCCTCAATTGCTGAGGATTTTCTGGAGATAAAGCTGAAGTCAAAAGCTGAACAGGGGCACTTTTTAAGCGCCAGAACATGTTAGGAACTGGCTTGTTGAATCTGTGTTTTGAATGAAGGATTCACATCCATTTGCAAAAGACTGGAGCTAGACAGTGAAATATCCTCTGCTCCTCCCATTTCCCAGCTCTTAATACAGTATTAAAGCTCTGTTGCAGCAGTTTGAAGGATTCACACCTAAATATAAACCATTCTACAGAGGAAATACAGTCATGTTTATACCTTTCCCTTGTGCTGCTGGTGACTCTCCCTCTGTTGACAAGCTCTTCATTCATTGGCATGACCATGACAAGCTTGCTTTTAGCACTCTTTCCATACTTAGCCGGTGCATAGAACAGACTGTTAGAGAACAGCAACCTGGCAGTGCTAACAAGGTGAGCTCAGGGGTTGTTCTGGGCTCTCAGCCATCTGCTGGGTCTCTGTCACCTCAGAAATAGCCTCCTCTCTCACAGAGATCACAGAATGCTGCAGCCAAACTGCCTCACACTGGGCTGCAAGAGAGAGGCAAGCAGCGGCTCAGAACTGAGTGCCAAGACAGGTTGTTTGCATTGATCCTGTTGGCATGAAGTGTTTACTCTACACAAAGGCTTGCTGCAATGTGTTTCAACAAGGAAAACACTTTACCCTTGCTTGGCAGAACTTTTCATAGCCCATTGAAAGGCTAGTTTGTTACCAGGGAGCTTGTAAGGTGTTTCTCCAGTGAATCACAGAAAGTGCAGACTGTCAGGGTATTTCTGCAGGTGTCAGAGGGGCGCAGCTGGAAAGGTTTCCAAACGGGGCACTGGCATGTCCCAGGCTGCAGCTGT
This sequence comes from Aphelocoma coerulescens, assembly GCF_041296385.1. Lineage (NCBI taxonomy): Eukaryota > Metazoa > Chordata > Aves > Passeriformes > Corvidae > Aphelocoma > Aphelocoma coerulescens. The sequence goes on along the minus strand of NC_091026.1, from coordinate 6,522,617 downwards.
CCCTGCTGCTCTTTGGGGAACCACTCCTGGGTGTAGCTGAACACAGCCCAGGCCTCTCCTTGCCCACAGCCCTTCAGGACAGCTCTGTGCCCTTCAGGACAGCTCAGGTGAAAACCCACGGCTGGTTATCACTTCACAAAACCTTATTGTAACATCTGAGCCAGCCCAAGCTTGAGGTTTCAAACTCTCCTAACTATCCTCTTCAATACCCAGGTTTGGCTTTTGGCTAAGACTAAAGTCTCAGTTCTCATGTATTTTTGGTTTTCAGGCTTGAACTGGTTACGACTAACTCTCCTCCTCTGCACTTTCTAGCTTCTATGATTCTCTTATAGCCTCAACTTTGAGATGGACCATCCTCAGGTGCTGGAAGGCTACAAGCCAAGAGTGGGCCACAAAAGAAGTGCCCCAGCTGCATTGTGCCTAGATGAGGAGCTGGAGGAAAGCTGCCCCTCAGGAAGCTGCCAAGATCTTTGGCCTGTCCAGGGAACTGCTGCTGACATGGAGGAGGTGTTCACACCAGCTCCTGCACAGGACACACAGGTGTCTGCTCACAGAAAGCCTGTACTTGCCATGGTAATGCAGCTAATCCCTAACATGTGTCCCTGCATATGCAGGCCGTGTACACCTTAACACACAGCTGCTCCCACACTTCCCAGCCATGCTGGAGAATGTCTGGAATGCCTCATCTCTGTCACCACCACCCAGCAGCCAGGCCCTGGCTGGCCTCCACCTTTGGCAAGAGGGCTGGGCTTTCCCACCTTCCCCCTGTGCAGTCTAGTGCAGTCCCTTGGACTGGTCCCCTCAGCTGGCCTCTCTCCCTGATATCCACAAGGACATTCTGCAGGTGTCAGAGGGGCTCAGCTGGAAAGCTTCCCAAGCAGGGCCCTGGAATGCCCCAAGGCTGCAGCCATCCCTGCTTCTCCCTGGGGAACCACTCCTGGGTGCAGCCAGACACGGCCCAGGCCTCTCTTTGCTCACATCCCTTCAGGACAGCTCTGTGGACACTGCTGGGCCCTGGACTCCCATCACTGGTGGCTCTGGGAGGGAGAAGCAGCAAGTTCCCTTCAGCAGTTTTTCCTCGGACTGCTCCCCCTGCCAGAGCACCACTGCCAACTATCACTGAGATGTCACCTGCAATGTCCCCAGCACAGGCACCATAGTGCCATGCCAGAACATTTATTGGAACCCACAGTCAGCCATGGCCAGTTGTCTTTTGCCCATTGACTGGGAGAACGAGGTATGGCTGTGCAGGGTGCTGGCCAATGAGGGAAGCTTCAGTCCACCTGTGAGAATAGAAAAGCGAGCTGATTCCCACAGAACCACCACCCCTTTCTGCTCCAGATGCACTGGGGCAGTGGGCTGACATGGCTTCTCCTGGCCTTCCAGGACAGGGGGAAATTGTGCCCTGTAGCACTGCCACACAAGCGATGGAGGAGGAGCGGGATGTCCAGCCTGGCAGTGACAGACACAAGACCAAACGAGCTCCTTCTGTTTCCAGTGAGAGCACAGGCAAAGACAATCGATTCTTGCCCCTTTGCTTTCCACAGAAGCTTTGGAAAATGCTGGAAAGTGACCAGTTTCAGTCCATTTGGTGGAGCGAGGGTGGAAAATGTGTGGCCATCAACAAAGATCTCTTCAAAGTGGAGGTGCTGGGCAGGGGAGTTCGTCAGCGAGTTTTCAACACACGGCACATCCAGAGTGTTATTCGCCAGCTGAACCTCTATGGATTCACCAAAATGCAGCGGGATATCCAAAGATCTGCCTCCCTGCCCGAATTCCTATCAGAGGAAGCAGCAGCTTCTGCTCACAGCCAGGTACAGCAGCTGTTCTGCACAGCAACCAACACTTGTGATAGTCTGGGTGGGGAGAGGGACCTTCACAGCAAATAAGGCCTTGCCAGAGAGGAGATGGGGATGGGAGCAAGTGGCTTTCATTTCCTTTTCAGGCTGTGCTGAGGCAGGTTTGAGTGAGTCTTTCTGACTAGTAGAAATGCTGATAGGATACATTTTGGTGCAATCTGCTGAGTTTGAACCCGTTTAAGGGACAGACAGATTCAGTGTAATCTGATTTCTGTGAATGTCTCCTGCTGTACCAAATCTGAAACCTTCTTGTGGCGCCTGCCCAATGCCAAGCAGATGCATCCAAGGATCACAGGATCACCTGCCTGGTCACATCTGCCTTGAAGCTGCAGAGAAATAGTGATATTTAGCTTTTGAAAGCAGTTGTTCTGCCTTGCCCCCCAGGACAGCAAATCCCCAGTTGTAGTGATGGCTGAACACAATGGTCACATAATGCTTTAGGTTCCATACAGCCCTCAGAGTCCTTTTCCTTAACCATGCTCCTCTTTTGAAATTCAGAGTCCTAGTTCTTGTAGCTTGGGTTTTTCCAGTCTTGGAATAGTAGCAACTAACTCTTCTCCTTGTTCTAGATTCTCTACTACTATAACCCCAGCTTCAACAGAGCACATCCCTGGCTGCTGGGAACGTGTAAGAGGAGAGCTGCCCTCAAACAGAGAGCCCTGGGTGCAGCAGGGTTGGATGAAAGGCCCCTCTAGAAGCCCAGATGGTCAGACACGCAGGTGTCTGCTGAAGCCCATCCATCTCCACCAGCAGCTGCTCCCATGCTTCCAGAGCCTCCTGGAGCACAGTATGGGTATAAAGTCTAATAGACACAGCCTAATAGAGGTGATAATAAACTGTTTGAACAGTAAACCTTTCTGGTTGTCCTGTCCTATTTGAACAGTGGAAAACTCACTTCTTGTATAGTTCTGTGGGTTTAATGTCCCACTTGTCCTTTAGTGGCCTTGGCAAGACAGATGTCCCAGCACAAATGTGGCAATGTCTTAATAGCACCAAGAGATGCAGCAAAGGCTGAGCTCCTGTTGGCACTGGACAGAAAGGAAGCCAGAAGCTTCTTTCTGAGGATGAGTGTTCATCCTTTTAGTTTTTCCCATGTGACACTTTGCACAGACACTTGATACTCTTCAGCAGGGGTTGACTGATACCCTCCTCTAATCCACAGAGTGGGGGGCCAGATTTGGGATATTCTGGAACAAAGAACTTTTCCATAAGACTAGAGGCTTAAAAGTCAAGGCCAAATGTGATCCAGCCCAGTGATCAATGTTGTTTGGAAAGCAGCCCCATGGGGAGAGATGAATACTGGGACATGCTTCCATGGCACTGCTAATACTGACCTGCTTTGTAGGTGGGTGGTGCTGGCTCGTGCAGCATTACCTGCCCTGGCCAGGCCTGCCCCAGCACCAGGGTCTGTGTGGCAATGCCCCTGCTGGGTGTGGGCACAGGACATGTGCCCCATGAGTGATGAATTCCATGTCCCAAAGATCTCAACTTCACTCCTGTGAATTCAGCTAGCGTTTTCCTAGCACCAGTTTCTGTGCACTTTGGGCTCTGGATTGATGCAACTGTGAGTTCAGCACAGCCTGAACTCTGCTCAACCCTGCAGGCACTAGCAGAGAAAGTTCAGGGACTGAAAGCAGCCACCTATCCTTGGTCAGCAAGACCAGCACAGCTGGGCCATCTGTGCTGGAGACATTTTAATGGCAGGTTTGATCTACATTCCTGTAACAGATTTTAAGATCCTATAGTGGCTTAAGGCACTAGAACCAATTTAAGTGGTCAGAGACAACTTTGTAGATGCTGAGAAGGCTGCTGATGGTGTTCTGGCTGGATCCAGCTTGCCAGGTTTTCTCACTCCTGAATTCTTCTCCTCCTTTAGGCTAGTTATGGAAACTGTAGACATGCATGAGCTCCTTTTACTCCCTCTCTCTTGGATGGCTGAAGAACTGTATCGCTTCACAGAGAGTAGCAGTGTATTCCTCCGGTGCTCCAGCACGTGTCCCCTTGTCACCCTTCCCTTCAGCACTTCAGCTACTTGGATGAGCAGTGAAAGTAGTACAAATCCACTGCACAGACTGGGCAGCAAATAAAACAGAGTATTGCAATTAACACAGTGCTTTCTGACTCTCTGCCTAGCAGATGCTTCAGATCTGAAGCAGAAGTATTTTCCCTTGGTGTCCCGAGCAGCTCCAGAGCCCAGGCTTTGCAGCCCCTTTTACTTTACAACAGCAAAGACCCTCTGTGTGCTGAGGAGAGGGCTCCCCCAGCCCTGTCAGCTGTTTCCTGTTGTTGCTATAATCAGCTTATGTCACTTTCCTCCCTCTTTTCAAGGCTCTGATAACAAGCACCTGGGGCAGCCAGGTGACCTTTGGCTGAGCTTCCTCTTTAAACTCCCGTGGCTTTTGCTTCATTGCCTGGTTGTTATGCAGCAGTAAATATCTGTTCTGATAGCAGCAGAGGCTGCTCCTCTTCCCTTTCCCTTCTTATGTAGCATCAAAGCTCTCTGAACTTGCTTGAACAGATTTGCATTTAGGTCAGGACTTACTTGAGAAAAAGGGTTTTTTTTCTCCTGTCTTTTTCTTAACTCTGTAAGGAAGGGCAATAAGCACAAAGGCAGGTGGGAGAAAAAAGAATGTGGGCTATAAATAAACAGGTTTGGCACACAGGGGAGGACAAAGTAATTAGTAAGAGAAAAAATAACTGATGTGGCAGCAAGCTACATCTTCAGCTGATGTAAAGCAGCTGATGTAAAGCGGCCTCTCCCCATGGAAGCAAAGGGACCATGTCATTGTCATCAGCTGAGCTGCTTGGTGGATCTGGTCCCTTCTGCAGTGTCCAAACTGTCTGCAGCAGTAGCAAAAGAGGTTGGACAACAACTTTCTGGGGTATCAGTCTTCATCTACATTCTTTGGCTCCTTGTAGCTGTGTGCTTGGGCTGCCTACGTCCCTGCTGTGCTCGCTGGATGCAAAGTGCCAATACCAGGGTGGCTGTCACATCGCAGATGGTCATTTCGACCTATGCCAAAGCATTGCAGGGTTGGTTGCCCAGGGCCACCGCCTCCATCTCTAGGATATACTGGATGGGACACAAAACATCTGTGAAAGACCCATGCTGGGATCATGGTGATCATTGAGACAGCATGACCTTGTTCTGAGTGCTGCTAGCAACTGAGAGACCTGGATGTAGGTTCTGGTTCCATTTTAGCTTGTGTGCATTGCTTACACCAACTCCATGTCTCTTGGAGCTTCCTTTGTAGATAACAAAATACTTCTTCCCACCATTGGTCTTGCTGAGAACTTCAGCTTTTTCAGAAAGAGTCTCATGCTGGCTTTCTGAAGCTTTGCACGCTGTCCCTTGGAATATTCTTAGAACTGCAAAGGTGTGCGTAGAGACTGGTATGCTCAGCAGTTTAAGTATTAACAGGACACGTGAGAACTGGGGTTTGCACTATAGAATTGGTAAACATGAAGTGTAGTTGCTAAACTTAGACCCACTCACTCTAAAGAGAAATTCAGCGCTTTGTGGGCTGGGCTTGAAGTCAAAGGTTAACTGTAATTTCATGCAAGAACAACTCACCTGAATTCTGGGTGTGTCTGATGCTCTGCAACAGCTTTTGTTGCTTTGCATCGTGCAGGGATCAGAGCCTTGGCAGGGCTGGCAGTGCAAGGCTCCGTCGATGCGACAGAGGGGGCAGACCCTGGGGCTTCTGATATCTTTCTGATTCACAGTGATACAAATAAGCCCAGGGAAAGACTTGCTGAGAATTACTAAATAAAGCCTAGTTGCAAGCTCGGAAGTGGCATTTGAGAGAGGCAAGCTCAGGGCTTTTATCACCCAGAGTTACGGTATTCTTCACAAAGAAGCTGCCCAGATTGGCCTGATTCATCTCTAACGAAGCCGTGTCGCATCTCATCCCGGTTTCCTGCTCGTTTTTCCCTCGTCGTCCCAGGGAGGCTGTTTGAGGCGCCAGCCTGCCCCCCGGTGGCCATCTGAGGGACGGCAGCAGTCCCTCCAGCCGCGGTGACACCGAGGGGACAGCGCAGGGCCTGAGGTCCTCCTCCCTGGCTGGGCGTCACGAGGGGGCTGCCTCCCAGGGCCACCGTTTCTGAGGGATGGGAAGAATCCCATCCTGCCCAAACCCGGGCCACATAATGCCACAAAGATGTTTAAATGGCTGAACTGGGCTATTCAAGACTCTGTCCACTCCACCACTGGACCCAATGTGTGCTTGTTGCTCCCAAGGGCCCCTTTTTGCCCCTTGACGTGAATTTAATTAGTTTTCTTTTGACATTTGCTCTGAACTCCCACAGGTGAGAGTGTCTCGACAATGATCTGCTGTCACCTCTGGCTATTCTCACCCCAGGGCCGAGAACTTGGTAAGCAAAGTAACCATCCATGGCCACCATAGATGCTGCCAGTGTATTATCTAGAAGGCAACTTGGGGTGGTTTTTTTGGGTGGCAGAATCCTTCAATTAAAGCAAATGTTCCCATTTCCTGTTTTTATAAGTGGGAGTGCAATCACAACATGTTTCTGGTTTTTTATTTCTCTAAAATGGATTGTACAAGATTCTTTCAGACCTTGGGCATATTTAGCATCATGCATATCTTCTTTTTTTACTTCAGTGCAGAGGAAGAAAAGTTAATACTCAAATGCCAAAGAATTTAATGAGGAACAGGTCAGGCCATGCTGGAAACCGCTTCAGATTTCCAGATCCAAAATCCATAGCTATGTGGGCAGAAAGGCCATGTCTGAGGGAGGAATGTATCTCTTCAGACACAGTACCTCAAAGGGCTGGGAGGAAGGCAGAGCTTTTCAGGCACACAAACACCCCTGAACCAGCAGCCTGTCTTCTGCGGGATGGCAGACAGCAGGGAGAAGGATGGATGGCTTCCCTGGGAAGACAAATTCATGGGATTGTGTTCATGGCTCTGCATTTATGAACAAAGCAGGAGTGATTCAGATCAAGTGAACCAGAACATCTCTTGACTGGATGGCTTGAGCGAGGGCTTGAGCTTTGTTCCCCAGCCCCTGATTGCTGGGTCATTCATGTATGGAGAGGGTCTCCTTCTTTTGGGTCTCCTGCCAGAAATGAAGCAAGTGTGTCCCCTGGTCCCTCCCTCCCAGCTGGTTTTAAACCCACTAGATAAAAATAGAAAAGTGCAATCCCATTCAAGAAGTTTGCAAGTACGATGGGTTGACATCAAGGAATCTCTGCTGCTTTGGGGCAGGAGGTGTCAGGAAAAGGATTCTCCATGCCAGAGCTGCTGCTTCTGCATTGCAGTGGTCCAGGGAGCCACCATTCCGCAGGTGTCAGAGGGGCTCAGCTGGAAAGCTTCCCAAAGAGGGCCCTGGAATGCCCCAAGGCTGCAGCCATCCCTGCTCCTCCCTGGGGAACCACTCCTGGGTGCAGCCAGACACGGCCCAGGCCTCTCTTTGCTCACATCCCTTCAGGACAGTTCTGTGGACACTGCTGGGCCCTGGACTCCCATCACTGGTGGCTCTGGGAGGGAGAAGCAACAAGTTCCCTTCAGCAGTTTTTCCTCGGGCTGCTCCCCCTGCCAGGGCAATACTGAGATGTCACCTGCAATGTCCCCATGCCACAGCACAGGCACCACAGTGATGTGGCAGAACATTCCATTGGAACCTGCAGTCTGTTGGTGCCAGTTGGCCTTTGCCTGCCAGCTGGCAGGACACAGCCAAGCTGTCCAGGGCGATGGCCATGGAGCGAGAGTTCTCATCCCTGCGCTTTCCACAGAAGCTTTGGAAAATGCTGGAAAGTGACCAGTTTCAGTCCATTTGGTGGAGTGAGGGTGGAAAATGTGTGGCCATCAACAAAGATCTCTTTGAAGCAGAGGTGCTGGGCAGGGAAGGACAACAGGTGTTCCACACACAGAAAATTAAAAGTTTCATGCGACAGCTGAACGCGTATGGATTCACCAAAGTGCAGCGGGATATCCAAAGATCTGCCTCCCTGCCTGAATTCCTATCAGAGGAAACAGCAGCTTCTGCTCACAGCCAAGTACAGCAGCTGTTCTGCACAGCAACCAACACTTGTGATAGTCTGGGCGGGGAGAGGGACCTTCACAGCAAATAAGGCCTTGCCACAGAGGGCCATATGCAGGTTGAAAAGAAGCCACTTTTTATAAGAGGGCTTATAAAAATGAGGGAGAAGGATTTTTCGTATGGGCAGAGAGTGACAGGACAAGGAACAGTGGTTGTATAGTGAAAGAGACCAGGTTTAGATTAGATGTGAGGAAGAAATCCTTCCCTGTGAATGTGGTGAGGCTCTGGCACAGGTTGCCCAGAGAAGTTGTGGATGCCCCATCCCTTGAAGTGTTCAAGGCCAGGCTGGATGGGGCTCTGAGCAATCTGGGATAGTGAGTGGCATCCCTGCCCAAGGCAGCAGGGCTGGGACTTGATGATCTTTAAGATCCGTTTCAACCCCAAACTATGTGATTCTGTGATAGAGGGGATGGGGATGGGAGTGAGCAGTCTGGTTTTCATTTTCTTTTCAGACTGTGCTGAGGCAGGTTTGAGTGAGCCTTTCTGACTAGTAGAAATGCAGATAAGATACATTTTGGTGAGATCTGCTGAGTTGGAACCCATTTAAGGGACAGACGGACTCAGCATAATCTGATTTCTGTGAATGTCTTTGCTCTGTGTCTTGCTGTACCAAATCTGAAACCTTCCTGTGACACCTGCTCCATGCCAAGCAGATGCATCCAAGGACCAATAGAATTACCTGCCTGCTCACATATGCACTGAAGCTGCTGAAAAATAGTGATATTTGGTTTTCAAAAGCAGTTGTTCTGCTTTTGAAAATCCTACACTGCTCTGCTCTCAGGAGGCAAACCCCCAGGGGTGGTGATGACTGAACACAACCATCACATGCTTTAGCCTGAGCTTTAGGTTCTATATGGCCCTCAGTGCCCATGATCCTCTGCTGCAATTTGGAGTAACTTGGGGGTTTCCAGTCTTGGGATGGTGGCAACTAACTCTTCTCCTTTGCCTGTTTTAGATCCTCTACTACTATAACCCCAGCTTCAACGCAGCACATCCCCAGCTGCTGGAAACGTGCAAGAGGAGAGGTGTCCTTAAAGGAAGGGGCCCAGATGCAGAAGAGATGGATTAAAGACCCCTTTAGAAGCCCAGATGGTCAACCCAAGCTTCATGGAGAAGCAGATCTGGGCTTTACACAGGCACCTGCTGAAGAGCAGTCAGCGGCCAGTCCATAGCGTCTAATTAATAGCGCTGTTCTTAGACAGAGCTGAATAGAGCTGGAAGAAATAGATTTGAGTTGGCATTAAACTATTGGCAGAATAAACCTTTCTCAGCTGTCCTGTGCTCTTTGCACAACCCCAGGCTGCGTTCCTATTTGGTCCTGCAGACCGAGCAGAAGCAACTGCTCTGCCACCAGCTGAACCACTTCTTGGAAGTGACCAGCCCGGGTTCTTAGCCCTAGAGAGCACAGGCTTGTGATGTTTCCCTGGCTGAGACGCGGGGATCGCCCCCATCAGGCTCTGGAGCCATTCAGCCCCAGAGCGGGAGTGAGGCAAAGGTACAGGAGTCGGGTGGTTGGGCACTGAACGGGCTGCCCAGGGAGCAGGAGCAACCCTGTCGGAATAACTGATATAACAGCGCCGGAGGGGGCTTTCCCGGACGTCCTGAGCCCCCTGTGAGGGGCCGGCTGTGCTCAGAGGAACCAGCCCCCACGGCACGGACTCGTTTCACGGCCCCGAGGGGCGCTCCCGCCCCGAGCCCGCCATGGCGGCCCCTCAGGCGCGGCCCGCCCCTGCCCGCCCCTCGCAGGGCGGGGCCGTTGCTACGGGGCGCGCGCGGCGCGGGAACCGAACGGCGGCCGCGGGGCGTCATGGCCGCCCTCTGCCAGGTGAGGGGCGGCCGGGCCGGGCCGGAGCAGCCTGTGTGAGACCGCTACTGCGGGGCCTGCGCTTCCCGGAATGCCGGGGGGACTGCCGCTGAGCCGGGGTGGCGGCGGTGGCAGCCCTTGGGCCGTTGTGTCCGAGCCGGGAGGGTTGTGACGGTGCGGGGAAGAGTGGAAGGGGAAGGCAGGGCTGGTGGCGGCCCGGATGTGTCCGATGCTGTGGGGGGCTCTGAGGCCGGGGTGGCGGTGGGAGGCAGTGCTGGGTTTAGGGGGGATGCAGTGCTGCTGTGGGGTGGCATCATGCAGGAGGGCTTGGGGAGCTTAATGCTGCTGGTGGCCCTGGGTCTGGGGTGCTGTTGCAGCTGGGGTTGGCCTCTGTTTGTGGGGAGCAGCACCTCTAGGTTGTTGGAGGGGTTCTGGATCTGCGGAGGGCTGGGTGTTGAGGGGGGAGGGTTGCCCTGTTCTGGAGGTGGGTGCTTGTCTGGGCAGGGGGCTCTGGTCAAGTCCTGAGTGGGAGAAGGCTGTGGTGGGGATTGCCAGGGAGGCAGGGGCAGTGTATGTGAGAGCAGGGATTGAAGGCTGATCAGCCTGGCCTGAACTCTGGCCAGTTTTCAAGTGTTAAAGCCTCTTGTAATGGTTCTCTCGGGTCTTTGCTTGTCCTTTTTGCCTGACCTCAGGCTTTTTTTGGCCTTTGCAACAAGGTGCTGTGGGAAGGGTTGTGTGTCAGTCTATTTTGCTGCAGTTCTTATTCCTCCTGCCTGTTTCAACAGGTGTGTTAAATCTTGCCAGTTTGTCTCTTCTGTGCAAATAGTTGCCTCTTGGCTACACCTGAGCAGCTGTCAGACGAAAGCTGAGCTTGGCTGCCTACTCAGGTGCTATGGACATGGCTTATCTGTTCTATAGCCAGCTTAGAGTCTCTGTGCCAGCAGTGTGTCATAAAAATGCGTGAGGGATTTGTGCAGTCACCCAAGATCCAAGCTAATAACAGCTTGGATAATTTGCCTCTTCTAAAATTTATGGTATATGTGAAATCTGTGTTTTGTGTTGTGCAGTTGCCTGCACAACAGTTCTTGCCTCTATCTTGTTTTTGTGGGGTGGATATGTGGCTTGGTTCACTTGCTGTAGAAATAAAATTATTTTATTGTGCAAAGATGGTTCTTAAATCTGTAGTGTCTGAACATTTTTGTCTTTTAGGAAGATCCATCCCTGGAGAGACACTTCAAAGGCCACAGAGATGCTGTCACTAGTGTGGACTTCAGTCCCAATAAGAAACAATTGGGTAAATTGTCTGTGTTTTGATAGCCAGAGGATAAAGAGCTGCTTTCCCTTAGATGGAGGGAGCAGTGGAGGTACTGAGCTCTGCAACAGCAAAAGGTCCTGCTGGAGCTTCCTGCTGACAGCAAATTGAGCACTGCTCCACTCTCCTTGCAAGCTTGTGTTTTTAATGTGTTGTGAAGAGCTGCTGAGCTGACTTTGACCAGTGTTTTGCCACAAGAGAGAGGTGTTGGAGGGAGGTGTAGCCTGGGTGCTTTTAAGTCACCAACTCACTGGTCTTCTCTGCTTAATTTGTAGTGACATTTAACTTGCTGCAGCTGATACCTGCCTCTGCTTCCCAATAAGAAAGTGATGAGATAACCTTCATTTCCTGAGTGTGTGAAAGATTTGCAACCTGTGTGGCTTCTGCCTCCTCAGCTGTTGCATGGCTGGACTCTTGGAAGTAAATTGTCAGTCCAAAGTAATGCATGGCTGGCCTTGTTTTGTTTGAATTACTAATGAAATTATATGCGTGAAAATAATTAAATAGGCAGCTTGCGATAGACTGGTGAAGCTCCAAGGGCAATTTATTGAGACTTCTGGAAGCTGTGATGGTGAACTGAGTGTGAAATGTAGTTTTAGTGTAATTGGAGGAGAACTAATGCAAGTTTGGTTTTGTGTGGTTTTGTTTTTCCTTTTTTATTTCAGCGAGTGGCTCGATGGATTCGTACCTGATGATCTGGAGTATGAAGCCTCAGATGAGAGCCTATCGCTTCGTGGGCCACAAAGATGCAGTTTTGTGTGTCCATTTCTCACCTTCTGGTCACTTGGTGGCTTCAGGCTCTAGAGACAAAACAGTCCGTTTGTGGATTACTAGTGCGTGAGTACCTATTCCCTTCTGCCTCTCTGTGTGTTTAATTATGGCTTGGGATTTCTCCTTTGTAGCAGTTCTCTGGCTATGGGACAGGGATCTGCCTGAGGGAAAGAAGAACCACTGTGTCTTTGTCTTCTCTTCAGTTTGTGAATATGGACCTCCCGGTGGTACAGTACGTGCTGGAGACAGATTTTGGACCAAGAGCTCCATAAATCTGTTGGATCTCTAAATATGCCGTGCTCCGGATCTCTAAATATGCCTTGTGTTTATTTGCCAGAAGAATGCATCTTGCATTTATTTGGAAATGATGTGTAAAGAAAAATTAACACATTTGAATTGTCTTGCCTGGCTGAGTTAATGGCAGTTTGCTCACAGTTGTACAGCATCAGGTGTGCTGAATTCAGTTGTGTTATTCCTTGTGTAACATGGCATTGGAATTGTCCAGCTGGAGCATGGGCCTTTACAGGAGCAGTTGTGGGGGATGTTGCCTGCTTGGCTCTGTCCAGGTGAGCTGTGAAAACACCTCTCTCCTTGCCTGCCTTGCAGCAAAGGACCTGGCAACAGTACAGAACCTCGGTGTCTTCTTTTATATTGATGTTTTTGTAATTGTTTTAATTGGCTGCACAAATTAACAGTAGCATTTTTTGCCCCTATATAGGACACAACCTGTATGGGTTGTTTCCTGTTGGATTGGCCTCCAGTATGGAACTGGAACAACTGGTTTTAGCTGTGTGTTTTCGATAGCATGAGCAAGTTTGGGGTTGATCAGTGTTTTTATCCTGATGTGATCACATACAGTTCCCATAGAAGTGGGGGTTCCTAGCACTGCTCAGCATATGGCAGCTCTGTGTTTTCAAGTACAGAATGTCTTTGCTGCCCTGTTGTGCAATTTTAAAGAGCTCTTCCCTTTTGTGTAGCAAAGGAGAATCGACTGTGTTCAAGGCTCACACAGCAACTGTGAGAAGTGTTCATTTCTCCAGCGATGGCCAGTCCTTAGTTACAGCTTCTGATGACAAAACAGTCAAAGTGTGGACGGTTCACAGGCAGAAATTTCTGTTCTCTCTGAGTCAGCACATCAACTGGGTTCGCTGTGCCAGGTGAGTACAGCTCTCTGACAAACAGAGACAGGGATTTATCCCTCAAAGCAGAGGCTCAGTGTCATGGTCTGGTGCAACACGTTTCTGTTCAGGGTGATTCAAGTGTGTCTCTTGAATGAAATATATTGCTGACCTGGAGAGAGATCCTTTGAGTAATAGTCTACACCCACTTTGTGTTTCTCCAGTGATCTCTGTCAAACAGAGGCTTTCCTGCTCTGTGTTTTGCTTTTTACCTGGCAAGGAGAATTCCGTGTCTTGAAGTTGCTAATAGGAAAAAAGGAGAGGTTTCTACTGTTATTTCAGCTTAGTTTCTTTAGACTTGTAATGCCCCTAGTTAAAATGATCACCTGTGCTACCTCCTGAATGTTGTAAGTGCTGCCATGATAATAGTGTTATTTCCTGATAACTGTTTCAGGTTTGGTTTTGAGGAGTTATTTATGTGTATCTAGGATAAAGCCATGGTTCCTCTGTAGGTGAAAAGTTCATTACAGTTCTGGAATGTGGTGGCAGTGGCTGATAGCACCACAGATGCCCACAGAAGAGCAGAAAGGATGTTTTTCCAGTATGTCTGATGATCTGTAGTTAGGGACTCAAGTCCTGATTCTGTAATGTGTATGCTTCTGAAGAGAGGTCTGGATCTGTCATGTATATGAGATTTTGAGATGGGAGCTTAATATATTTTCCTAATGCACTGCAGTGGTGAAGACTGCTGTAGCTGTTTTCTTGTAACTGTGTTGCTCTGAACTCTTGTGGCAAAGGCAGGAATTGTTTTGAATCGGGGCAGAGTAACAACTCGAGGTACACTTAAATTGAAACAAGTAGGACACAAGGTCTTAAGCCAGACTCAAGACTTTGCTGAGGGTTATTTCATATGCTTGTGGAATTAGGGATAGTTTGAGTACTTAGGGCTTGCTTTCTTTTCCCCACAACTTAGTGATTGGATTTTCAGTCTCACTGATGCCTCTGTGACTTCTTGAAAAGCAAGGTGTGTTTACCAACATGCTTTGACAGTCAGCCAAATTCAGTCGACCCCATACTCCTTTTGTGTGGGGACATTTCTTATTTGCTGTAACTCTTACCTTAGATTCTCTCCTGATGGACGATTGATAGTGTCAGCCAGTGATGATAAAACTGTCAAGCTGTGGGACAAAACCAGCAGAGAGTGCATCCACTCCTTCTGTGAACATGGGGGGTAAGTACCTGGTGGTGATGGCTGAAGTGGGGTTGCCTGAGGAATTTACACCTGGTTTGTGAGGCTCAGAGGTCCCTGTCCTAGCAATCCTAAAACTGATTAAAAAACCATTAGGACCTCTTACAAAAGTAGCCAGTGTGAGGGCCCAAGCCAGAATTACCTTGGCTTCTGTGACTGCTCAAGGTTAGAACTGTGAGGGTTATATTTCAGTAACTGTCCAGCACATCAAGCCTCAGTTTCTTTGTTCTTATTTATTTTTGGAGATGCTTACATTCCTTATTTATTCTTTTATTTTGCTCTGAGTTGACATAAATTAAAAGTGCAAAAGTTTACTGACAGAATGGCGCTTGGATGCTTTGATTCATCTTCGTGTTTTTAAATAACGAGGTTATTGAAAAACCCCACTTTGCATTCAGAAAAAAAAGGTGTTAAATTTGGGATGTTGAGCCATAGCAAAAGATAATTTACCCAGAAACATAAAACAAGTCCTCAGAGAACTGAGGCTGGAATCTCCCTAATTCCTTGGTGCACTGAATTTCTAGCGCAATGTTATGTTCTTTCTAGGTAATATACAATTATATTAAGACAAATTCAGACCACATTATTTTTTTCAGTGCCCTTAAGTATGTGTCTTGTCCAAACAACCTATTGAAATATCTCAGCTTTTTTAGTACTTGTTACAAGAATTCTCAAAAGATAATTTATTTTATCCAGTTTGTTTGGTGAGGAGTTACAAGATATCTTTCCTTGAAGGTTCAGAAGCTTTTATTGTAGTTATGTGTTCAAACTAAAAATTGATTGGATTCAGGTCCAGAAAGAAATTTGGCCTCAGCCTTGCTACTTTCCAAGTGGCAACAACGTATGATTTCAGGCACAAATTGACTAAGTTCCATCTTAAAATTAGTTAACAGAAGAAAAATCTCTTTTCAGTCTTGTACACATCACTCTGGAAATAATTTAATAGAAGACATATATTATGCAAACATTAAATGAACACTTGAAAATGTTGTTGTGACAGTTGGATCCATCAGATTTCAGGAGGTTTGTGTCTACAGCTCCTACACCTGCAGTGTGAACTACTGAAGATGGTGTGCTTAGGTAGGAGCCTGCAGTCTGCCTGGGGTTAGAAGTAAGGTCTTACGAGAAATTCAGCAAAATAAATGTTCGGGTTATCTCCTTTCCTTAATGTTCAATGAGTCATGATGTGGTTGAAAAGGCTTTTTTGATCTTTAGCAAGAGCTGAACGTAAGCAGTTGGGTTTGATTGCCACTGACAGGTTTGTGAACCACGTGGATTTCCATCCCACTGGTAACTGCATTGCTGCGGGGAGTACGGACAGCACAGTGAAGCTGTGGGACGTCAGGATGAACAGACTCCTTCAGCATTACCAAGGCAAGTTCAGAGCTTACAGAAGTTGAACATTTCCATGTACTGGTGTGAATTGCTCTGAAGTCCAAGGATTGTTTCTCCATCAGCTGCTGCTTTTCAAAAAAGGCACTGCCAGCAGAAGCCTTTCTTCACCAGATGTCGTGCTCTGCTTTGTGTTAGCTCCAGAGCTAATTCTGAAGCTGTCCCATGTTGCAGGTGGGCATGGGTCTCAGCTGTGATGCCATTTCTCACTGTTCTTGAGAAGGTGGTGTGCAATAAAAAGCCTTTACCTCTGAATAAGCCTATAGGAGGAGTCAGCTGTATTCCAGCAAATCAAGATGTGAGGTTTTTTTATAAAAAATTAGGAAAAGTTAACAAAAAAAGGGAAGTCAAAATCAATCAATTGCAATTCTATACTGTGATGCGTGTTTATAGTTCCTTTTCTGGATTCTGTTTTTCAGCTTCCATAATTAGCTTTGATGATACCAAATGGCCTCTCCTCCCATTACCTGTTCTTGTCCCACTGATTAGTGCTGGTGTTTGGTAGATCTGGATAGGAAAAGGGGGCTTTCCCATCCCTGCCAGCTTCTTTGAGATTGGTTGACCTATTCTGTGCATTAGTTTCTTCAGCCTAAATGTGGTTTTTCTTTGCTACTAAAAGTTTTTAAGGCTGTGATATTTTAAAATCAATACATTCTCAAATATTGTTTCCAATGTTGGTTATTAAGCTTATTGAACTTAATTTATAACTTTCCCTGAGGAACTGCTTCTGGCATGCCTGTAAAACAGATCAGAGACATGGGGCTGGAGCATGGTGTGTTCTTTCTGCCCTCAGCATCAGTTATTGTGCGTTTCTGCTGTGACAGCCTCACAGCTTCAGTCAGCTTCTTCAGATTCTTCTGGATCACAGTCACTCCCAGTTCTCTGATAGTTAACAAAATCTAATAGAAATCAAACTTTTTGGCGACTGTTGTTCCAATTCGTCAGTATTGAGTGTGCAGTTTGTGTAATAAGTATTGTTAACTTGTGGCCCATATCAAAACTTGGAAATGCCTTCCTGAAGTCTTGTTGCTAAAATCAGTAGTGTTTTTAAATACTTGGGCAGTGTCAGATTGTCCTTTAACCTGCTTTATCAGCTTTTCAATGGTGGCAAGATCTGCAGTGCATGTTTCCAGTAGAACTTGGCTCAAAAGTCACCTCTTCCTGCTTTCCACTTACTGCTGTTAAATTGTCCAAATCTAATGTGGCTTAGGCTCGGCTGCCAGGTTTATTTTTTGTCTTGGAATGACATATTTCCCTGGTATCCCACCCTTACTGAATGGCGTTTTAGTGTGACACCCTTGGTATGGAAGCAATAATTTCCTGGGGTGAGTGTTATTTTTAACAGCTACTGTGTATTAAACTTTGAACTAAAAATAGTAATAATAGTTGAAGAAGCCTTAGATTGCAACGGTGGCTTTTTGCAGTCACTTCATGCACCTGTGGCCACAAGCTGATGTGTTTGTAACATGTCTTGGAGATGTGTTTATAAGTCCTGCCCTTCTGAGGGTTTATACACACCTTCTGGCTAAATCTGATTTAGTTTTGTGGCTCTCCTGTGAGGCTGCCAGTGCTGTCCCACTAGATGGCATCTGTGCCTTCAGAACGTGCTGACGCTGCCCGATTTCCAGGGAATCCATTTCAAACAAGGAGTTGCATGGAGGAGTTAATAGATGAGTAGCCCTGCCTTGGGCTCTTGGGTCTTAAAGTTGGGCTGGTTTCCAGCACCGATTAGTCTTTTAGCAGTGTTGCTTTTGTTGCCAACACTTGTTCCAACTGTGACATTTATAAATGAAAGTTGGAAATAGAGAGCAAGCTGCAAAACCTTTTGTATGGTGTGTTTTTCTTTGAGCCAAGCAAAGTCTGCTCTCGTCACGTTTACTGTACAGGAGAACACACAGATGCTTTATTTGGTCCTCTGCTTGGCACTGACTCTTTTGTACAGCAGATTTTGTACAGCCCCTACAAAAATGGCCAATGTTTATTGCCTGACATTTTTTCCCTGTGCAAAGTTTTGTGTGGGACACCTCTGTAGCAGGTCTTTGAAAACAGCTCTAACCTGTTTTTTTTAATTCCTGTTTAAAAAGAATAGTTGGTACTTTCATCCAGTTTGGATGGGGCTGATGGTGGTTATCTGTTCAGTAGAGACTGTGGCTGTGTCAAGTCCATCCTAATTTATTTTCTCACTGGTGGTTACTAAGGTTTGTAATTACATAAAAAAAGTGTTGTGAGGCTTGGAACAGTTCTGTGCAGGCTGAGAGGACTCAATTTTAGATATTAACCCCAGTATAAGTCCCTTAACAGGCTCTTCTTTTGCTAGGGCTTGGCTGGCAGAAGCATGGCCTTGTACCAACAAGTCACTGGGAGATGCCACCTTGTGCTGCACTGGATTTATTGTTTACAACATGAAATCAAGTGAGGTGGCAGGATGTGTTGGCATGTTTTCTGGAGAGGTGTTATGAATGGTCTTGTGGGAGGTATGAGCTGCTTTGGCAGTAGAGATGAACTTTTCTCTGAGTTTACAAGAGCCAAGAAGTCCTTGGGCACAGAAGCTGTGACTGCTTACGCAGCTACAGTCTGTGTGATTTTTTTCCATTATGGAAAGGTTGTTTTGTGAAGCTGGAAGTACCTTATTTATGGCCTGGAACTTGCAAGATGTGGTATATTACTAACCTTGTCTATTTCTGATGTGATTCCTTTCAGGACTTTCCTTAGTTGACAAGATACATTTGCATTTATCTGAATATAGACACTATGGGGGTGAGGAATATTACAGATCACTCAGAATAAGATTTTCAAGGGAGAAGGAGATTTATCACTCTTCCATAAGAAAGAGCTCCACAGAGACTTTTTTCTACTTTAATACATAGTATAATACGGGGCTGGGTGTAGAGGAACATCTAGCTGTGTGATAGAGGCAGTATTCACCAACAAGAATATAAGTTAGCTGTGTTAAGGCTTTCTTCTGTGTTTTTTAATAGTTTGAGTCAAGAGGAGTCGTTTTCAGAACTTAGCTGAGGTATTTAATGTTCCTGAAAGTTTCAAAAGTAGAGGTATTCTGTTTTACAATTGAGCAAGGTTATTTCAGCTATCTGCCTCAAATCTACATATGGAAAAAATAATATTTGGTTCTAATGTATTTTAAATGGTATTTTAAGGGTTTTTTTTAACATGCAGTATGGATTTAAAATGCACAGTAGATTCTCAACAGAACATAAATTTAGTTGGGTGTGATGTGTCAGAAGTAGTAGATTTGAGATACCAGAACATTTGGAGGGCATATAGTATAATTAAGAATAATTGGATGGTTAAATCCCTCCTCAGGCATAATATTAATATTCTGTAATGTCACATACGCTCAGAAAGCTGGGCATATGTGAAGTACTGCGTGTTCTCATAAATAAATATGTTCAATAGCCTGTTTTGTAAAAGTTCGGGGAGGGAAAAAAGTCATGTATTAAATGTTTAATGTTACAGTGAACTTCAATGAAGTTTGACTTTTTTCCTAGAACGTTTTCTTCAGCTTTTTTCAAAATATATCTTGGGCTTCATCTTCATGCGGGGAAAATGGCTTTATTGCAAGTTCACACTCGATAGTTGGTCTATTTATATTTGCTTTAAATGTTTGGTGAGACAAATAGGATGTCTGAGGAAATAATGCTTATACTGGACCATTTTCAAGTTGCTCTTATTTCCTAGTTTCTCTTAAGCCCAGTCTTGGCTAGAGTCAGAGAGTAAACCAAAAGAAGCTGTGCAATGTCAATTCTGAGTCTCTTCCACTGTAATTTCAGTCTTCTCAGTGTCCTAACATACAAATTTTAATCTAGAATGACTTGGGAGTGAGACCAGCAGCTCCACAGTAGTAAAGTGTATCAATGTCCAGCACTTTCCCAGAATCCTGTAGTTCACTTGCACATACAGTACATTTTGGGGCTATACTGGAAGCTTTTGTAGTGTTAAATCTCCCAGAGTAATTGGCAAAGCTTCCTTTTTCCTTTCAGTAAAGTAGTGCCTATTTTTACAAGAATTGAGTTACTGTTATTGTTCTCTAGTGCTTTGAAGAGCTTTTGTGGAATGTTTCCCCCATGATAATTTTCCTGTTAAATTTTATAACAGAAAATTGGAATGTGCTTGTGCTTTATTTTATACTTTTGCCTTGGGCTTATGTACACTGCTCTTGGTGACTATTATACTTTTTTTTTCCATCCTTAGTGCACAGCTCTGTGGTCAACAGTCTTTCCTTTCACCCCTCTGGAAACTATCTGGTTACTGCTTCCAATGATTCAACTCTTAAGATTCTGGACTTGCTAGAAGGAAGACTCCTCTATACTCTGCATGGTCACCAGGTGAGGCAAAGCCTTTTTTTAGAGTAATGTACAAACTCATAATAAACTGAGCAAATCCGTGCTCGAGGCTTTCATTCTTCAGCGCCAAAAATTGCTTGAAAACTTCCTTGTGTAAAATTATGATTATAATGCTAATTTTTGAGTTCATCACTGTTTTGAAGGGAAGGAGGTAAGGCAGCAATGGAGAGAATGAGAAAGCAAGACTAAAAGTGAGCTCCAATATCGAGTAGTCTAAGACAGAAGAAACTCAGAGCAGCACCCTAGGCTCTGACTGACCTTGTCAGCAACTCTCTAGTGCAGCTCTGTCTCCCTCCCTCTCTAGAGAGCTGCAAATAACACTTGGCCCCCTGACATAGGTGTTTTGAAGATAAATGCTGTTCACCTGGCAGGAGATTCAAGAACAGTAGCAATAAAATAGAGGAAATCTATTTTGGGATTTCATTTGGGAACATCTTGTTAATGGACTGAATCATAAAATTGATGGTGACAAATGGTTGGTTAAGTTTAACTGATTGGCCTATTAGTATTATGCTGCTGGATGTGTTGCTTGTAAGGTTAATTTTATGAATGCTTGGAGCTCTCTTTCTAAATCTTAAATGAAGATAAATAGACTAATTTCATTGTCCGTGCAGAGTGGGGTGTGAAAAAGCAGGCCTGCCTTAAGGGTTCCCTTTCTTAAGGGACAAAGAGAACAGAAATTCTTAACCCACTTGTGTCTCTTTTAAAGTGGGGGCTGAGTTTTAAAGCATAAAAACTGTCAGGGGAAAACCACAGCCTTAAGCTTTTGGAGATGGTGGGGATGGTTGTGGGCAATAATGGTATCTGTGTAAGCTGTAAAACTGATAATTCTGGCTTCTTGTGGCTTTGTTTAGTGACTGCCTTGTTTGATTTCTAAAAAGGTCAAGTTTCTTCTGTAACTTCTCTTTTGCTATATATTAATAAAATTTTCTTTTTTTGTAATATTAATGGAAAACATAGGAAAACCTCGTGCTTAAATCTTCCATGAAGTAGAGCTTTGATTAAAACTGACCAAAGGGTTCAACTGCTAAAAGAATAGGGAGGAGATAACAAATGCTGGTTAACCTAACATGTCAGCCTCAGCTGTATAAAACTTTTCTTACTTGGAAAACTGGACTAAGTGGATACTCCTATCAGATACGGGCTGCAAAGCTTCTGTTGCCTTAATCTTGTCATATTTGTCTGTTGTGTTAATCTGCCCAGTGAGTTCTTGGGAAGTAGCTTCCTGGAAAAGGGTGTTGGAAGAATGGGCAATCTTTACACTTTTCCCCCTTCCCTCAGGAAGGGATGTGCCTGGTTATGGTTCAGCAGAAGGCTGAACCTGCTTTCCGTTTTTCTCCTATCTGAGCTGCTAGCTGTGCCTCAGTGACTGCAGTAGCACAAAAAAAGTTTAGCATTGAATGAGAGTCCAAAACTGATTATGGTGATGGAGATCTTCAGAATTAGCAACAGAAAGTCCCTTTAGGGTAATGCTGTACTTAACTTGAGGCTTTGACAGAACAGTTTGTGGATCATCTATTCAAAAGCAGAATTAAAGCTGCCTGTTTTTCCTCCCTGCTCCTTCAGATCAGTAAAACAGTGTCTGCCTCTTTCTCCTGGGCATCTAACTGGCCTTGGAAAAGCTTTGCCACTGGCACATCTGAAGAGTAGCTGCTTCTGTGGCATTTACAGCTCCTTCAGTTTGGAAACAAGTGCAAGTATTGGAGCAGCTGGTAGAGCTTTCTGGTTGTCCTTAAGGGATTGCAGTGAGATAGCTGTGGAACCAGTCCTGGCATAGCCCTGCCTGGCATTCCCTCTGGCATGTGCTGTATTGTTGTGGGTTGGTTCTTTTACCAACTGATTGAACAGTTACCTTGCTTTTCTACTCAAAGCATCAGGCAACCTGCGCTTCATTCACAGTAAGCAACTGTCAGTGGCTGCAGACTCTGCTGTCACCAGGGGTGGATCCACTGGGGTGGATTCCTGCACTGGCTGCTTCTCCAGCTTGTTTTGCTCATAGATAAATCCAGGCTACTTAATATCAAGGGACTTTTTTGTCCCCTCTGTTATCACTGTGATTTGTGCCAGTATCCCCAAGTGGCTAAAAACAAAGTGGTGTAGACTTTTTTGGTCATTAAGTAGATTTTCCTTTTTAAGTGAGTGTTGCAGATTAGTCACCAGATGGACAGCCTGTTCTGAAGATGTTCTTGAGCTCTGACTTCGTGTGGTTGAACATTCTGGTTTGACACTTTGTTCCTACTTTGACAGCTGGCTACTGTTACATTGTTCTGGGAAGGCTGCATGCAAGTGGACACTTGAAGGAAAAAAAACCTTAAGGTCCTTTAGGCATACTTTGACGCAACTGCTGGAGTGCCAGGAATTTGTTAGCAGCTGATTAGCTGTAGTTTACATGGGGAGGTTGGCCAAGTTTACATTGCTGTCTTTAATTGAAATGTAGCTGGCCCCTTGTAGCAGAAGGATCATTAGAGACAGAAGTTTGCAGCTTGGAGCTGACATCTTGCAGCTGCAAAATATCATTCTGTATTGTGCTGCATATTTTGGTTCTGGAGTGCTTCAAGCTGTGAAGTGCTCTTATCTAATTCCATACACATGAGACACTGGCTTGGTATGTAAATCCACCTCTAGTACTGAATCACTGTTGAAGAACAGAATGTTTTGAGGCCCCTAAGCCACCCCCAGAGTTGCTAGAGGAGAGCAGGTATGTACATGGTGCTTGTCTGCCCTTTGGAGTGGTTTAGAGCATTTCCAGACTGACTTCCTCAGTGGAATGAAGTTCTCAGTAAATATTTAGAAAACATCTCATGGTTGTGTTCATGAGTAGGAAGACAGAAAATGCAAAGTTACAAGTCTTGAAGCAACCTTGACTTGAACTATGTAGTAGCTACATTCTACCTACCTGGGCAACATTAATGCTCCCTGCTTTGCTCACTGACTAATGAGTGAGGTCTCCTGAGCAGGTGCACAGGAAACAAATGTGCTCCTTTACTGTCAGCTGCCAGCTCTGCCTAGGTGGGATTAAACATCTGTGCAGGCCTGGTCCTCTTTGAAGAGTGTGAGGACATCTCAGGGCTACACAGAAGTTAAAAAAGAAAGAAATGTGTGTTGCAAACAATAAGCAACTGACTTTAGGCTAGCATTTCTGAGTCTTGAAAGGAAATAGGAGTTCTCTGGCTTTGCCTTGTATTTTTATAGACTGAAGCTTTCAGGAGTTAAAGCTGCTGATGATTCAGCTGTAAGATGCCAGTGTAAACTTTCCTTATGTTAGTTGTAGCCCTTACTCCCTTGTGAAGGAGGATGCAAGCATGGCAGTCTTGCTCGGGAATTTTTCAAATCCCAGTGGACTGAGAATCTTTGTGACTTCTTGTCAGAGGTATTCCACCTGAAAACATCTCTGTTGTCATTGCCACCTCTGTTCCCTGTGCTTTTCTCCTTGGTTCCCTTCCCTTTTCCCTTTCCTATGTGACTTGCCCTCTTCTCCCATGCATGAAGAGCTGAAAGCACTGTCAACAGTGGCAATGACTGCTCTGTTTGTTATTAGTTCTTTCATGCCTAGAACTGGTGATGATGCCAGGGCTGGGATCCCAGTGTACTGGTTGCTGCTGGATTTGCTTCTCAGGCCTTGTCTCCTCTCATGTCTCCTGTTTCTCTTTGCACTAGTTAGTCTGTTCCTGGAGGGTTTGGCTGAATGTACTGGCTCCCACTTCTACATCTCCTTTTGTGGCAGTGGAAGAGGAAGCTCTCCTTTAATTCAACTATTTGCATCCTCTAGATATGCCTTCTTCCAGCTCTTAGCATTTCCCTTTCTTTCTTACGTGGCTTTTCTCTACTATGCATTAGTTTCTTGCAGGACTGAAACAAAAAGAATAAAAATCTACTGGCATCCTTGACCCCACTTGTCTCTCCAGCTTCCTTCTACACTGCCTCTCCTTTCATAGTGCAGACAGTGCATCATTAAACTACTCTTCTCTGGTTTATTCCTGGACCTTCTCCAACCTGGCTCTTGTTTCTTCTGTTATGCTGAAGCCAAAATGTTAGCTCTGTTCCTAGCTGAAGCCTGAAAGTCTGGCCTCTCTTGACTTGCCTGTTGGTGTTGGCCCCATTGTTGTTGAAGTGATGTGACTTCTGTCCCCAGCAGGTCTGGGAGAAGGAAAGGGTGTTCAAGAAGGATTTCTCTGTGATTGTCCACTCATTATTTATGCATGGTACACATTCACCTGCTGCCTGTGTGCAGGTGTCATTCTGGGCTCCAGTTATATTTCTCCAGACTAAACTCTTGGCCTTTCTCTTAAGTGTTTCTTTCAGAGACATCTATTTTTAGCTCTACCCTTGAAAGCTTTGTGTTCAGGGATGCTATTCCTGTTGTCTTATGTCACCCCTGTGTCAGTTGTTACTGGTGCTATTAGCATCCTGCCAGTCACTTGGTGGTGTAATCTGTGTCCTGGCTTCAGATCCCGCCTCTCTTGGCACTTAATGCATTCAAGTCATTCAGAATAGTTTGAACATCTATTTTGAAGGCCAAACATAATGTTTTGTGTAAGCTGATCAAGCTGTGAAATGCTAGGGCAATAGAGGCCTCACGGTCACAAACCTCCTTTGTAGGAAGTGGGAAAATAGGGAGAAGGTGTAATTTCTATCTCTGCACATAAATTATGTAGTGTGCTGGGTCTCACCTTTCTCACCTACATACACAGCTAGAAATGGGCTGTTACCTGGTGTTTCAGCTGCCATGCCATGCATATCTGGCCTTGACTGAATCTTGTTCACTGGGAATGCTGCTGCAAACAATGAGGTTTGATGCTGTTATCATTCCTTCTGTATGGGTTCCTTTTTCTTTCTGGTTGCTTTGCTCCATCCAGTGTTTGAGCTATTTGTCCTTTTCAAGGTTCTCTGGGACTTGCTTCTACCTTGCCTGGTACTCTTGAAGATGAGCTGAATATTGATTAGTGACCATGTTCTTCTCACTCAACAATTTCAGTGGATGACTTCTTGCTTTCTTCTGCACTTTTCTTCAAAACTTCTGCAGCTCTCCCAGTGTCACCTAAGCTGCTGTTAAAATTTCAAACTCTACTGGATGCTCACAAAAACTTGACAGTCCTCATGTTGACCTGCTGAGGATTAAATAGAAATGTTTCTTACCACTAACTTGGTGTATGTCATTGCCCAACCCCTTCTTCCTGCAGCTTACTGTTTAGTCTAAGGCAAGAAGCTGCAGGAGTTTGGGGATTGGTGCTAGCAGCTTGTGTGAAACACCCTGGACAATAGGGGTGCAGACTGGAAATTCTGAACCTCCAGGAAATACTAACAGAAGGCTATTTGATCCTGCTACAGAAAGAGGAGCTGAGTGATCTCATAGAAGGTTGCTGCATCCCACAAGTTCTAGTTATGTGGGAAATAAGCTTAAAATTTGCTCTGCCACTTCTGTAGATGAATATGCAACTGCTACTTTTTGATACTTTTAATGCAAGCAGTAAGTTAAAAGAGGGGGGAAAATGAAAATCTGAATTCTTCAGTCTCCAGTCTCATGCCTGTTATCCAGAACTTCATCTGAAATCTGTTGGATTTCTGCTGTGCTTACCTGGAACAAATGGAAGTTAGGCTGTGTCTAATAACTGGCAAGTGTAGCTTTTTATTTTCGTTTGGTGTGTTAATATTAAATTGCAGGGGTATTTGGCAAACTCTTATTTGTATGTTGCTACAGCAAACCTGTTGTTTCTTGGAAGAGTTCTGTAAGTGTATGTAGCAAGAGTACTTTTCACTTAATTTATGTCAACAATCTGTAGAGGATGTTGCGTCCGTAGACTTGTTTGTTCCCTTTCTTTCAATTTATAAAGGCACTTTTGGTCTTTGATATAATTTTCTATTTCAGGAAGAATATGTTCTGTTGAACTTTTTTTCCCTTCAGAATGCCATGACTTTGGAGTCAGTTCATTGCCTGTTTTGATGTGATTTGTGTTGCACTAGATTTTGTCTAAATACACTGAAATATTTACACTGATAAAAATATTTTTAGGAAACACCGCTCCTTTCCAGTGTTCCCTACTTGTGCTTTTTCCTGAACACTTTGTCTTAA
The DNA here is from genome assembly GCF_041296385.1 of Aphelocoma coerulescens. Classification (NCBI taxonomy): domain Eukaryota; kingdom Metazoa; phylum Chordata; class Aves; order Passeriformes; family Corvidae; genus Aphelocoma; species Aphelocoma coerulescens. The sequence continues at coordinate 6,496,618 of NC_091026.1, read as the reverse complement.
TATTTTTTCTGCCTTCCTACCTCTGACTGGTTTATTATAGTCCAAGAGCAGCTTCTGTATGCTCACCTCTGTTATCTTGGAGCAATATTCACCACTGCAGTTTTCTGGCTGTGGAGTTGTTTCTGCCCTTTCCTTACTGCTTATTTGTCTTTTGCTTTTGCATTTTTTTTAGAGCCTCCACTCCTGACATGTGATTAGAGAGCTGAACACCGGGGTAGGTGGGTGGGAATAAAGGCAGAGGCACACTTTGTCGCAGCTGATTGATGGCAGTGTCTTTGGTCTGAAATATCTACCCTAGTTCTTGCTGTGTCAGGTGAACGAGCTTAGTCACACCAGTGACTGCGCGTGCGCTTCGGAATTGCTGCTACTGGATCATTCCTGGCAAGTTCCCTCTAGTGAGGTGTTGCTATGAGAAGGCCTCAAAACATTTTGAAATCACTGCATGTGAAATGATAATATGGAAATACCTTAATGTGTTTTAAGGATGTTAAAACTCTTCACACTGGGAGTGAGCACAGCAAGGCTCTGGTTTTGCTGGCATAACCTTGTGCCAGCATGTTGGAAGCCCACAGGACTTTGGGGCACAGGTTGCAGTGAGAGCTGGGTGCTTATCTCAGATGCAATCTTTGGGTATTTGTCTATCTTCAGGATTTATTATGTTGAGTTCACTTTTATGAAGGAGGCAAAGAAAGGATGTGAGGTTTCTATGTGATGTCCATTGGGAAGATGTGGACTCAGAATTGTGTCTCCTTCCAACTTGATACAGGGTGAGGAGAAGCTTTTTAACTGCCTTCTGAGATACATGATCTTATTTGAAAGAGGGTAACTGCTTCTGTCAGGAGGTGTATGGTCATGTGGTGGAGTTTTTTGGTGGTGGTTGTGGCTTTTCTGGTTGAGTTTTTGGTGTTTGATTTTGGTGTTTCCTCCCAACCCTCCCCAGCCTGTCAGCTCCATAGGCAGTTTCTGGAAGTTCTCATTCTGACCTCTGTCCGTGTTGGTGAACAGTCTGCAGAGGAATGTGTTCAGCAGCTGACACAAAACTCCACGATCTGGGTGCTCAGCTGTTTACTCTGAGCAGAACAGTTCGTCTGTTGCGCCTGGGCTCGAACACACATAACAATTCCTCATCTCTATTTAGTTCCAGCTTGGAGTGCCTGCCTCAGCCTTCCCATGTGCATCCTCCTGTGTGCTTGCAGGAAGGTTGAAAACACACTGAAGTAGATGTGTGGTGTGGAAGGTGTCCTGTAGCACTCAGAAACATTTAAAGTCTCTCAGAACTGACTGTTTTAAGCATGAGGCTTCTTCAAAAGGCAAGTGCTGTGCAGAGGTGATCATGGATGCATTAACTCTGGCATCTCTCTTATCAGACTAGTAAGAGAAAAGCAGTTTAAGCCAGCCTACTATAAAAAAACCTCATTATTTCAACACTTTTAATAAGTGAACAGGAGTTTTAGAAATTTCTAATTCTATAGTGAAGAGGGAATGTTTGAGGGGAACAAGAAAAAGCCTGGTGCTGTAAAAATCGGTTTGTTCCTGTCTGTGCCATGGATACTGAAAAGTGGGTGTCTTAAACACTCAAAAGCGTGGGAAATGGTAAGTGCCACAAGCTTAGCATGTTAATTATGGCCCATTTACCTGACAGGTAAGAGCTTTCCAAATTTTGCCTTTAGATTGCTGGTGTCAAATGATAAATACCTGTAATGAATGGAACTTTGTAAAACTTTGTTTCCTTTTATCTTTTTTTAAACCTACCTTTTAAATGTGTTTGCAGGGACCAGCTACCTGTGTAGCGTTTTCAAGAGATGGAGACTTCTTTGCTTCTGGAGGTTCTGATGAACAGGTATCTGATTCCTTTCTAAGTTATAATCCAGATTCACATTTCTTTAAAAGCTGCTGCTTTTTGTTCTCTGCTGTCAATGGGAAAAGCAAAAGTGTACCCTGTATGTCTGGACCATGCTGAAGTGACTTGCTGTTGTGTTAACATCTCTGGAGGTGAAACCCAATTTTTTGGTGGTAATTTAAGACATGTAGCCTTCCAAGAAGCCCACACTCAATTACCAAACTGCAAACAGGCCCGTTGCACAAGCTCATGCTGCAAATATGTCCTGGTTTTAACACAGTGTGAGTTGCCCTGCTGAAGACACTGACAGACTTCAGCCCAAAGCAGTGGTCTGAGTAAGAATCCACTTTTCTGTCATCAGTCCTCAATGAGCTGTGTTGCATTGCTCTTAATCCCCAGGTTGGACCAGGTGGCAATGCCCATCTTTAACAGCACCTTTGCTAGCTGTGAAGAGACAGATTTGTCTATTCACTAAGAACATCACTTTTTTCCTTGTTGCACAATGGAATGGCCTTGTTGGTTAACCATGCAACTGTGAAAGAAAATTGCTTTTATTTCATGCAAAGCAGTGATGAAAATTTGTAAATGAAAAATGAATGCTCTTTTTGATAACCAAATGAACTGTTTTTTTTCTTGGGTGTCTTTTAGACCTCTGAAATCGTTGATTGATTGCTCTTTACTTTTTTAGACTTGTAGATTCACTGCTAAGGGGTTTAATCCCTAGATTTCCTCTTGATATGTTGAAGTGATTTATGTGTTAGAGGCCTCTTTTCTGAAATCAGTACTGTGTTATGCAGAGCAGAGGCCTATAGGTGGGATCTCTAATGCTGGTCTTAGTACTAACTCTCCTTTTCCTCTGAATGAGTCTCATGATAAATGAGTGACTGGTTGGTTGGAGCATGACTGATAAATGTCATAATGCTGAGCATGGTATTTTAAAATATTTGTGGTTTAATGGTGTATTCTTTGTGTTGCTTTGAAGTTCTCTTGGTCATTCTAGTTTAATGACGTTCTTGATCCAAAGAATGTTGAAAGAGGTCACTTACCCATTGAGAACTCAGTTGAGCTGGGTCTATATTCAGTAGCAGATTTACAGACAACATCCTCAATTTAATCAATGGCAAAGCTCTTCTAGGGAAACTTTGTGTGGATCTGCTGACTTTTCTCTGAAGGGTTAAAAAAATTGACCTATAAGCAAACTTAGATAGAAAATTTTAATGGAGTTAACTTTCTTCTGCAGGTGATGGTGTGGAAGACTAACTTTGATGCAGCTGATTATGGTGATGTAGTGAAACCCCAGAAATATGGCAGCAGTGTGGATGTGACCCATGGCACTGGGGTAGGTCAGAGATCAGTAATTGTGGAGAGTTCCTTTTCAGTACACTTTGTGCAGCTTGAGAGTGTGTGACTCAGGTGGTTGAACTGAATCTTTCCCTGCTATTTATTTGAGCTGCAAGGTACCTGTTTTTTAACTAACCTTGTATTACTTGTTTTTGTTTAACTGTACTTACTTCATAGGGTAATGATATATAATGATCTTAAAAGGAAGATAAACTTAGTGCATGTATAGATGTGGTTTTTTAGTAACAACCCCTGTATAACAATGTGTGGTTCATAATGACATGAATGATAGCTCACAAAAAAAAGCAGATGTTGAAAAAAAAAGAGCAACAACTGAAGTTGGCTTTGCTAGCTGATATGAATCCTTCAGGCTAGTGTCAGTCCTGAAAATAGAATTCACGATACCTTTTCACTGACAGTCAGCAAAGACAAAAAAATATTTCTGTGTGTAGATGTCACACATGACAAATAGGTGACATATTGTACTGGAGCTTCTTTCCTAAATACCTGGAGACATTAGTTCATATCTGTTCCCTGAATCATGTGTTGAGACCTCTGAGTTCTGACTGTACCTGAGGATAAATCCAGCAACTGAGTAATTCAGTGATGCACTGATCTAAGTGGAACTGATGTTTGCTGTTACAAAAGTGACCCTTTAAAGCTACTGCCTGTACAAGCTGTAATTTTTGTGATGATTCATTGAAACATCTTTGTTTTGTCTTGTCAGTCTCTGGATATTTTTTGATACATTTGGGTATACTTAACAGGATTCTGCTGTATGTTATTACCATAGCTGGTTTTTGGTTAATCTTGTTCAGCATGAGCTGTAAGCTGAAAGGCTCCTTGTGAACTGTGGGGTCTGTGCATAAGTGGCATTACCCCAGCTGAAGGGTAAACTTTTAGCCAACATCTCTTGCTCTGAGGCAGTCTTTGACCATATCAGTTTAGCTCTTTTCTGGGGTACTGACGTTATGTTATCTCTCAAATACAGTGGCGTTTTTATTTCATATGACTTCAGTCCATTGCTGGAGATATTGGAATAGCCGTAATGTTTTGGGATGGACAGGATTTGAGTCTGCAGCTCTAAGCCTGATGCCCTATGTGGAGTGCTGTGTAAAGAAAGCAAACAAAACCAGAGGTTGGTTAGTGCTGGGTTAGTGGGAGAGCATGGGAGGAAGCAGTCACATAAGGAAGGAGGAGGTGAAAGTGTTTATTGATCCTTGGCTGGTTTTGGCTAAATTTGACTTCTTCCTTTTCCTCCCCTCCTGTGTTCTAACTCTAAAGTTATGCAGGCTATGAAACGATCAGTCCAATGACCTCTTTGTTTATTAGCCTGTTGAACTGGTCTAGCTTTGAACTCTATCTGCTTTAATTTAAAATATGGCACAGTGTAATACTGGGCTGAAATGCAGCAGAGACAAATCCTTTCTGGGAGAAAAATACCTCTTTTGGTTTGTAACATGCCAGTGAATGGCTTAAATAAATAATGTAGACCAGGTGTCAGCTAATGGGAGATGATGGTAAATTCACCCTCTCCTGTGCTGCTGTTATAGCCAGAGCATATTATCCAGTAGTAATTTAAAGAAAGGAATAAAATGCCTGAGCTCTTCTAAAACTTAATTCTTCATTATAAAACCTCTTAAGATGTCCATTGAAGGAGCTGCTGAACAATTCATAGAGCAATGACTAACCACCCTGAACATCTATCCCTCCAACAAAAACTATTCCCCTGTGGAAGAGGGTTTACCTGGCCAAACATCCAAGGGATGCTGCTGGGACCAGCTGTTTGTGTGCTACTGACAGGCAAATCTGTGCCTTGTGCTGGTGGCTGACAAGGGTTTGCTCTACTGATGCTCTGAGCCTGTAGGAAACAGGGCACTTTGTATTCTGAGGTGTAATGTGTTGGTTTGGACCAGGTGCTGTGTATTTGCAGAGGGAGAAGTGAATCCATGCTCAGTCATGCAGCAGAAACATACTTTGGTTTGGGGTCCTGAATTACTTCAAAGGAGCTTTTTTGAACTGCCACCCAAATGCAAGCTTTGGCTTGGGCATGCAGCATGGGAGCTGCAAAATATAGCTAGTACTATATCCTTGGATTAAGGCAGTTAAAATTGCTAAAGTTAGGAGGAGAGGAATAAATAATGTCTTCTGAGAGCTTGTTTTGAATACCCTAGGTTAAGATTAAATTTAGAATTTATCTGAAATGTTCTTTGCCGTTAAAAAGAAACTGATATCGCTGAAAATGGCTTTGTTTGCTGTTTTAAGTATAACCTGAGCATGAAAATCTTGGCTCCATAGTAACTTGTACACTCATGTCAGTCTCCTCTTGGCTTTCAACTGAATGTCATGTCTTGTATCTTTTAGAAATACATCATACTGGGCTCTTTAAGAGTATCATTGCTCCTACAACTCACTGCAAGACTTAAATTTCACTGTATTTTAATTTCTTTCTTTTTTAGAGCCAAATGCTTGCTTTTTTAATAGTGAATTGCTTATTTTGGTGGTTTTTGGGTAGTTGAGATAGTTATTTTTCCTGTCAAATTCAGACTTGAAGCTCCCACCTGCAGATCTTGATTTCATGCCAAGGTCACCTTTTCCTTCAATGAAAAGTGAACCTACTCCTTTCTCTACTGCTGTGTTAATGTGCCAGGATTCTGCCTGTTGAATAATCCTGAGATTTTGCAGACATTTCAGGATTTAATTACATTTAAAATAGACATAGAGGTTATTATTTGGTTTTGGTACCCCTAAAATACATGAACACTATTCTTGACACATCTTGAACCTGTTTTCACCCTTAGGTCCATGAGAATATTTTTCCAAGGAGAGCTTATAATGCTGTGTAGCTGTACAATTTTTTTGTTGAGCATTGTGAAAGCACAGATATTAATGAAAACAGTGGCTGTGTAAAACCACTCAGTGCAGTATCTGGTTTCTCATGGAGAGAAGCTGACTAACCTGCAAGAAAGAATAACTGAATACAGACATCAAAACTAGTTTGTCATCAAGTTGAACAGGAAGAAAAAACAATCCTAAATAAGCTGTGGCATAAGAGTCATGAAAAATTGTCAAGGTTGGTGAGCTTGAAAACAAACTCGCTCCAAACCAATTTTCACTTCCATAGGCAGAGGGAGACTGGAGGCTTCAGAAGATGCTGGTTTCTCAGGCAGTTGGGTCAAGTTCGGTATGAATCAGGGTATTGGACGTGTTTGTAACAATAGGCATAAACTTCAAAGTTGCTCTGCCCACCTGCTTGTGTTTTCTGTAAATATAGGAGTCTTGGGAGATGCAGCTTGCTTTGAAAGTAGAACTGATCTGTGCAAGGACTAATGCAAATGAAAGAGAAGGACACCATGGGCAGGAATTGCAGTCATGACTATGGTGTAAAAGCATAGATGTGAAAGCGTGATAAGCCACTAAAGCTGTCAGAAATGAATTCTAAGTGTGTTAGCATAGATGTGAGACTGTAAATGTTAGATCAGAAGTAGCACCTCTGCAATAAATGCTTGCTCTTAAATTATAGGCTAACAATTGTTACTTTAAAGTGTTGCATAATCACCTTGAAACCCAAAGTTCAGGGCAAGCACTCCTGGTGTGTGCGGTGGGAAGCTGATGAGAAGAAATGGAAGTCTTGCAGTCCTGTGCCTTGATCCTGTGAGTGTGCTTGCTTTGATCTAGAATCTAAAGGGTAAATTCATATTCTATGCTGCAGTATTAAGTGGTGAGGACCTAAAGGAAAATCAGAATGAGAGGTATGGATTTTGCATGTGATTTCAAAAATACAGGCTCTTATGCTTGTCTGGGGTCAGTAACTGTAAGCATTCGGGTCTGTCTGGGTGAAGAGTTGTGCAGGATCAGATCAGAGGACGTGTTCACTGTTCTGATAAGTTGTGAAAACGTTCCTCATATGATCTATTTTTTCCAGAGAGGGCAGATAATGTGTTTTATTTTGGGGGTTTGGTGGTGGATTATTTTTTTTTACAAGTACAAGGAAAGCTTTGCATGTGTGGTTACAGATGACATGAGTGTGCATGAACACTTGTTTTATTATGGGACAGATTTGCTGCTATTGTTGGCTAATTCTGGGAAGGCTGTGCATGGTCAAATGTCACAGCAAATGCTGAATGGTTGATGTCACGTGGATGGTTAGAAAGTGCTTGGGTGCTTATCTAAACACTGAAAATTGTGAATAAAAGCATTGTAGTATAAGCTAAGTGGGTAAACAGTTTTTCTGTGAAATATGGAAAATAGGAAATATGCATTGATATAGAGATTTTTTGCTCAGGTTTAAACATAAACCTTCTGCAGGCATGTTGTAACTCTGTGTGAAATATTACTTTGCAAAGGAGGAGGCTGATGAGGAGACTTTAGCCTCAGCCTCTGCACATGACTTTCTAATGAAAAATACCTTGAAACTTGCTTGTGCTGAGGTACCTCAGAAGCAAAGCTGTCTTCAACTGGAAGTGTGAGGGCTTCAGCCCAAAAGGCAGTGAAATGCACAGGCTGTGTGTGTGGTCTGCTTATCTCAAACTAGGAGTATCCTGGTGAGAGGTAAGAGCTACAGCAGAACACAAGCTTACAGGTGATGGGGAAATGTTTCTGTGTCACTGCAGCTGTAAATTCTGCAACCACAGAACTTGAATATATGAAAAGTTAAATTTTCAGCTCCTGGTAGGATTCTGAGACCTGCTCACCTAAGTGGATGTGCAGACAGACTCAAAAAGAGGTAATCCCTTAGTGGGGCAATTTGGGAGACATGGGCAGAAGTGAGAACTGTCCTCTGACATTCTCTTGCCAAGAAGTCTTTCAGCTCTTGTGAAATTCAGGAGCACAAATGTCTTACATAGCCTTATGAAGTTAAATGGCACTCACTTGTGGAGATACCAGATTTGTAGGCATAACTCACCTTCACAAAGAGAGGCTTGCTAAGAGCAGAACTTCAGCAGAAAGGACTTTGAATCAAGTAGCCTGTGACTCTTCAAATATGTCTTTCGGCTAAGACAACATTTAGGCTCTTTTGACACTGCTGGGTTCAGAGCTTTCTCCAGGCCTTGGGCTGTGCTTATTTTTTCAATGGTAAATTTTCCAAAATAGTCCTGTGGGATAGGATTGGAGGCGAATTCCAGAAAACCTGATCTGACCATAAAGTTGTCTGAGGCCCATAACTGAATGTCCAGAGCTGACTCACCTCTCTCCTTTGCTGGTTGGGTTTGTGTGGTGACCTCGGGTGCCTCCTGTGCTCAGCCCATGGTCTCGTGCTGACTGCAGCAGTTCATCCTGTCAGTCTGTCCTTGTGTAAACAAATTCCTTCTGAATTACTCATAGGCCAGATGTGCCTCTTTTTTTGACCTTTTGACTTCCAAATTGGTAACTGTATCTAATTTTGGCACTTGTTAATGCTTACAAATCCTGTTATACCTTTTTTTTTTTTACTTGCTGTGAAATTCCTTCCTGGGAATCAGTTTCATTGCATAGAGCTGCAACTCTTTGCGATGGAATGTGAATGTGGGTTTTTGTTTGCACCTTCTCCACCCCCTTCTGTTTATTTAATTTTAAGCATTGTAAGGGAGGGATCCTGTATTCAAGAGCAGGGATCCAGCCTTCAGCCTATAGCGAGGATGTGGTCTGCAAAGTGATTCTTTTTCCTGATCTACTGTCACCTTACTTTTCGGAGGATTCCCACTCTAGGAAGCTTTAGTCTGGTGCACAGTTGCCTTCCTCCTGGAATAGGTAGGTAGATTATTTACTTAAAAGAACAACAGTGTTATGAGTACTCCAGATGTTTCCACTGTTCTCTATCCTACTTGACTGTCTAAGCAGAAACTTTGTAAGGATGAGCTGGATTCTTGCTTTGATTGATCATGGGAGCTCTTCTGTACATCCTTCCCAAGCAGGGTGGTTGCAGGTGGTTACCCATAGCTGCTTCTCCTTTTATTGAAAGAAGCCCTCTTACCCAAGCCTGTTTTGAGATGTGGTCTTGTGATTGTTTTGTGAGAGGACAGATGTTCAACAGGAACAGAGAAAAAGAGACTGAGAGCAGCCCTGAAGAGAAAGACTTGAGGATGCTGGTTGACAAGAAGCTTGACATGACCTAGCAGTGGGTCACTTGCAGCCCAGAAAGCCAAATGTGTCTTGGGCTGCATCCAAAGCCCCGTGGGCAGCAGGCTGAGGGAGTTAATCCTGCCCCTCTGCTCTGCTCAGGTGAGACCCCACCTGCAGTGCTGCCTTCATCTCTGGGGCGCCAGCATGACAAAAAAGTGTACCTGTTTGGGTGGGTCCATAGGAGGCTATGAGGATGATCAGAGGGCTGGAGTACCTCTGCTGTGGAGACAGGCTGAGAGAGTTGGGATTGTTTAGCCTAGAGAAGACTTCAGGGAGACCTTAGAGCCCCTTCTGGTACCTACTAGAAGAAGAGCTGGAGAGGGTATTTGGACAAGGGCATGGAGAGCCAGGACAAGTGTCTTGGCGAAGAACGTGAGAGAGAGGAAGAGGCAGCCCCCTCAGCTTGGCTTTCCAAGGGGCTCTGAATGACTGCAGCAACCTGCAAGAGCTTTGCCTGGTACTGGATGGGAGCAGCTGTGCTGCTACAACTGTTTTCCCTTGTGTTCTGGTTTGACAGGATTTCTTGCAGAAATAAGAGGATCAGCTTTTAATTTCTGTCATCTTACAGTGAATAGATTTGTTCTTAGACTCTGGAACAATAAGGCAAGTCCTGACAAGTCATTATTGGTCAGAATAAAAATTGCCTTTTAAGTTCAGCATCTCAGGCTAATTAATGTAAATTCTCCCACTTAGGTTGCTGCTGTATGTGGCTTGTTTTAATGCTTGACTCATAATTCAAAGAAATGAGATGGAGGCAAGATTTTAAAGTTTTTTTTTCAAGTTGCAGTTCTGTGCCAGCTTGAAGATGGATGAAATTAGCTTAAACTTTAAAAGTTTCTAAAATCTCAAACTTTTCTGCTAAAATTCAAACTTCAAGAGTAATAACAAGTGCATGTCTGTGTCTGTATTTGCATATACATGGCATGCATTTTTATACATGTATATAAGTAACAAAGTAGGCATGGACAAGATTTGTATGTTACACGGGCTGTATTTACTCAATTCACTGGAAAAAGGCAATTTATTCTGATGAAGGGAATGAGCTGGAAGCTGTTGTTCCCACTTCAGGAGATCACTGTTTGTCTTGCCCTGGAGGCTGATGCTTTTGGTGTAAAAGAACCTGTAGCTGGACAACCCAAGACTGAGAATAAACACTTTTTTTTGATGTTTGGCTGCCTTTTCTTGGGAATTTTTCTGCAAAAAACAGGACCAGAAAGAAGTAGTTCAATTCTTGGTGACATTTCTTCCCCATTTTTGTTCCTATCATGGCTTGTTTCCACTTAAAAACATTGCTTTGAAATTTTTATTGTTGTTATTCTCCAGGAGCAATGTTAGACAGTTGAGCATCACCTGTGCAACAAAGCTTAATTATTCCATACTGAATTCTGGAAGACCTCTTCCTGTTTCCTAAGGAAACTCTAGGGCTGATGGGAGGGGAAAATTGGTTAAGGGAGATAAAAGGCCTAAGCAAAGCAGGAAACACAAATCTAAAATGTTGAAGGCCACCCTTAGCTTTTCCTTCTCAAGAAATACAGACTTGCTTTTTTTTAAGAATTGGTAGTCATTAAGTTTCTTCTGTCACTGGGCTTTCAATGTCTGGCATTACTATTTCTCATTTCACTCTTCACATGAATACCATTTGTGCTTTTGGAAATGCAATATGTGCCAAACTCCCATTTGTCTTCAATGTTACCTTGAAACTGAGGGTACTACTGTGTGTCCTGGTTAAAAGTGACACTTACAGACTATAGGGGTAAGTAGACTGGACCAACAGACAGTGAACCACAGAGCAAGGTCACTGAAACGTGGGAGGGGAGCAGCTTTTCCCTTCTGGTGAGGGCCTGCTCTTGTCTGGAGACTGCCAGGCAGGGTCCACTTGCAGAGATAGGATGCCGGTATTTCTGCAAGCAAATCCAAATTTCAGTCCTAGTGCTTCCTTCTCTGTATGGACAGGCTGTTTTGTACATTTTTGAGTACCTTAGCTGGCCCCTGTTCCTGTCCTCCCGGGCATTTTGGTCAGCAGAGCTGGATGCTCTGATGCTGTTTCACTTAAAATACACAAGCCTGCTTCATCTGCCTCCTTCTGCCAGTGCTTCACTTAGGCTTTGGCACAAGAGTGCCTTGGGATTTAAATGGGTTTGAGATGTCCCTAGTAACTCTCCTTTCTTCCTGAGTTTATCAGAAGGTTAATATTTATTGGCCTATGGTGAAACATGGCTGTTACAGTAGAGCTGCCAAATTTTACTGGCTTTTTAGTAACACCAATAGGGAGGAGGATTCTGCGTAAATAATTGCATCAAACCCAACATACTTTTTGTCTGAAGCAAAAATAAAAGGTAAGTAATGTTCTTTTCACTTCCCTTCCCTTTTCTCTCTCCCTCCCAAATTCCCTTCATTATTACAACTTAAATTCTGACATAAGAGTTGAGCGTGGATAAATGGTCATATAAATTGTTTCACAAAGCTAATTTAACTTGTATTCTAAATGGAATTGTTACCCTCTGCTGGTCTGGACAGTAGATGTAGGGTAATGCCAGTCTTGAAGAATGTGATTGCTCCAGAAATTTCAGTGCTGCCTTGAAGAGGGGATGCTTTTCCAGACCAGAGAAATGTACTCGTGTTCACTCAATGATATTCTGTGTGCAGCAGGGAGAACTGAGGTTACGTCTCAGCTTTTCATGAGCCCTCCCATCTAGCATGGTGTACTCCGTCTGACCATCCTGTGGAGCTTACCTTGAAGCTGACATGCTTCCACTGGATGTCACTGTTGCTCTTCCGGAACACATTTGAAGTATCACTTCACCTGTGGTGAAAATGACTCCTCAGAACAGACTTTTAAAGATATTTCTCTCTTCTTTGGATTAGTAGAATTAGGGTCCAGATGAACTGTGTATGCCACCTTTGGGGGTTTTCTGCTGCTCTGTTTTTAGGGGAAATTTTTCAGCTAAGATAATGAATTTGATTGCTCTAGGAAATTTTAATATATTGAAGATCTGTGTTGAACTGAACACATTGGATATATGTGTTGCTTAAGGGGTGTGCTGTCTTTCTAGATACTTGAAAATTAATTCTTGGCAACATCATACTGTCTTAAAAAAACCTCACCAAAACACAATACCCTCAAAAGAGTAAATACATGCTGTTAATTAACTGAAAGGGACTTAAAGGTAGAGCTGAACCTACCCCCTTCACACCATTCAGTTCTTCCCATCCAGTAGAGAGAGGTGATGGGAAGGGAAAAGAAATATTTCCTTTGGACTGAATTATAAGAATCCTACATTTTATTAGTAGGTGTAAAACTGAGGTAGGTGGTTATTGTATCAATATGTTTCCTGAGGATCACCATTTAAGAAGTAAAACGGCATTTTTTAGTTGTCTCTTGCAGTTTGCTATGGCTGCACATGTGTTGTGTAGTTCATACCTGCCCCCCACCCCCTGATCAGCACTGTAATTATGGCCAGGATGCTGTTTAGCCAGAACAATTTTCATAAGAGGCTCAGTAAGAGACCTCTGGAATGAAGGCTGTTTAATTTTCCCCTTCCCCCAAGTAGTTGCCTTGTGCTGTCTTTAAGTGGTTGCTATAAATAAATCACTTCTGTTTTCCTTTTGTCACTGAGAGCTGTATTGTATTCTGAAACTGCTCATCTCTTCTTCCTTTAATGTTCAGCTGCTCCTTGCTCTACTCCCAGTGCTTAATACGCAGATGTTGTAATAAGATATTTAATGGCAAAGACATTTGTTTGGTTGTGCCAAATAAATTGCGCACTTGAACTCTGAAATGAATTAAACCTCTGCAGCAGTGCCATTGTTTCTGGTGCCTGTCCCCAGGATTCAGCTGGCACTTTACCCACAGGTGAGTCAGATGAGAGTAGTACAGGTGTCTCTGACTGTAATTATGATGGTCATTGGTACTGAAACTGACACAATTATGTATTTTTGCGATGTTTTTCTAAATCTGTTAGAATTTAAATCCCTGGTGGCTGGCTCACCACATGATATAGATTGTCATAGCAGAAGGGTGTCTGTAGTTTGGTCTCTAAGGGTTTTCTTGTTCATTCTTGGGAACAGCAGCTGATTTAGTCTGCTTTTTTTTGATAATAGTTCGGTGTGGAGGCAATTTGGTTCTTCCTCAGCTGGATACACACTTCCTAGAACCGAATAGTCAAAGACCTTGGTCAGTTGGAAGCCTACTTTTTGGAAGTCACTGCTGTGACCCACTGTCACAGTGTTTATTTCCTGGCTGGCTGTGTCCCTGGTTTAGACAGAGGCACTAACTCAGACCCTCATTGCTGGAGGCTGTAGCTATGGGTTATCTTGATGATGGTGAGCAGTAAGGAGCCTTTCAAGCAGCTGTGGTGTTTGAAATGGGACAGTATGCCATGTTGTCATGCTTCTGTTTTTAAATGTAGATATATTTCTGTTCTTGGGGCTGTTGCCTTCAGGAGCCCCCATGGCCTTACTGGAGGTGGCTTGCTTGGCTTTTTGTGGGGGTGGTATGTAGCCTGTGAGGTGAGCAGCAGAATGTGGCATCTGACAGCTCTGGCTTCAGCTTGACATGATGAAGGACCATCTGACCCCTAAAGCATCAGTGTGGGACCATCTCTGCAGTATTGCCCTTGCCAGACTCCTAAACTTTGTGGACTGTAGCAAAGAGAATATAGACTCTGAGTTCAAACCCCCGAAGCTTTTTATGAAAAGCTGTCTGACATATGCTGTAAAGATAGATGGAGAAAATCTGTTGGTACAGTCATTTTTCTGCTCTGTGAGTCAGCTTGTTCTAATGGGTTTTGAAGAGGATAGCTCATCATCATTTGGGGTTTTTAAGTGCAGGTTGTATGCAGTGTTAGCTCACTCAAATTTCTGCTGTGCCATGATTGACTGGCCTGAAGTTACATTATCAACATAAGCTAGTCAGCCTTAAAATAGAAAGAAAATGTTTTTTCCTGCTAGTTACCCATTGAAAAGCAGTGGTTTGTGGTTTTTGTTTGTTTTCACTTTTAAATTTAAGCAGCAAATAGCAGGTTTTTAAAACTGGATTGATCTCATCTCTGCAAGAACATATTTTAGTTGATTAAGTCAATGCATCGGTGAGCAACGTGTGGCTCTTGGGCTCCCTGCAGCACAGGAGTAGCTGGAGCATGGCTCCCATGCTGAGGCAGATCTGTGTGACCTGAAGTGTGGGCTGTGTTGGCTGAGGGCTTGTAGATAATCCAAATTATTCAAGCAGGTGGGAGGAAGGAAATTAGCAGAGGCTGGTGTGGCTGGTACCACCTGATACCCAGCTGCGTCCCGGGCCTGTGGTGGAGCACAGTGATCCCTGGGGAGCAGTGGCTCTATGTGTCATTTAAACCTTTCCCTTCTTTCCTGCTCCTTATGCAAAACTGGCCATGTGAAGCTTGGCTGGAGGAGGATGGTTTGATTGGCAGGGTCTGAAAGAATGGTCAGCTCCTACTAGCAATTAGTGGCCAGCAGCAAGGCATTCTCCTGTCAAAGCTGCTACTGCTGTAGCCTCTTTGTTCCTTTTCTTTTCCTCACTCCTTCCAGTTTCCACCTTCCCTAGGTACTCACATTTCTGCTCCTTGTACTACTTATTGCATATTTTGCCTGTGTGTTGAGCTGGATCTCAGCCTTGGGAGCCTTTCTGTGGCCTCAGTCAGTGGCTCCCCGCAGCACAAGGGTTTTTGTGTATATTTTTAATATATATATATAATTTTTTGTATGCGTGTATGTATCTTCGTGATGTACTGAACAGTTTGGTGGTTAAAGTTATGTGAGCTGGTTTAAGGCCTTGTTGCAGTTTAGTTGCACATCTGCACACACCTGGCCTCAAATACAGAGAGGAACAGGTAGATCATTTCTGTGCTGGTGAGAAATGCGTTCCTGCTGTTGCACAGGAGAGAAGAGACAGAGGCAAATCTTCATTTCTACTAGAAAAAGTACATGTGGAAGAACTTTTAGAGACTGTTTTTCAATCTGTCAGAATTCCTTGCCGCTTTGTTGGTTTGTAAACTTTGTGTGAGTAATAAGTGCATGGGATGGAGCTGCGCCAGGCATTGGGCCACAGAGAAGTACGTTTTGAGAGCTGTCATCTTGGCTTGCGATTCAAATCTTGTCCATTAGTGTAAATTGAGAAACTGAAGTCTGCAGTTGCTTAACCAGTTGGCTACCTCCTTTAGTTAAACTTCTCTGAACTGCTTCTACTGGCAATAATGCAGATAAACAATGCAAATAGTGTTTGTTCTACAAGAAAAATACCGTTTTGAAAGAAAAGGAAAGAAGAATAAGTTATTTAGTAGAGATCTATTTGTGTTTTTCAAACTTAATTTATTCTGAATGAAATATTCAAGCTTGCATAACTAAAACAGTTGAAACTTCAAAGTAAACTTGTTCTTAATCTCGTTGGGGAGGAAAACCAGTTCAAGATATAAACAAAATTAAAATTACTAAATCAAAACAGTTCCAGTGCATATTGGAACATCTTGCTTCTGCTGAACTTAACTATGGTACAATGTCCTTGCCTTCTTTCAACTACCAAACATGGAGAGAGGCTTTAACTTTACTGTTGGAGTGAAATAATCAGACTCCTCTGGGGTAGCTTACTTAATTCCTGTCATTGGGATGTAGTGCTTCCTTAAGCAGCTCCAGTAAGTCTTCATTTACCTGTAGTTTGTGCCTACGTGCCACAAGAGCACACCAAAGTTCTTTGCAAATAGAAAACTTGAGCCTTGCAGGATTGCTTCAAGACTTTTATCTAAGGTTTGCCTTTCCTGGTGGTAGTTTAAAAACAAACAAAAGCACCCCCCCGCCCCCCGAAAACAGCAAAACCACTCTCAGGCAAACAAGTCAGCAGCTTTTCCTTTACCAGCTGTGGCAAGAACAATTCCTTTTCTCCTTTGCCTGTTTTTTAATAGCATAGACTGTCCCAGCATAAACTGTCCTTTACCCTCCATGGAACAGAAATCCCTGTGCAGTTGTTTGCATTGCAACAGCAGATTATGTCTGTTTATTTTTTTAGCAGTCAGAAATGGATTGTGGCATTCATCACAAGAAAACAAAAACTCAGGATTCTGGTAGGACCCATGAGCAGCAAGAGGAGGAGACCAGTCTTGCAAATACCCTGGAGCATATTATGGGACAGCTGGATGTTCTGACTCAGGTATGGTTTGCTTTTTAATTGGTAATGACAAAGGTACCTGTGACTGGAAGAATTGGGACTGTTTTGCAATAGTTTCATAGAATAATAATGTGGCTAGTTCAAAACCTCTGCTTTTAGTAGTATTTTGATAAATCTTTCATTATCTGCTTCTCAGCTTACCTCTATCAGTTCTTTCACACTGACTTCCAGCTTAGGCCCTGCTCTTCTCCAGTTCCTTTATGCTGCAGTGTAGTAGATGCTGCTGGAGCCAGCTCTGATAGACTGTGCTGTTAGCCAGGGTTTATCTAAGGTGATGCCTAAAGGAGTGGTTGGCAGAACAACTCTGTTTTGGTGAATAATCTGTCTCTCTTCTCTTCCCTGTTATACCACAGCCTATAGGTAAACTCTGTTCAGGTCCTGCTCCTTTCCCCCACCCAGCTTTCACCTACACAGTCCAATTTCTGCAGAATTCTCCTCCCATCAACAAGTCTGGGCCCTTCTGTGCTTCGTTGCTGGAACATGCTTTTCACCCACAGCTACAAACAACTAATCCCTTGCTAAAACATTAACAAACAGTTCTTTCTTGGAGTCACTAAGCAATGCTTGAACAGAACCAGCCATGAATGGTGATCATCACAGAATGTGTTTACTTAATAAGAATTTGGGGATAGAAGTATTTTTTGATTAACTAAATAACTGCTCCTTGCTCATTGTGGAGAAATACTGTTTCTGGTCTGTTGGACATGAATTTCATTGTGTTTTTTTGAGGCATGTGAGAATCAGGGAGAAAGCATGGGATGGTAAACATTGGAGGTCTGCAGTTGAGACCATTGTGGTAGGATGGAAAAAATCTGTTGGGAGGGCTTTTCTGTGAGCTTTAAATATTGTTTCTGAGTAAGAACAAGTAGGTCTTAAACACTTGGTATTGAACATACTGATTAGTAGTCTGAGTTAGCTCTCTGCTCTTGAGAGAGTTAACTTGTCAAAGTACTTGTCAAGGAGTGCAAGATGATGGGTTGGAGCGCCCATCAGGAGATTGAAGGCTGATTTAGGGATTAAAAAACATGCCACAACTACAGGCAGTCTAAAATAGTGTAGGATGAAACCCAAAAGGTATTTAAGTTCACTTGGCAGAAATGCAAAAAAGCACTTTTGCTGTGATCTTTAAAACACTGAACACTGGAGGAGGGGAGGGAAATCTTGTGTGACACTGGGCCCTCATACTTGTGAGTAAAAAGCAACCCAGTGTATACACAAAATATTTTAATATTGTTTTTACGTCTCCCTAGTAAGCTTGGAATGTGATTGTTATCTTTCATCACGTAAATCACATCCACATTTCTGATGATGGATGTGTAATGGCTCCTTTTCAACTTCATAGGTGTTTAGAGGAGGCAAATATTGCAGTAAACAGTATGTGTGGGATTTAACCTAAATATAAGCAATGCAAGTATCTCTGTTGAAGATATTGTGTAACTGTAGAAAATTCTAAATGTTGTTTTAAACCTAACAGAAAGAGAAATTGAGATCAGTGGGGGAGGAATAAATTAGTAAGTTATAGGATAAAATTGGAAATAGTCTTGAAATAGTAAAAAACTAAAAAGCTGCCTTGAGTAACTGTATTCTTCAACCTTTTACCTTTTTTGTAGCATTTTTACCATCTTTGAAGTACTTAATTTCCCATTGGTTCTACTCTGTGTGTGTTGTATTTTGTATTAAAACCATTTTAATGCACTTGTACAGGTAGATGTTCCTGACACGCTGTTTTCATGCCAAGGTTTTGATATTTAGTGGTGACACAAACCAACACCAAACAAGCATTAGCAAATGAGCCTGGAAGAATTCCTCATTCCTGGACTAAGGCAGAAGGCACCTCAAAGAGGAGGGATGTGGGCAGCTAGCAAGGCAGATGTGGAAGGCATCAGCTTGCATGTCTGAACTTTGGCTTTTCCAGTGCTGATGGCTGGTAAGAGAAGGCAGTGCAGCTCTGGAATGCAGCTCCAGCTGTTACCCCTCCTTCATGCAATTAGGTGTGCTCTGGTAGGAGCTGTGGTGTGCACAGATCCAAGTGAAATGGGAGCAGTGCCTGGTGCTGTGGGGTTGGTTGTCTTTCCAAGGCATTTCTTCCAAAGCACAAATGGGTGCTGCTCACTGCAGGCAGTAGGTTCTAACCAATGTGTGTGTGTCAGCTTTGGGCCTGTTGACTTCTCATTGAGAAAGGAGGACAGCACTGCTTCTTCAAAACAACAGGAAGCTTTCATAAATATCACATAACAGGTGTCACTATTTTTGCTTCTTGGAGAAGGGCTGAAGATGCTCTTAGTGCTCTGTTAAAATCCTGAGTGTTGCTTGTTTAAAGAGAGCTGTAAGGGCATAAGCAGGACCATCCAGTTGAAGGGAAAGGACATGTGTTATTTCCAGAAACCGTGTATTGATGTAACTGTCCGTGGGCTTTTCAGGAATTTAATCTGTTAGCTCCATGGGATCTTGGATTTATTTCTCATGTGGTATCTTGAGTTCCTGTGTTCATTGTTCTTGTAGATGCAATACTGTTACCATCATGTAAAGTAGCAGTGGGGAAGGTTAAAGTTGTGATAAACTACTTTGGGAAATTATGCTGATATAAGCCTAATTTATTTTCCTAATATTTTTTCTGTAGCTGTCATTTCAAGGTTTAAACCTGGTATCATGTAGAAGTGGGAAGGAGAGAAAATACTTCCAATTTCTGTTGAAAGAGGTGATAGTAAGACATCAGCTGTGGGCTGTCATCTCTTGCCAGCACACAGCTTTGTTCTGAGCTCCACACTGGAAGCTGCACCACCAATTATTAGTACCTTCCCTCTGCTGGCAGTAGATTTCCACATGGAATGAGGTGTCATGTGCTTGGATTCAGTGACATTGTTTTTGTTCACTTCAGAGGTCTCTTCCAGCCAGTCAGCAATCCCTGAGGCCGTGGAGGTGGTGTGCCCCACACAGGAGGATACACTGGAGCAGATTTGCTCCTTAAGCTGGGCACTTCAGTTCTCATCAGAGAGAGATGGATCAGAAGAATCCAGTGGCTGTTGTATATCACAACTAGCAGTAACCACTGGAGTGAATAGAAGCTTTGCTAAGCTTCATTCTTATGTTGTTGATATGATTTAATTCTTTAAGGTTTTGGCAACTTTCTTTCAACTGGTCTTTGATTCAATGAAACCTTTTTCTCCTCCTCCTCCCCAAAGCTCTGTCAGGATAGCTTTTGTTTTACTTGGAAGCAGGTGGTCTAATGTGACCTGACAGGGTCTTCATATTTTTTCCTAAAAGTGGTTTGTGTTTGGCCTTACATGGCTCTTTTTCAGAAGAGTAGCAGATGCTTAATAATTCTGCTGCCTTGAAGAGTGAAGTTGAGACCTGGACATAAGCCAGTTGTTCCCAGTAGTTTTGGATTACTTAGAAACCCTTGTTCCCCTCTGTAGGAAAGCAGGCAATTCCCATCTGGCAAAGGAATGAGGAAGATCAGAGTAATAAATGTGTGATACTGATACTTTGCTCCTCCCTTTCCTGCAGGTTATTATCTTGTCAGTGTCTCAGTGTTTAAAAATCCTCTACTGGCATTTTAGAGATGTGAAAAGGAGGAAAATGCAAACTGTTTATCAATTTTTTTTTTTTTATTGAAGACTGGATCTCAGTATCTCAGTGCCTATATGAAGAGTTGGGATAATAAATTTAAGGGGAAAACAAGGTGATTTTCTCTCTCGGATAAACCTGGCACAGAAAGGTGTGTTTTAGCTGAAACAAAAATGTAGCAGATATCAAAGATTTGCTTGGTTCAGGTCAATTTTCTGCATTTACAGTTGAACTGCCCTTCTGAAAAGATCATCTGTGAGTAACTGTCTTGGCTGCAGTGGAAAACTTGTATTTGCAGTGATCATTTCAAACAGTTTAATGTACTCTTGTCCTCACTCCAAACACCTCCAGCTGCTGTGTTCACTCTGTTCATCTGTGGGCAGCAGGCACTGAGGCAAAAGCTGCTGGTTTTATGTGGGAAGGAAGATGTCTTCTCCAAATGAGGAGTTCAGAATCAGGTTAGCATAAAAATTCATAAATAGCTGCAATAATCCACCCACAGGAAATGGCTTTATATGCTTCCCCAAACTAATCTTGCATTGAAGCTGGGAGAAAACAACACAGTGAAATGGAGAAGACTTGATAAGTCTGTAAAATAATCCAAAGCCTGAACTGAAGGACAATCTAGCTCATGTGAGATTAAAGGATTATTTCACTCCAGAAAAGACTGCAGGCAGAGGGAGGGAGAAGAATTTTTCTAAATTATTTTTTTTTAGCATAAAAAAAGACTTGGACACAAGTGAACTGCTTTTTAATTAAAGCTGAAAATGTTAATGTGTCCAGTACTTAATAATGAAAGCGAGTAAAATCAAATTTTTATTCCTTTTTTGAGATGTGGTCTCAAGCCTGTGTTGGTGAGATATTAATGTGTCCTCTCTTTTGAGAGGGACTGAATGTAAATTAAGCAACTGGTTTAATACAATATATGCTTTTATGACTTCAAGTAGTTACAAGTCAAAAAGAAATATTTGGCGGGGGGGGGGGGGGGAATCATGTCCCAAGTGCTTCTACCTTTGCTGTGCACAAATACCGTGGTTTCTGTGTTGCTCTCAAGACCTGAACACCCACAGACTACCGATGGGCCCAATATACAAGAGAAAACCTGCAAGTAATTTTTATTCCAAGAGAAATGGTTTGAAATCTTAAACACTAATAAAGAAAGTTCTCATCTGAAAAATCTTTGGAGTGTCAGATGAGCTTGGTTTTTAAATCTGAATTTAAAGGACATAGAGGCTATTTCTTATGAGTCAGACCCATCTCTTAGAGATTCAGTAGCTTTGATCTCTCACTTAAATTAAGTACCCTGCTTATTGCCAGTCCTCTGTGTCATTGAGCAGAGCTACTTTTTTTTTCCTGAAATTTACTTCCAAAATATGCTTGTTATAAAATCTTGATGCAAATACATTTTTATTCTTTCTAAGATTGCTTAAATTAAATGCACTCTGAGGGATATTGCTGTGTTAGCAGGACACTCTCTGAAGGCTGGCCCTCCAGAAGTGCTGATCCTCTCCTTGGATGTTCACAGGACCTTCACCTTCCATTTTCCTTCAATGGGAAGGAATACTAAACACCTCCCACAATTTGTTTTCACAAGCAGACTTTGAAGATTAATATATATTGTTATTCAGCTATTGGATACCAGCAGCTGAGTTCATTTAGGTGAGTGATTTGCATCCTCTCAGAGGCAAGGGACGGATATGGGAAGGCTTTGAAGTCTTTGTGGTTTTGGGGAAGCCTCCCATCATTTGGGGTTCTAACCTCTGTATTGTGCAGTTGCTGTCATGGTGTGTGCTTGGACATTTTGTTGTAGCTCATCCTGACTGGCTATGTTTTATTCTGTGGTGAAACTGGAAGTCTCCTGACTCCTTTTGCTGTGCGGGCCCAGCCCCAGAGGTCTGGGAGCTCTGCACCAAGGAAACTGCACAGAAGCCATCAGCCATTCCCTTCTAGAAACATGCAGGATCTGATGTAAGTGCCATCAGTTTAGCTTTGGCTGATCAGCTGTCAAGACTAAAGCAACAGCAAGGTGTGATGAAACATTTTTAGTCAGAGGGCTTTAAATGGAAAGACTCAGTTGCAAGGGGCTTAATGTGCCTTGCATCTCCACCCTGCGTGGATGAAATTGGCAGAGCCTGTGGCACATCTTTGTAGCTGGGATTGATTTAATACAAAGGACAACCTTTTCTGTGCCCCAGGATCCCTTTGGTCACTGTGGTACTGGTACTGACCATGCTGCTTGCTGTGGCAAATACTGGATGGTACTGGAATTTTCGGGTATGCTTGTGTGATTTTCCTACTGTGAAAAGCACAGTGAGCACTGCAAGGGATCACTTGTTGCTGTGCTGAGTACCACAGGAGGAGATTTGTGCATTACACCAAAGTTGTTCCTATAATTTAGTGAAAGGGTTGGTAAACTGTAATTCAGGTATGTGCAGAAAGTGAGGTGGAAGGAGAGGTGGCAGCTGAGAATGATAGAATGGTTTGGTTGGAAGGGACCTTAAAGTTCATCTAGTTCCAACCCTCTTGCCAGGTCAGGTTGTTCACAGCCCCATCCAGCCTGGCCTTGAACACTGCCAGGGATGGGGCAGCCACAGCTTCTCTGGACAGCCTGGGCCAGGGTCTCACCAGCCTCATTTTAATAATTTGGGGAGGGTAGCTGAGCAATACTGGTTTTGAATTTTCTAACTAACCACTTCCTTCTTGTAGTGCTTTGGGCTGCTAAATAGAAAAAAATCTTTACTTTTCAAGTATCCTCAGTAGCAGATGTCTGAATGGTGGCTGAGGAGAGCCGGTGGGACTATGAGCTCTCATGCCCTGCACTGGAGGAGAGACAAAGAGGTTGTTTAGCCACACAACTTCTTGAGCAGGTCTCTGTGTGGGGATCCTGATGAGGCCAGGCTAGTGCTGGCATTTGTCCTTCTGCAGGCATTGTCATGGATTTGTGATCCGTGTGACCCCACAGTGACCTTGGATGAATGGGCAACACCTGCATTGTGGTATTTGTGGGACTTTCTGACTCAGAGCTGTACAGCAGCACTGACCAAGATGTTCCTGTCCAGCCACATGGAAGCTAAGTGTGTTGTAGGAACAATAATAAAAGTTTGTGGAATTTGAAGCATGTTACAAAGTAAACCCAGGAAAATTCATGGCGTTGAGTTAGAGAAAGGGATAGTGCTGAGTCTTCGCTCACTAACTCAGCTGGTGTGAAATATTCTGTGCAAATAGGCTTTGTGAGAATTCACCTTAGAGTTTGCCTTCAAAGCCATTGAGATGGTGAGGAGCTACAGACCTGATTTAAAATGTCATCTTGTTTTGGTCTGATGACATGAGGAGCTATCATTTCTGTTAGAAATCACCCCACATTTTATTTTAAACCAAAACCTACCTTAATTATATTTGATCTCTGAGGTTAAGGCTTTGACCACTGGAGTAAGGCTGGTGCTTGCAGGCATTCGTTTGCTACATAAAATGTTAATTGCTGTGAAAGCTTCATGCCTTGTTCTGCTGTGAGATGAGACTTACCTCCTCACTTAGTCTAAACTGCCAGCTCTTGCTGAGAATGCTTTCAGAGCATGCAGAACTTTGGTAGCTGGCTTGGGTGCCATCTCAAAGCTGTTAAGTTACAATTTGCAAAGAGGGCAGCCCAGCTCCCTTTACGTGTGCTTGGTAGGAGCAGGGATCCACTCTGGGGGTCCCGAGTGCAGCTGCTGAGGTGGAGTGTGTTGGGGCAAAACCCATATGGGAGGAGGAGAAGCTGTTCTTGCCAGACAGGTTCATGCTTCAACTCTCCCTGCATAAGTTCTCCCGTGAGCCTTTCAATCGTGCAGCTGCAGTTTGGAGTTGTAAACTGTGGTTAGTGGCAGGAGTTAAGGCTTTTTTTCTCCTGTAAAAGGTGTAGCTAGGGCTACCCCCGTGCAAACCCTTCCTGTGGTAGTTGGTTTCACTCATTGCATTAGTTTAGAGAAAGGGCTCCCAAGCTTAATTTACCTGGGTACCACCTGGATGCTAAGGCAGCATTTTTATGATGCAGTTTATTTGTATATCTTGGCCATGTTTGGGAATAAAGTGGGCTCTGAAATTGCTGCTTTTAGGGAAAACCATAAGAAGTTACAGCAGGGCATCTTTGAAAATACACCAGCACTGGCCATGCTTGTTACAGAGGGCAGAGCTCTTAAGCCTGCAACTCCAGGTCAAACTTGACAAGTGTCATTCTGTAAATCCATGGGCCATCTGTAGTCTTCAATGGACCTCTTAAAAACCATAAATCCCTAAATTCTTCCTTGACCCACACAGTGGAGTGGAGAAACTGTGGGTACAGAAACTTACAAACTTCTGCATTTTTTTGTGTGTTCATTGTGGGTGAACTTTCTATATAAATTGAAAAGAAAATGCTGTCTTCATAAATTAAGATGTCAGATAGGAAAGAAAAATCTGAGGAGGCAGAAGTAATGTTTTTTCTTGAGCTGTTTGATATGTTAGTGCTCTGCAAAATCTTTTAGCATATGCTTAGAAAAACCAGTGGAGCAAACATTTGAGGATCTTTTTAAGTAAAGCTAGAAAACTACTTCGGCCTCCTTTGAGATCAATGGAGAGAGGGATTTTCTGCTATGAATAAACAAGAATAGAAGTGCAAATGTCCTATTTTTTCTGCACAGAGCCAAGAGCACATCGATGGCACAGTCACTGTGCAGGATTGTATCCCTTGTAGGTTCAGCCAAGCTGTTGTTACTTGATCTGAGGAACTGCCCTGTCCATACTTTTTGGGGCGGTTCCCTGATTACTGGTGGTCAGTCAGGCAGTTCCCTGTCCCCTGTGCTATTGCATGGCTAACTCGGAGCCACTGTGACTGCATGCTGGAAAGGCCCTGTGCTGCACCTTTGGCCTTGCAGTGTGTCCCTTAGTGGGGTGAGCTGAGCATTAGTTACTCCACCCTGCTGTCCCCTTGCCTGCCTTGCCCCCTGCTCCAGGTTAAGTCCTGCTTTAGCTAATAGCAGCCATCTGGCTGGCTGCATCTCTCCTGGCAGGGGCTCCCTGGCTGCTCCAGAGGCTTGCTGGCAACCTCTGCTCCCTTGCTCTGCTCTCTGCTGTTCAGGTTTCCTTTGGTGCTGGTAGAACTGGTTTCTTTCAGCATTCAATTAGCACCTGGTTCCCCTTATCTGTCCTCCTCAAAAGCCCCTCCAGGGCTGCTGCAGAAGCTTCAGCCCTGAGGCCAGTGGTTTTTAAACTATTTCTGCTGCTTAATCAAACATGTTTAAGAGGGACTAAGGAAAAGATACCGATGAAAGCATCTTGGAACAGCATCCCAAATCACTGTTATTTGGGTTGAGGGAGTAAAAATAACATGGAGGAATGGGATAAGGGGCTTGTCATCAGGTAAGCAAGCGTGACTACTGGGTGCCTTATTTTAGGTGTCCTGGGGGAGAATGGGAATGAATATTCCCCTGAACTTATAAGTAAATAGGAGGCAACTTTTTATTTCTCCATAGTTTCTCTTTAATGTTTCCAAAGAGAAGAGTGGGTTTTTTCAGTGCTGAGTCTTTGAAGATAAATGAAGACAAATGTTGCAGGAAGTGTTGGTAGAAGTGATTTAAGTTTTCTGTGAAAAATTCCTGTATTCTATTCTGGTGCCCATAGTAATGCTCAATATATTACTGTAATGTCAGAAATATTCCTTAAAAAATAGTTTGGTTTTTTTTCTCGTTTAAGCCTAAACTGTTACCCTTCTGCCAATTTGAGCCAGGACTTTAATAAATTATCCAGCATTTACTCCCTGGTGCCTAATGGAGACATGTACTGTATTCCTGACACACCAGGAAGCCCAGATCCTGCCACAGAGTCCAAACCTGGTTCTAGTGAATCTTCACTGAATCTGGCTAACAGTGCCTTTGGCTTAACTGCTGGTTTGTTATCTTTGAGAAGCCATAGCAAAAGCATGCAGGAGTTGAATAGGTGCAGTTTCATTTGCCTCCTGAGAAGGACTTGCTTTATAAATAGCAACTTGGAAATATTGTAAAACTTTCAGCTGCTAATAAAGGAGCTTTTCTGTGCAAGTTACAATATAGCACTTATAGCAGCTGGGCAGTATTTGTGCTTACCCTTACCTTCCTGAGATGTCAGATGCCCTGTCTATTTATATTCATCATATATTCAAGTCTAAATGGACTGTAGTCATTGATTCCTACTTTGGACTTCCTGAATTTCATTTCTGACTGCTACTTTCCACTTTTAGTTTCCAAAAAATACTTAACTGCAAGTTTTCTGCGGATACTTAACATGCAATTTCCATTCCAATAAACATTTTCCTTACAGCTTTCTCACAAATTCAACACTTAGTGAAGTCTGCTTTACTTGTGTCTCATGGTGCCGTGTGTAGCAGTAACTCCTATTGATGGGATCATGGTGGCAGTAAATCATGGAACAGAGGAACCACGAGTGATCTGGGCATTGCTTCTGGCAGGGCAGTGTGACTGGGACATTCATTCAGCTGATTATCTGTCTAAAGGAAATTTGATGCAATGTTTCATTCTCCCTCTTTTTAATGGAGCGGTGAGTTACTAGTTCATTTTTTAAACAGAAAAGCCAGGATCCCTACTGGCTTTCATTCTCTGGTTGCTTGAAGGATAAGATGTTTGCTGTAAACCCCTGGTAGACATTCAGCCTGCTGTGTTCTGCCCTTGGTAGCTTTATTCCTGGTTTCCAAGACAGTCACTAGGCAATGGCATGGCTGGATGTGAAAAAGATTAAGTCTTCTCTCCTTTGAATAGATGGGAGGGCGCCTGCTGGCTCTGGGGCACCTGGGATGTTACCTGCTGGCTCCACAATGTTTCTTCTGGTTCTCTGTGTTGCTGCAATTCCTGTGCCTCAAAGGAATGGAAATAGAGGAGGAAAAAACTTAAATGCAGCTGGTGCTGTAGCCCACGGAATATTTGGATAAAGCAGGGTTTATTCTTTTAGGTGAAGCTTTCTATTGCTGCAGCAGGACTCTTCTGCCTTGTCACAGGTCAGAAATAAGAAATATATTAGAAATAAGCTTTGAGCTCTGTTTAGGGAGGAAAAAAGCGTGCATTATGATGCACTGGACAACCTCCAGCCCTTCCTGAATTCTTTGATGCAGAGTCTTGCAAGATGGCTTTGCCTTAGTGCCCGCTGTTGTTTTTACTATGTCTGTTTTCTCTTCTCCCCCATGACTTGTCTTATTCCCCAAATCATTTTACAGCAGACTTTTCTTAGTCTCAAGTGGCCTTAGCCAAGCTATTTCCTCTCTTTGTGCTTTCGTTTCCCCAGCTGTAAAATGGGGATAATGAGACCTGCTTGCTTTTGTCAGGCACTTAGAGATGTGCTTACGAAATGCGCTATTAAAAGGCTTTCTATGTATAACTGCTATACAAACAGCGGTTGTCCAAGTTTATTTGAATTACTTTATTAAAGTCCAAAGTTCTGAACATCCTTTGTTTTTAGCAGAGGATGTTATTTATGCAGTAAAAATGCCCAAAATGTGAAGCTATTGATCATTGCTGATAAGTTTATGGATATTAAAGCATTAAATCATCACCACCCATTATCAGCCGTTCTGGTGTCTCTGGAAGCTGAAAGTGGTTGTGCATAGCTGGGGCCCTTGATTATCTTGGAGTGATCAATAAAAGGTTTTCAGCAGAAGCTTTTATTGCCACGTGGTTAAAATGTTCTTCCTGTGCATCCTGTACATGATGACTTCAGCTCGAGGAGAAAGAGAACAATCTTTTGCAGGGTAACTGGATTACACAAAGAAATGCAGGCATTATGTTGAGGTAGATAATGCCACTTGGAGTTTTTCCCCTCCATCTGCTGCATTGTCTTAGGCTGGGAAGGTTTTCTTGCCTTTCATGGTGCTTGTCCAGCAAGTTTTGAATTTTTTAATTACAACAGACCCATGATGTTGAGGGAGGGGAGGAAACAGCTGGAAGCAAAGGGGTAAATTCAGAGCCATAACTGAGCAAAACTGGTTAAAATCTGTGTGTCTCATTAGCAGAAATGTCTGGTGGCTCTCCAGTGTCTGCCTCATGAACTTGTCCAGGAAAGGAAATGCAGAGCCCAGTCTGAAAGCACGAGTGCTGAAACGGGTGCTTGGTGTTGTCTGCAGGAGAACTTGTGCCCACCATCTTTTACTGCTCCCCTCTGAAGTCATGTGGGGCTCTGCCCTGCTAAAATGCTGACACTGGAGTTCCAGCCGTGAAATACCTCGAAATATTCCTGTGAATTTAGCATCTTGTTGGGCACTGAGAGTACAGTGTGCAGTATTTTGTGAGCAGCTCAACAGCAGCTTTCACTTTGTTTTGCAGACAGTTTCCATCCTGGAGCAGAGACTGACGCTCACTGAAGACAAGCTGAAGGAATGTCTTGAGAATCAGCAGAAAATCATTCAGAACAAAACGAACTGATTTCCTGAGATCAGACAGGAGCTGAAGGCATTGGGAGGTTTGAGGTTGTTTGTGTTCCTAACAGACTGTGTGTGACTTGCTTTAACAATTTTGAGCATAATCTATTTTTCAATTGGAATGTATAGTTAATGTATCTGTAAATAACTTTGTTACTTCACTAAAATAAAAGCAATATTTTATTTGTAAGTGTGGGTAACAATTGTGATCTCTTGTGCTTTCCAGAGGTACAGCAGCCAGCATGTGGACTGAGTACTAACCAGGAAGGTCACATCTTTCCTGTCTCTGGTCCTGCTAAGTTAGTTTTAAAGTGTGTAAGCATCTTGGAGTTGCCAGATGCCTGGCCCAGGCTGTATTAGGCTTGTTGCTGAGGTGTGTGCTGGCTGTAGGTGAGAAGCAAAGTGCTCTCAGGATCTTTGGGGCAGTGGTATTTCACCTCTGGTCTAGGACCACATCGAGCAGGTGAGGTCTTGTGCAACTGACACCTGGAAGGGTTTGTCTTAGCTGAGTCTCACATGGCAAATCTGACACAGCAGTTGAGATCCTGGATCATATTTGTGCAGAGGTGATTAAATCCAACACATTTAAGCATGCTCCCGTGTGCAGTATAGGAAAAACAAATTATTGGGGCTGGAACAAAGGCCCCAGTGTGTCAGATGCAGGGTGATTTCCAAGGGGATTTTACTTCATCTTTGCTTCTTAAATTAAAGACAGGACAAAGGGAGAGGAAGGCAACTAAGCAATGCAATGTTTTCTCCATCATGGAACTCCCTTCTTCTCATACTGGACTGCCTTTAATTTTCAGTCGTTTTGCAGATGTTTTCACAGTTGAGTAACTCATCACTGGCACCCTCCTCTCCCCTCATTGCTCCTCCTGACTTTTTTGGGGCTTGAGCAGGTGTTCAGTATGTAGCTGCACAAGAATTTGGACTTCTGGGAGATCCTGTTTCCAACACCTCTTCTGCTAACACATACTGGAGGTCTCTTTTCTTGCAATAAACTCTGACCCACATTCCTGGAGAAATTAGCTGCAGGAACTTGAGCACCTCAGGGTTAATGTAACCCTCCCCACCACTGTCTGTCTGACCTCTGCAGGCTGCTTCAGTCCCTGCCCTTGGTGGTACCTCGTGCCACCAGCACCTGCCAGCCTTGCACAGCTTCCAGGGCCTCCATCTCCACATGTATTGTGGCACTCTGGATGCTTGCCTGAGGATGGGCTGGCATCCTTACTTCACATGGGGTTTAGCTGGTTTTAAGGCCAGGCCGTGTGGGTTTGGCTTTGGGATGGTTTTTGGTGTTGCACCTGTTTTGTTTCAGGCTGTATTGGCTGGGACAGCACCTTGGGGGTGTTAATGCTCCTCATCCCACCTGGCGGGAGCTGCTCGTGTTTTCCTGCCAGCACTAAGAAGCTTCTGGTCTCCTTCCCTCCTGGTTCTTTGTACATCTCTAAGAACCCCTTGCTGGCATGATCACAGTATTTCACTCCTTTATTTGTGGGAGGCTGAGAGCTTTCTTATTTCCATGCTTGGTTGATGATGAGTTTCTCTCTGCCACAGACTTTGTTTTGTGTTTCCAGGCTCTGAGTCTGATAAATCATTACTTTCCCTTAATGGAATCAATTCAGTGGTGATATTCTGTGCTCTTGCTCTAAGCTTTCAGTGGCTTTTTGCTGAGAGACTGACATCATTTTTATTGAAATGAGCTTGTGTGGTGATGCAGATGGGTGGGGAGGAGGGGACTCAAAGGTACTGTGGCCAATTTGCTGTTAGAAAAAGGCTGTTCCTGCCCTGATCTGCCACTGAAGTGATGACAAAAATCAGTTGCAAGAGCCTAAACTTTCCACTTGATCCTCAGTGTTGTGGACTGGCCTTTGGGACTGGGGTGTGGAGGGGAAAATTTAAGCATTCCAACAGCATTTTTTAAACTTAGTTGGTCAGAGCATGGTGCTAATAATGCCAAGGTTGTGGATTTGATTCCTGTATGGGCCATTCACTTAAGAGATGAATTCAGTGGTCCTTGTGAGTCCCTTCCAACTCAGAATATTCTGTGATTCTGGGGTTTACTTTAAAAATAGCCTTTTCATCCTTTTAATGTGTAGTTTCTAATGTCTTGGAGACCACAGAAGCAATCTGTGTGTAGTTTTTTAGACAGGATGGCAGTACAATTGACACATATGATGTATGCTTACAGGTGTCCACATTTGTGCATGTTTGATACAGATGGTTTTTCTTTTCAGATGTTCTGAGTGAATCCATTTGAAAGATGTAATTGTGCCTCTAAAACAGATGAAGTGCTCAAGTGCTGAGGACAAGTGGGATGTAGGGTGTTGTGTTTTAACCCCATTTGGCATCTAATCCCCACACAGTCCCTCAGTCACTCACCCCAAGTGGGATGGGGAAGAGAATCAGAAAAGTAAAAGTGAGAAAACTTATGGGCTGAGATAAAGACAGTTGATCAGGTAAAGTAAAATGTGGAATTCATTTACCACTTCCCATGGGCAGGCAGGTGTTCAGCCATCCCCAGGACAGCAGGGCTCTGTCACCTGTAGTGATGACTTGGGAAGACAAATGCCATCACTCTGATTGTCCCCCCTTTATCCTTCTTTCTCCAGCTTTATATGCTGAGCATGATGCCATGAGGTCTGGGATATCCCTTGGATCAGTCAGGCTCAGCTCTCCTGGTTGTCCCCTCCCAACTCCTTGTCCCCCAGCCTCCTCTCTTGGGGTGGGGTGAGAAGCAGAAAAGGCCTTGACTCTGTGTAAGCACTGCTCAGCAGCAACTAAAGCATCCCTGAATTATTGACTCTGTTACCAGCACAAATCTGAAACAGCCCCATAGGAGCTACTAGGAAAAAAATTAACTCTAATCCCACCAAAAGCAGCAGATTGGGAAAATTGCTTTTCTGGACTTTACTTCTTGTCCCATGTTTTTGTTGTAGAGGTACCCCAGGGTGGGTGCATGGGTGTGGAGAGTCAGGAGGAGAGGGAATCTAACAACCTCTGTGTGATTTAGGTGGCAAGAAAGGTAATCTGAAAATATTCTGACAGTGTTATCTACCTTCTTTGTCCTAAATCTCAGCAACTTCATTTTCCCCCTTACAACCCTCTTACCTGGAGTAGGACTTCTGAAGGCTGGCTATTGCTTGAGAGGCAGGCAAGGCTTGGAAAAGACAAGATTTACATTTTAATCCTTGTGCTTAAAGATTGAGCAACAACCTCAAAAAAAAAAAATCTTGAGGAGCCCAATTCCTATTGCCTGTCTTGTCCTGAGGCTCCATGCTTTCTTTATCCACTGAGCACCACAGTTTTTGAGTGCTGAAGAGAGAATAGCCTCTAGTGTGAGTTGAGCCCACTTTCATTTTTACACTCATGACCTTTTTTTTTTTAAATGTGGGCACATCTGCAGTGTCCCATTTGTGAAGCTGTTAACTCGGGGAGCAGTGGAGCAGCCAAGTGAGGAGCAGCCTGTGGTTTGTCCTTGGGCTGACATGGCCTCTGCGCTGCTTGAGGACAAATCCTGCCTTGGAAACCTCTTGTGGTGAGCTCTGTGCAGGGGGAGGCTATGAAGAGTTAAGGATTTTGTTTTGGATTTCCAAAGCAGGGTGGAAGCCAAGTTCTTAAAAAAGTAGTTTAATTTGTTGCCATTACATTTGCCAGACATATGACCTCACTAAACTTTCAGCAAGGGTTCTTTGTGCCGAGATTGGCCCCTGGGGAGCCCGGTGCTGCTGCAAATGGCTTTTTGGCTGCTGTGAGTATGGAGCATGTTAAACATGACCGTGATCTGTGAAAAAGTAAGAATCTTCAAGCACTGCCCACTTTCCTTCCTGTCTGGGAGCTGGAATTGGACAGATGTGACAGCAGAGCTCGTTACTGAATAGGCAGAAACAGCAGAGCACTGTGGTACTGACTCTCCTGGCCAGGAAGTGCAATGGCCAGGAGCATCCTGTGCCCACAGGCTCGTCACTGGACATGAGTCCACCAGCTAACTAGGAAATAAAATCCAACTATGATCTAAGTAGCTGGGCTAAAACTAGCCAGCCTCATGGTACAAATCCCTTATTATATAACCTCTTTAAAGAGCTGCTTTTGAACGAAATGTTTTTTGAAACGCGAGGGAGTGGGAGGGGAGGGAAGCGAATCGTTTTACAAAGGTTTGTCACTCTGACGTGAGAGCAGGGCTGTGTTTCTTCTCTTGCTTTTGCAAACGGTTGGTCTGCAAGTGCTTCTCAAGTGGCTGGACCTGTAGTTTTGGAAAGGAAATAAGCTGGGAAAGAAGATTCTCTTACTGATACTCCTCTGCGTATTTGACCTGGATTTAGTGTGCTGTAGGAAGTTTTACGTGTGTCTCAGGGAAAGCTGGGATCTATTTGTAGCTCTGCAACAGAACTGTCACTGCAGGCAGACATCACTCTTCAGTCCCCCTGTTCTCCTTGTCAGGGGAGACGTCTGTAAATTACTTCCTCTGTCGAGGTACGGGTTCCATGAAAGAAGAGCTCGTCAGAGATTTGAATGTGGGGTGTCGGTGAAGAGTGATGGGCTTCCAGGGCACAGGTCTCTGGCATCCCTTACCTTCTCCCTGTCTCCTTGCAGCACAGCAGCCAGTGCTGCTGGTGAAGGGGTGCTGAGAGCCTTTGTGTTGCACTGCACAAGTGGTGGCTGTCGCCTCGGGTGGAGTTTGAAGTTTTCTGGTATCACTGCTGAGCAAAGGCAGGGTACATGCTTAAACCAGCAAGCTGGGAGAGGGTGCTGTGGGGTGGATTCTGGTGGGGGATGAGCATCATGAACACCTGGGCATGTTCCAGCAGCAGGTCATTGTCTGCTTAGCTGCAGCTGAGATAGGCCAGGTGACCACTGCTCGACGCCAGGAATTTGCCATCTGCAAGGAAGTTTTTCCCCAATGACCACCTTTAGATTTCTTTATACTCACTCCAGCCCTCCCTCCCTGATAATGAAATACAGCTGGAAACGCACCATTCTGTTGTCACAAAAATGCTAGGCTTGAATCAGTGCTGTGACCCAGTGCCAAAAACCTGTCACCTCTGTTCTCCCTTGCTGTTTCTGCTCCCTGCAGGCACCTTCCATGCAGCCAATAACTCACTGCTGCCTTCCAGAGACCAGGCAAGCTGAGGATACAGTGCGTGGCACAAGGATTTTTCTGCAAATCGCCGGTGGGGAATGCTACTGAGGCTGATCCTGCTTACTCCAAGAGCTTGTGGCTGTGTGGAGCATGTGCCACTGGTGGTAGCTGTTCTTGCAGCTGGTGACTGAAAGGGTTAAGCTAAGCAGCTGCCTGGATGGAGCTCCTGCATGGCCTCGCTTCCCTCTGGGGTGGCTGCTCTTGGCAATGATTCCCTCCTCACGTTTTCACAGCCAGAGCTGAGCTTTGGTGTGCAGATCTTCCAACTGGAGGAAGGACTTCTGCGTGTTTCAGCTGAAATGAGCACTTGGAGTGTGCTGGGCACCAGGAGATCCTGCTGGCAGCATGGTATGGGCAGGGGCTGAGGGGGTCATTGCTTTTCCCCTTGTGTGAATCCACTCTGCCACGTGTAGATGCCACAAAGGCTGTGCCTGTCTCCTGTTACACTTGGCCCGTGTGCTGAAGCAGGTGCCTTGTGCTAACCAGGGTTAACTGAGATGGTTTTCATCCTGTGAAAGCCCAGGAATATCCTTTTCCTTTTGTTCTGCTAGGCTGTGGTTTCTTCAGAAGACATTGTTCTTTTTATCCTGTGAGCAGTAGGTGTTGATTTCTGTGCCAGAGTCTTCTGATGCAGACCTGTGGCTGGAAAAGTTTCTCATTCCATGTTGGGTTCCCTAGGCCAGGAGCTTTTTCCAGGGGTTAGGGATGAAGATTTTGGCTTTTGGCACTTGTCCCTTGTGGACATCAGTCAGTAGAACCAAGGCAGAGCTAGCTGTGATATTGCAGAAATTGCTGAGTACTCCTGGAGTGAGAAAGACAGGCTTCAAGACTCCTGTTTGTGGAGCAAGACCTGCAAGGTGACCTGTTTGAATATGGCCCTATCTATGTGCTGTTAAGTTAATTAACAAATAACTCTAATGCCACTTGATCTCCTGCTTAAAGATCAATGCTCGCCTGCTGGGCTATTTTTTTCTTTGTAGCTCCTGTTTGTTTCCTAAGGGAGAGATTATTTGACCTGTGTATTTGTGTGATGTGTTTCTTTCTTTTACTCTATTATTTATTAAATCAATAGATCTTAAAAAGGAACACTTACCACAAAGTGTCTGGAGCGCAAGGTGTGCTGAGGAGAAAGTGAAAACCTGCCCGCTGGCATGGCCTTTCCCATCAGCCCGGTGTCTTTGCTGGAGAGAAGAGGATTGTCCAGGAAAACACCTTGACAGCAGCCCAGGTGATGGGGGCAGAAGCAGAAATTCTTGCCTGAGTACCTGCAGGTCACACAGTGAATCAGGGCCAGATATAAGGGTGGGCCACAGGATCAGTGTTCTAAATTCGCCAGCCCAGGTGGGAGATGGGAGGCGTGGTCCAGGCTCTGTGCTGCAGAGTATGTTCAAAATTCTTAGGATACCTTTAAGAGGGGCTGTTGGTGCTGTTGAGCAGGCTCAGAGTGCTCTGGAGACATTGCAGCTGTGGTGAGGGCAAGAAACAAAGCTGAGCAAGTTTCTGTGTCTGCTCCCTTTTCCCACCCTTGGATAGCAATGGGCCTGTTGGTTTCCCTGTTTCCCTGTGCTCCCTGCCTGTGGCTGGGCAGAGCATTTTGGAGGTTATGTTCTTTGCTGCAATTCCCCCACTCTACCTCTCATCACTGTGTGCTGCCTTCATTGCCAGCTCTCACAGGAGAGGTGAAGATGAAAGAGAGCAGAGATGATTATCTTTAATGGCAATGAAAATTGGTGTGGTGATTGAGGGGCTGTTTTCCTTCCTGTTCTCCCACCTATTGAAGTTGGGAGGCAGCTTTGAAATCTCACGTGGTCATCTGGCCAGTCCTGTGCCAGGCTCCATTATGGCACCAGAGGAGAGGAGAAAGCCAGGTTGCATCTGTGTTACCTGGGTTTTCCAGCCTGGCCCGGTAGACAGGAAAGCAGATTCTGTTTATCCCCTCACTTAAATGAGAAGCCCCTTTGCCCCATTCTGCATGTGCCTCTGCCCTGGCCCCAGTGGGTTGGCTCACCTGCCTTTTGGATGCAAATACTTGCTAATTTACAAGTTGGGAAAGGAGCAGCAGAAAGTTAATGAAGGTCAGCTGAAGTCCTCTTTCCTTAATCCACCCCAGCAGTTCACAGTCTGGATCAAAGAGCTGCGGGATCAGATGCCACTCATCCTGCAGCAAGCTGCTCTGGCCCTGTCCTGGGAGCCCAGGCTCTGCAAGAAGTTGCTGGAGGTGGAGAGGTGCTGAAATACCAAATGGTGGATCTCCAGCAGACACTGGAAAAGGCTTTCCCTGTCTTCAAGACTGACGTGAAATGGGCCCTGTGGTATCTGAGATGTTCAGGGAGCTCAAGGCTGTGAGTGACAAAGGGACTGTGACTCTGGCACCATGGTTGGAGCCAGTGTGTCTGTCTGTCTGCAGTGAGTGGCAAGGCAGTGCAGCCACCAAGCCCAGGAAAAAGTGGATGCTGTGGCCTTGGCAGAAACCTCTTTAAAAGCATGACTGATTCTTATCCCAGAATTTATTTAATGTCCTGGGTCCCCTTGCTATGCTTCCTCAGCTTCCCACCACCCTGGACCAAATGCCGCTCACTGCAAGTATCTTCCCCCAGCCTCTGCAGCCAGAGTGCAGGATTTGTCAGTGACTGAGCTTTATTCCTGATGTGTGGCATACTTACCTCTCCTGTGGCAACCAGTAACCTGCCTCCATCCTCCTGAAACCCTCCTGCCTGCACAGACCGGTGAGACTTTCCTGCCCACCAGGGAGATGCTGGATCTGGCTCCACCTCCTTCCCAGGTATTTCTGCTTTCCCCAAGACATGAAGCACCCCAGGGCTTTTGATGAGCTGTGGCTTTTGGAATGTGCAGAACTATCCTGTGTTGGCCACTCCTCTTCTTAGGATCTCTTTGCCTTTTTCCTGCTAAGCAATCTTTGTTTTCATCCAGTGAGAAACTTTATGTGATTTAACTATTTTAATTAAGGTATTTTCCTTTCTTGCTGTTGCTCACTTGCTGCATGGAAATTGTTCTTAAGAACATTTGCATCAGTTCATCTGAAGTCAGTTCCTTGGCAAACTTAGCAGTGCTGCTATAATCCATCCACATCTATCTGCACCACTTTGACTAATAACTCCACTGAAATCCCTGAGGTTAGTTAAAACGAGCCCCTGGGGCTGAACAAAAGGGGTTTTGGAAGGGATTTAACCCTCTGCCTTCCCAGTTGCACAGATTGAGTAGTGAAGTCCCAGCTGGCTGCCTGGGAGCTTTGCCTCACTGTGGGGGGGAGATCAGGTACCAACGTGAAGATTGCTCAGAGCTGGGGTTGGGGCCAGATGGCTCAGGAGACCCCTTCCAAGGTTATCAGCTCTGATGAGGTGTCCAAATGCAAAACACATGGGTGCAGAGACACAGCAGTGAAATTGTTCTTGACTCAACACAGCATCTTTGCAATCATTTACAGGACTGTTGTGCTGGAGAGGCTCTAATGCTTCCTTTCCTCTCAGTCACAATGCTGTTTTTCCTTTTTCCTAAGGCTTTTCTTTGCTTGAATTTTCATCCTGGCTGGATATAAAGCTGCCTTGTGACCTTGGAGGATATGTTGCATGTAGTCCCTGCAGCTGGTGGTCAAATGGGTCCTGTCACATCTGAAAAACAGATGGGCTGGTGCAAACTGTGGAAGATGGTTTTTCCAGGGGGCTTTGTGTGGGGTTGTGTTTAATTTTGTGGTCTTTGTTCTCATGCAGGGATGAGTCCATCAGATGCTATAGACTCTGGCTCAGAGTGATGATATGCCCTTGGAAACCTCTCATCACCCTCTAGCATGACAGCCAGGTAAAGCCAGGAAAACATGTCAGGAATGCTAAGGAAAGCAATGGAAAAATTTAAGAGGAAAAATATGGCTGCAGCCCCCTGAAAAGCTCAGCAGGGGCTATGGGTCTACTCTGGTTTTTGTTTGCTTTTGCTTTCCTGTAGCCTCTCAAGAAGCCTGGCCTGACTGAGAACTGTGTGCACCGTGTTTCTCATCACACCCTGGCAGCCACGGGCTTCTGCAGGCCCCACAGCTGAGGTGCTGGTTGGAGGGTTTTTCAAAGCCCCTTTCAAAAGGATTTCAGGGCCCGTGCTGTGAGACAGCACAGGGCTGGAGGAAAAAACACGCACCACTTGTGTGTGCTGGTATGTGTGTGAGTCAAACTACATCCAGGAGTCTGGGACTGTGCTGGAAACAGTCCTTTTCTCCAGCTGATAATCCTTCCTGGAGCCCCACTGCACCCCTGCTGGAAGGTTTCCCTGCTCTCCTGTCTGATGGAGGCTGTCACACAGATGACATGTCTTGTAATCCCAGCATGGCAAAGGCATCCTTGGGATCTTTGCTGGAGACCTGTGAGATAGGAGAGGTCATATGCTGACCACTCTTTGTGGACAGGGATCCTGACTCACTGGAAGGTGGAGTGACTTGTGTCAGACCGTGGCACTTGCCTGCAGGTGGTTGTGCTGTGACATCCGGCTGGGCCATGGCGAGGCAGGTGTGGCTGAAGCTGGCTGGGTGCTGCTGGCAGT
This sequence comes from Aphelocoma coerulescens, assembly GCF_041296385.1. Classification (NCBI taxonomy): domain Eukaryota; kingdom Metazoa; phylum Chordata; class Aves; order Passeriformes; family Corvidae; genus Aphelocoma; species Aphelocoma coerulescens. Next base: position 6,458,499 of record NC_091026.1, on the reverse strand, counting down.
GGGAGTACAGCGTGGCTGGAGCATCCAGCTGTTCTGCCACTGTCTCAGCTGGCTGTTGCAGCCCGTGTGCAGCTCAGCTTTGCAGCTGTAGTGGCTGTGCCAAGATCAGCACCTGTGTTTCTGTTTCTTTTGGCCGTCCCATGGGACACTTGTGGCTTTGCCTACTGGAAGGTGCCCCAGAGTTTGGGTGCTGGATAGGGATGTGGTGTTGCAGCGAAAGTTTGGTTTGGCTCTGGACTCCCTGTCCTGAGCTGGAGCTGGTGAGTCGGCCCTGGAGACCTTGAGAGGCCTGTTTCTCCATAGATAGGGATAATATTTCTATGAAAGGAAGTCAAAGCTAAGTGGTACCAAAGGAAGTGTGGAAGTCAAAGCTAAGTGGTACCAGAGTTCCTGATGAAAGACATGCTGGTGTGAAATGCTGCAAGAAACCCCACTGCGGTGATGTTCTCCCCTCTCCTCTGTTGTTACAGTCCAGGAGGTGGAAATGTCAGTCAAAACAGGGGCTGCTGAGGGTGAACCAGTCTATCTGGAGATTGCAGAACAGCATCCTAAAGACAGGTCCTCACAGTTGCCTGCATCCCTCACCAGTGTCTGTGAGGAAATGGCTCATGGCTGTGTTGAAATGTGTTTGGTTGGGTGACAACCCAGGTGCAGGGCTCTGGGTGCTGTTTCATTTCCTGTGCATCTCACAGCTCATCTCTCCAGCTCTTTCTCAAGAGGCTTTCTTGTCTCCCACACCAAACCTCCTCCCTTGCTGACTCTTCACAGGCTGGTTTCTACACTAGGATTTTGTGTCTTACTTCTTTCTCTTTATCTCCTGAGGGTTAGGTTCCTGCTTGTTAGGTTCACTGGAGACCTCTGAGAAGGGAGGCATCCCTCTCTCCTTTTTTCTTCCCTGCAGACTGCATCTCCTGATAAAAGGCCTTTCTCCCTATCGTGTTGTGCCTGAGTGACCAGGAGTGTGTCCCTGCTTCAAGTCCATTTTCTTGGCTCACCCTGAATATGCTCAGAATTTCCTAATAGGATTTGCAGTTCCTGACAACCATATCTTTCCTCAAGAATCAGGTGTGGAACAGGCTATTGCCACCACTTTGAGACTGGTTTCCCTGGTGGTGGGCTTCACATGCAAATCACAAACTTAAATTTCCCTTCCCAGCCTCTCACTGCTCTCCCATTGCTATGATCAGCCAAGGCTGGTGGGAATCTGCCATTCCAAGCAGGGGCAGGCAGTGAGGTCCTCTGCCATCAGTGCTGTGTGGCTTGGTGACCTGGCTTGTACAGTGCAAAAGAAAGCATCTCCTGTTGTCCAGCAAGTGCCATGCATGGCGTGTTCCTGATAATGTGCAGTGTGAAATCACCTCTCAAGCCTGACCCACGGAGCTTGTGCTGATGAGATAAGCCTGTGCTGGATGGGATCTGCCCTGGTGGGTTGTATTACACCTGCATTGCACAAAGTGGGTTGCTCAGGCAGTGTTACATCTTTCTCTAATGCATTTGGGGTGACACCCGCACTTTCACCATTGCCCGGGGTGGCTTGGGACACGAGGAGATGCTGCTGCAACAGGCAGGGGGAGGACCCAGGAGATGAGGCTCCCGCTGCTTAGGCTGGCTGCTGAGGAGAAGAAGGATTTCAGACAAAATCCACACCGTTTGGGTGTGCTCAACACTTCCCCTGAGCTTGTGAGCTTGACCTACCCCCAGGCAGCTCAGTTCCCCCCACCCCATCGCTGTGTGGGGCTGTGCAGCTGAAGGAAGCTGGGGAGGTCAGTGTCCTCTCCCAGCCGCAGGGGAGGATTAGCTCCCTAAACCACGCCAAGACAATAAGCTGCAGATCAAAGGCAGATGAGGTTGGCCAAGCTGTGTGCACTTCATCTGCCCTTCATCACCCAGTGCTCCTTGGATCCTGCCTGGGGGTCCGTGGGTCATCCAGCGGTGTGGGAACAGTGCTTTGGTGGTCTCTGTGCAGATTGTGGGGACAGATTAGGCTGCATGGGAGGCATAATCAGGAGATTATCATACCTTCTCATATCTTAAATGCCATCTCTTATCTAAATGCTCTCAGTTGTGCCTTCTGCAACAAAAGCTTACAGGTTTGAGTAGAAGTGAGTTTACCAGGTGGTTGCTGTGGTGTGGCTGGGTGAGCAGCAGATGCCTGGCTATGAAGGGAAGCTTGCAATAACTTGTCTTGGTTGCATGCTGCTTGTGGAAAGCCTCTGCATTGGCTGACTTCAACTATTTGCTTCCCCTGGATCCCATGCCTCGGGTCTCTGTACTGCCCTAGAGAGTGAGGTTTCGTGTTGTGGAGCTGAAAATATGGTGAATGAAGTGAAGGGAGTGTGGCCCTCCAGCTTCACCCCAGTTTTCTGGAATAGAATGTCTGCACTGCTAGGAAACACTTAACTGGTGTAAACTCTCATTGAAGGAGCTGGGTTTCACTGCAGCAAGGATGTCCTCAGTCCAGGGCAGATATCTGCTCTTCCCAAAGCCCATCCAACGTTTCTGCACAAGCTCATTTTGTGTGGGCTGTTTCAGAGGTCTAGCAGTTATTAAATCTTATGACCCAGGTCAATAAAACACCTTCTTGGCTCCCAAGCTGAAGGAGCTGATGTCACTGGAAGCAGTTCTGAGTGTGCCATGGTTATGTACCCTCCATCAGGAACTGAGGTGGGTCTAGAAGAAGTGCTGACTGCCTTGAGGTGCTTGAGAGCTGGGGTAGAGCTGACAGCTCTTGGAAATGTGTCATACCTGTTGCAGGTGTTAAGGAAGTGTTTGAAGTGTGTGCTACACACAGAACTTTCGCTCTGTCCAGGTGGGTTGTGAGCCTGCCAGGGTACACAGTCACTGGGCAAGGATGGACAAGTACCTTGGTGGAAATAATTACACTATTCCATTCTCTGATTGGTTGTCTTTCCTAATTTCCCCCCAGTTTTGACATGTGTGGATGGAAAAACAACTGTGAATCTTTTCCCATAAAAAGTGCCTTTGTTTTCCAGCAGAGTTCAGATCTGATCAAAATGTTTTTTTGGGGGGGGGGGGGTGTTTAATTGCCCTTAGCATAAACCCATTTTGCAATGCAGGTATAAGGGGTAATGGCCACAGTCAGTTATCAGGAACTTGGAGCTTCATTGCTCTTTTAGAGGTAATTCTGATTTCTTTTCTCTGTTACATAGATGCCATAGATGTTTCCATAGACTCAGAGTTGTGTCATGGAGGAGGAATCAAGCAGCAATTTTCTGGTTTTCATTCACATTTAGAGACCTCTGGGGTCTTTGAGGGAAAAAAAAGACAATTTTTTTTTTTATGATAGAGAGAAAATTTATTGTCCTGTTTGAAATTGCTTGTTTCTTATTGCTTAGTTGTTTGTAGTCTTCCAAAGGACAAGTGGTTATTATTTTCTTGCTATTATTGAAATATAATAGACTTCTCATTGGGTAGCATTGGGGAATATTTTCTTTACCAAAGGTGGAAATTTTGGGAGTCAGTTTAGCGCTTCAGTGGGAGTCATTCTGAAACATCAGCAAGGTGGCATTTGCTGCCAGCCAGCATCTACTGACTTGCTGTGAGTGAAGTTGGGTGAAAGATTCGGGTGAATAGCAAGTTTGCAGAAAAATGTCACTTCTTTTACCTCTGAGCCTTTCACAGATTTAGCCTGGCTTTGGTCAGGGCAGTGCTGAGATTTTTGCTGCTCCCCTGTGCTCAAAGCAGTCTCTTGGAATTGCATCCAAGTGCAACTTCCTCTTGCTTCCAGCAAGATCTGAATCCATTTTGCCCAGCTCCTAAATCCTACTCATCTTGTTTTATTCAGCATTTTTTTCAGTCAAGTGAAGCTGCTCAGTTTGTCCTGTGTTGAAGCTTGTGAAGATGGGGGAAGATAAACTCTTGAATGATCGAGGCATTAGGACATCAGAGCTAATTTCTAAGATGTCAGGAAGGAAAAGGCTCCCTAAATCACACACCCTGGCTTGGTAAGATCTTGCTGTGATGTTACCTGCTTGGCTAGTGACACCTGCACGTTTCCCCTCTGGCCTTGGATGACAGAATGACTTGTTGATGTTCGTGGTGTCCCCTTCCAGGTGATGTGGCCCTTTACCACAATCCTTGGAAGGCTGCTGTTACCCTTGGGTTGGTGAGGAAATCAAGGAGAATTCAGGGACTTTTGTGTCTCTGGAAAATCCTTGCAAATCCTTGCCCTGGACCAAGCAGCAAGGGAAAAGTGACCAAATAAATTGGAGACCTCCAGAGCAAAGATATCTCAGGCATAGCAGCTCTTCAGAGCAACAAACCAGTTGAACTGGACTCCCTTCCCTCACACACAGACCTTCTGTTTAGACTCTCCAGGGAACAGACCTGAAGTCTAATTCTGGAGCTCTGGGCTGGAGGCCCTGGCACTGGGGACAAGTGCAGTGAGGATGTTGTCTCCCCTTCTGGGTGTTGAGATGTGATGATGCAGCCTTGTGTAGGTGTGAAATGTCAGCAGTGAATGTTTACCCAGGGTGCCTGACGTGACGTGCAAGGACCTGCCTGTCATTTGGGCCATCTGTTTCTTGCTGTGGAGGTGTCTCTTGCCTTTCCTGGTGTCTTCCTGAGCCTGGTTCTTCTCTTTCCAGCCATGGTCTCTACTGCAGGTGCTGCTCTCTCCCTCTTCCTCGTCTTCCATCCTAAGCCTGCTCTGTAGCCTTCTTCCCACCAACATCCTGGTATTGGGTTTGGGTTTGGATTTTTGTGGTGGATTTGGTTCCATGAAGCAGTACCCCTTCTGTGAACTTGTTTTTCCTCATTTAAGTGCTTCTTGCTGTCTCTCCCTCCTTTTGGAGTGGAAGAGACACACTCAGGCTCTGCCTGTCTGACTTGCACTTGCTCAAGCCCTGGGGACTGCAGAGCTTGTCCTGACATGATCCTGCAGCAGTGGAGAATACCTGTAACACAGGGGAGAGAGCATTCATGGCTGGAGTAACCAGGGAAATGGGAAGTGCCTGCCTGACTGCATTAGAGCTCTTATGGTGGCTCTCCCAAAAGACTCTGCTCAGGAAAGAGCTCCCCTGGTTGTTTCCCCTCCCTATTCAGGGCTTGGCAGCACTGTAGGTGAGTGTCCTTGTGCAGCTGTGGGTAATTCTTACCCTGACCCCACAGCACTGGGTCCCTGGTGCAGGGGGAAGGGACCGTGTGCCCACTGCAGCCTCGTGCCAAGTGGGATGTAACCGTAGTCAGTTCTGCCTTGCTTTTGGTGCTGGGGAAGGGATCATCCCTTTTTCTTCCACCTCCGAGACAGGAGTTTTGTTCTGCTCTGGGGTGCCTTTCTCTAATGGAAAAGGGTAAAGACCCAGGAGGAACAATCTCAGAAAGATCTGATCCCATCATTTCACTCCCAGCCCTGTGTAGTTCTGGGCACTGTCTGCCCCAACCACCCTCACAGCGCTTGGGTGGGCACAGGGCATCCTGTGCCTTGGCACCTCTCCCCTGGCCGTGGCTGGTTCTTGCTTTGTGGTTTCTCCTCCCTGGGCAGGTGATGAATGAAGGAGAGCATTTCCCAGGACATCTCTCCTGGGTAAGCCTCTACAGTGCGGTATTTATTTTACAGAATTGATGTGTTGTGCACTTTCCTCTCTGGCTGATTCAAGCAAACACACACAAATAACACTGCTTTTATCTGCCCAGGTCCAGACCCTGCTCAAAGCCTCCTCTTGGCATGACTCACTCCTGGGCAAGCCCTGGAGAAAATAGATGTGGTAACTCAGTTGCAGATCCCATCCTTTTCTCACGGCCCTGTGGTCAGCTGGCTGTGTCAGATGTGCTCCAGGTGGCTGACAGGAGAGCAAGGTGCTCTGAGCAGGAGCCTTGCATCAGCCAAGTACCTTTTCCTGCCCCTCCTGCCTGCTCCAGCCCTCCCAGAGTGGGTTCTTGATCTATTGAGTAATTGATATAAAGTAATTAATAAAAAATGTGCACTGTCACTTTGGTTGATGTCCTGGCCTTTGCTGGTTTCTGTGAGGGTAAATTTTGTTCACTGAAAATTTTGTTGTTTTTACAGAATGCCTTTTTTTTATTATCCTCTTTTCCTTTCTCCTGTTTTGCCTTTCTGTGTCTTCCTTTTTAATCCTTAAGTAAAACCTCATTATAAACTAAAATCCATATTTTAGGAAAAACAACACATAAAAATGAATGGGGGAAGCTGGAACCCAAACTGATGAATAGTAAATAATCCTGGACTCAGAAAAGCCTCAGCTCTTTTTTCTCAAAACAACCAGTGCACTACTGGCTTGATTTGCTGCTATAAATATTGGCCAGGTTCTTTCAACCCTTGGGAGGGTAAATGAGAGACTGTTGCCAGGTTTGGTTGGTATTGCATGTCTGGGATGATGAAAGGGCCAGAGGAAGGGGCAGATGTGTAATTGTGAGTGGGGAGCTCAGCCTTGCGAGCTGGCAGCTCCAGGTGCAGCACAGAGCCATGTGCTTGATGTAGGATCTCCCTTTGCCACGGCTCCTACCTCCCAACACCAACCTGGGACATAGCTCACGCTGGCTCCAGCATGGCAGGATGCTGAAAGCCCTCCTGCCCACACAAAGAGCTGAACCTGGGTGCACCTCTGACATTTCCATAGCTGCTCGAGGCTGAGGGGTTTGGAGCGCTGGCACTCCCCACACACCCTGTGATGGAGCAGTTGGACATCAGTGGGCAGGTTGGTGCTGTGATGCCTTTCCTTGGGCCTTAGAGGAGCATTTTTGCTTCATCAGGTCCCACATGTGACAGGTGAAGTTTTGTCCTCTCTCTGTCTTCAGTGAATCAAGTTTTTGTTCTGCTTTCCTTTGCAATCTGCATCATCATAGGGCCATAGAATGGTTTGGGTTAGAATGGACCTTAAAGATCATTGAGTTCCAGCTCCTTGCCATGGGCAGGGACACCTTTCACTAGATGAGCTTGCCTCAAAGCCCCTGTGCAGTCTGGCCTTGAACATGGAGCCCTTTCTGCTTGACATGCTGGTAAGTCCCAAACTCACAGGACTTGAGGACAGCTGTCCTCCATCCTGCCCCCTGGGGCAGGTTGCTGCAGGATTGAGTGTGGTCCCTTTTGGCGCAGCCTGAGCCTTGTATTTGGACTTGTCCCCAGCCCTGCCCAGCACAGGACTTGAGCACAGACCTGAAGGAGGAGATAAGTACAGCTTTTGTGTGTCCAACTGGAAGCATCTCCTGTTTCCAGCAGCAATTGTGAGGGATGCCAGGAGGTTAGAAGAATCAGGGGCATGTGTAGACCCATCCTTCCCTGGCAGGCAGCCCTTGGCAAGCCATGGTTTAAACTCTGCTTCCCCTGGCAATGATGGTTTCCATCATTCTTAAGAGAGGATGGCTTCTCCAGGAATTTACAGCCTCTGTTATTATCGCAACTTAAGCTTGTCCTCCAGGCTCTGTGGAAATAACCCCATCACCAAGGCTGCTGTTACTTTCCTGAGGGGCTGCACCTTGCAGGTTCAAGTCTGAGGAGGGTGCATCAGGCTGGGATCTGTCCTGCTTTTCACTGCCAGGACTTTCTGTCTTCTTGTGGTGGCCCATGTCACACCTGCACAGGGCTGACTTGACTGGCCAAACGACTGAAGAGACCAAATCCTTGAGCATAGTTACCTGAAGAACAAGAAACATTTGGAGATGTTTTTCTCTTGACTTAGTAACTTTCCAGTGGAGCTGATGGAGCAGGTGTGTTGGTAAGCACACTTTGTGTGACAAAGCAGGAGCTGCATTGCTACCACCATAAGTGTCAAGTGGTCTCCAGTGGTCTCCAGTGGTCTCCAGTGGTCTCCAGTGGTCTCTGGTGTACTTGCCATTGGTGCGACCCCAACGTTCCTGGTCTGAGGGGTTTTACTGCTGTTGGTTGGAGGATTTTTTAGCAAGTTGGCCAAGGGAGATTCTCCAGCAGCACTGCCTCAAGGATCCTGGCTGTGGTCCCTGCCTGTGCCTGGTCGTGCTGCAGTCAGACCCAGTAGCATCATGTCCATTTCCATGGCAACAGCACGTGTGTGACCATAATAAAGTCAGATTACAGCTCCTTCGCTGTGTGTGCGGGCAGGAAAGGAGTTTTCTGAGGTAAGAGCTCAAATGACTTGCAAAGAAACATTTTGGCTGGGTAAAGGCAGACTTTCCAGTGGCTAGGGAGGCTGTTTGTGCAATGCTGGAGATGCTAATAAAGATTGAGTGAATTTTCTGGGATGTTTTTTTGCTCTGCCAAGCAGATTTCATGCACACATGTAGTAGGAGCTAAATTTAAAGGGTGGTTCTCCAGAAAGGGCTACAGCACAGGTCTCTGAAGTCTCCTTGTCCCATGGGGTGATAAACATGGGCTGTGTATTTTGTCAGAAGTAGCTTTAACACTGTGGGATCCAGTCTCAGCTTGGAGCCTGGTGCTAGGATGGCTGTTTGTCATGGGCTGAATGCCAACGGCCACGCTGGGGGGAGAGCTCCCACACAGCCCTTGAATTTGATCTCTTAAGAGCAGGAGCTGGGCAGGACTGTCTTGGCTTGGCCAGTGATGATCTCCTCTGGAGATGGGGTGTAGTCCAAAGGGGTCCATTTGGTACCTCTGGAAGTCTCTTGCAAATGAGGCCAGGATAGGACTGTTGGTAGGTTGCTGGTGTTGGTTGATGTTGTTGGGGCTGTTGGTTGGTTGCTCTCCAGCATTGCCAACACAGTAGCTGGGTTTGCAGGGATCTGAAATGATGAGTCCTTTGACCCCAGCACGGCAGTTCCAGCAGTTTGGTTAAAAAAGCAGGAACCCTTTTAATGTGGTCAGACCTGGCTTTCCTTGTCCAGTTCAAGTACAACTTGTAAAGTGAGATTCCTGGGGGGGCTTAGGAGTGCAATTTCTACTTCGGTATCTAACCATGCACAAGACCAACAGGATTTAGGCACCATGTGGGTTTTGGAGGACCAGGCACCTGAGCTGTGCTGAAGTGGGAGCGGGGATGCTGGTGTGGGGAGGACACCAAGGAAACTTGCTGCATTCTGAAAATGCCATGTGTATCTCAATGAGGTTTCTGTGGTGTCTCCTTGCTCAGTCTCATGGGGTAACATCAAAGGAGGCTGCCAGGGGAAACAAATAGAGACCAAGGTAATACCTCATCATGGGAGAGCCTTGAAAGCCCTGACCAAGGGAAACCTGCCTGAATTGGCTCCAATCAGGCTGGCAAAGCTGGCTTTTCCCAGCACAGTGTGGGGCTGTGCTTGGCCCTTCCCTGGGCTGTGTGACAACTGTGTGTGGATGGGACTGTTGGACACTGCCCAGGTGGCTGCATATGACAGAAATTAGGGCAGTGCAGGGGTGGGTATTGCAGCCCAAGGAAGCTCCCAGAAGGTTCTAGGGAAGGGTTTGGTTGTGAGTTAAAAAAGGTCAGGCCCAAGGTATCGTCAAATGTCACAGAGGTTCAGGACCACAAACATCCTGTGGTTTTGTGTTTCCCCTTCCCATCCCTGCCAGCACCTCTCTGTCCCCCAAGATGTGGCTGTGGGCTGAGTGTGTTTTGGAGGTGGTACCCGGGTAGCACCCACTGACTCACCCAGTGGGTGTGAAAACCAGGGGCTGGCTTTAGCACCAGCCCTGCCAGAGGGATCTCAGCAGTTTCGAAGCATCCTCGCTGCTCAGCCCAGCTTGGCTCGATTTCAGCAGCCTCTTGCTTGAGCACCAAATTCCTCCTCGGGAAGTGCAATATTCATGAAGGAGACACGTTAATTAGCAAGCCGTCTGCTCCCTGCTTTGGCATGTGAGTAGGTGGTGTTACCTCTGGAATTAGGTTGAAATCCGTTTGGTATTTAGGTGCATTTGATTTGCAAGAGCTTGTAGGCCCCTTAAAGAACACCTCTAAAGCACGTTGAGCTACACACAACCTTCATGTGATATGTTTTCTTTCTGTCACTCTGGGACATGCAAGGACACCTCATTCCCAAGCTGGTGTCCCCTGGCCATCAGAACAAACTGCAGGCAGCTGACTGCCAGCATTCAGGACAGATCCAGCCGTTCCTGAGTGCATCCTCTCTTGCTGGCAGAGCTGCCGTCAAGAGATCCACGATTATCTTGGACTTGGTTGTGGAAATTGGGCAGGGGAAGCTTATTCTCATATTGCACTGTGTTTGGAAGTCAAATGAGCAAACCCCAGGCATGCAGCTTCACAGCAGCTGTGTGTGGCTTTGCTGCTGTCCCCAGCCTGGAGAAATGTTACTGTTTCTGGTCGGGAGTTTTGAGCCCCAAAAAGGTTGTGCTGCAGCCTCTTACTGAACCCCAATGGCATGAAAGTGAACACAAAATAGTACAAACACCATCAAACCAAATTAATTTCAAATCAATTCCTGGCTATTTCCACCACCATCACTGTTCCTGTGCTAGTATATTGTCTTCAAGTATCAGTAAGTTTTGGCAACTTCTCTTGGGCACGAGAAGCCAGAATCTCTGGAATCAAGCTTTTTTTTCCCCCTGAATCTTTTTAAGATATCTCCCTGTTCTGCTAAATTCTAGGAGTAAGAAGGTAGAAAGTGAAGATGCTAAAAAAGACTAAAAATCTTGCTTGTGTTGTAGTTGAGAAATGAAAGTTTCTTCCTTTTTGTAAATGATTTTCAGTGGTTTCAATAGTCTCTTCTTCTTTTGCTTTTTGTCGCAGCAGAAAAATGGGAGGAAAAGATGGAAGAAGTAATGAAAAGACCAAATGTTTTTAATTTTCTGGTTAATCTCTTAAGAACTTTAAAGAGTAAAGAAATGGTTCATGCTAGTTTTTGGAAAAAGGCAGAGAAATTCCAGTTTCTGCCTGTCATTTTTTCCCCCCACTTGAAATAATTCATCCAGCCTTAAATTAAAACATTTGATTTGGAAACTGGGGCAGAAGGTGAGTGTTTGTGGGTGTGTTGGCAGGGGCATCCTGAGCAGAGAAAAGCTTTTGGAAGGGCAGGATGCAGCCCCAGCACTGCAGGGTGAGCTATACTGGGACTCTCTTTGGGTAAAACTATGGCGGGTGCTGCTGGGGTGGATGAGGAGGTGAAGATGCCAGCCCAGAAAATCTTTAAATACTTCCAACACAGGAGCTCAGCCCCCACTCCTGTTAATTTGGGAGCTACTCCCAGCTGCTTTCTCTGGCTCTGAGGGATGCCCCACTCCCAGGGTCAGCAGCCTGGGCCCCCAGCACCCCCCAGGACAGCTCCTTGCCCTCTCTGCCTGGGTGTTGTGCTGGACACCAAAGGGGCTGGAGGAGAAATCCTTGCTGCAGTGAGGGGTGCGTGCCTCCTTTCCTGTTGGAACCCCTCTGGAAGATGTTCATCACTAATGCCTTGTTTCTCTCATTTAAATGAAGGTTTCTACATCCACATGCATTCCTGCTCTGGACCACATGTGTCTCTCCTCCAGGATCTTGTCCGTGGGGTAGGCAGAGGCTTTGCTGAGCCCATGGACTCCTGATTATCTGCAGCATGAGGGTGCTCCCAAGCCAGGTTCATCGAGACAGACTGAGCTGGGTGAGTTGTTTCTGTCCTGCTTTTCCTGAGCCTTTTCCCACCAGTGTCACCCAGCTCACTGAACAGGAGTCCTGGGGGGCTGCTGCTCCATGGCAGTTCCCTCGTTTGGATGTGCTCTGTGAGCAGCCAGGCTTCCCTTCTGGTGCCTCTGGGAGCAAATCCCGCAGCAGGGGACCGCTGTTGTGCCTGCTTTGCCCAGCTGATGATGTCAGGGAGGAAGGCCTGTCGGGAGAGGATGACTTCACGGAGCCGCTCCGGGAATTGGTCACCCCTCCTCGCAGCGAGGGCTGCTGGAAGGGAGCCCAGGAGAAGCACTGCCAATGATGTCTTCATCCTCACACCCCAATGCGGGCAGTGTTTGCAAACACTGAGGTGATGCCATTCTGTAAGCGGCCAGCCAGGGATGATAATGTAGCTTTTGGTGGCTCTGCTCAAAGGCCCGAGAGCCTCAAGGTGTGTTTTGGCTTGTGGGTCACAGTGGTGGGTTTGGCTGGCTCTGGAGGAGGTGAAAGGAGGGAACTGGCTATTTGGCTATGAAGCCAGTATGGCTGTTACTGAACGCCACAGTCCTGGGAGGGGAGGATTTCCCCATTTACAGTCATAGTAATGTTCTCCAGCTGCACCTGAAGCACAAGGGGGGAATCTACTAATGCAGCACAACTTTCATGGGCTGAATTGATTGCTGGTGAAAAAGCCCAAGCCTCAGCATGCTGTGGGATATCCCTGCATCCCACCATCGCCTCAGAAGAGCATTGCAGAAACACTCCAGCCCTGGTGCAAGGGCTGCATGCAAGGGAGCCCATCCACTGTGTATTGTCCAGGGAGGACCCTTTTTGCTTTTGCAAGAGTGAGAAGGAGGTTCATTGAAAAGATCTCTGCTGGAGACCAAAAATGCTTTAAAATGGTCTGTTTTGCATTGGGAAGGTGTAGAAATGCTGAGTGGATGGTTCTTGTAAGCTGAAAACATGAAACACCAAAGGATGGAAGCAATTAATGAATTAATTTCACTTTCCCCATTGGAAGGGTGCTGGCCACAGCCCTGGGAAGTGGTTGATGGGGATGTGGAAGGCAGCTGTCTCCCTTGCTTTGATCCAAACCAGTGTGAGCACCTGTCTGGAAATGTGGGGTCATGCTGGCATCCTGCAGTGCCAGAGCCCAAGATGAGACATGGCTTCTCTTTGAAGTCAGGATCAATAATCTCTGAAAATAATATTAATTAGACACAAGTAAAACAAAAAGCAGGACCTACTCCTCTCCACTCCCTCATTGGGAAGATAGGGCAAAGCCTTTCCTGTGTTCAGGTTAGTGGTCAAAGAAGAGCAGGGAAGATTTCTAGCAGCCTATCTCCTTGGTAATGGGCCCATTTCAATCCTGTGGTTAATTATATTAAATAATTACGGGATTTAGCTCACCCTGTGCCTTTTCACACCCTGGGTGACCATGTGATGGCAAGTACCAGATGAAGCAGTGCCCAGCCTCAGCACTCTGATTTGTGCCAGCCCCTCTCCCAGTGTTGGGGAGTTCAGAGGTGCCCAGGCTCACGTTGGCTGCACGTGGAGCATCTCGAGCAGAGGCTGATGCAGAGGGAGCATCCAGAGCACTCGGGAAGCTCTGGGAAGCTGTTCTGTCTTGCTGTGCAGTGAAACACTGCCACGCCTGTGCAAATTTCCCCATAGCCTGCAGCTTGGGTGGAAACGTGTGGGATCATTAAATCAAGCTACTTAGGAGCTTACTTGAAGATGGAAGGTATGAAATCTGCATATAAAACGTTGATTGTGTCTAGACCATCCCCTGAGCACTGACCAGTGACTCTAGCTCTTGGCTGGTGCCCCTGAGGGACAGGCAGAGCTGGCTCATGCAGAAGGCTTAGCTGAGCTTCTGCTCCATGTTGTAGAGTGTTTGGGGCTTGCCTGGCAAGGTCAGGATGTCACCTCGCATGAGGAGCCAGCCAGCAAGCTCAGCTGGTGCCTGTGAGGACAGGACCTAAGGGAGATCGAGGAAGAGGTGTGTGGATCTGGGACACAGGGCTGGTCCTGCTTTGGTGAATGGTTCATGCCACTTTTTCTGAAAGATTCTGCTTAACTCCTTTGCATTTGTGCTTCCTCTTTCCCCTGGACTGAGATCCCAAGGAACTGGGAAGGAAGCTGAGTGGGACAAAAAGGCTTTTAGTTTGAAAGGCCTTGTGTGTTTGGGAGCTTCCTTAGTGCATTGCTGTACGCACCCCAGAGGACGGCTCCAAGCAGCTCCCTGCTTCTGTGCATCCCCAGGGAATGCTGTGTTGCTCCCTCACCTTCCCTTCCTAGGGCATTAATTCCTGGGAGCTGGAGCTGTGCACTGGGTCTAGTAATGCAACATCTTTTCCTTTGGTAGTCAAGACTGCAGGGTAGCAACCTGGTTGCAGGGGAGACCCCACACCACATCTTCATTCTGCAGCTCCTCAGTGACATATCTTACCTCTGGGCAAGGGGGTGGATCAGAACATGGAAGCCACATTTTTCCCTTGGAGCCTTGTGCAGAGCTGGAGCAGCTCCAAGCACAGCTCCCAGGCTTGCTGCCTGCTCCATGCCAAGCTGCAGTGGTACAGGGGCTGACAGGGATCCAGGTTTTGGCTGAAGGAGCAGCAGTTCTGGTATGAGCAAAGGAGATGCAGGCAAGTTGTTTTCCTCCTGTTCCACTGCATGTTGCTTTCTACACCTGTGCAATGTGAGGGATGTTTCCCCTCACATTGGGTGGTCTGTAAATCCCTGTCCCCTGCTTGGGGACAAATGCAAACACTCGGTCAGCCATGGCCTCCCCAGGTGACGTTCAAGCATGTGCTTCCCTGTGCTCTGACTGCCTCCCTGCAGTCTCAGCTCAGAAGCACCACTCAGGCTTTAGCATCTGCTCTCTTTAGCTTTGCAGCCCTGAAATGCACACTGGCTTCATCACATGTTTTGTGCTGCTGACTGTGGGATGTGCCCAAATATTGAGTAACTTCCCAAGCTGGGCCTAACTGCAACTGATGTGATCTAGGGCTGTTTCTTTCCACTTGGGTCATGGAGAGCATTTGGATAGATAATTAGAAGAGGTGCTGCCCTCCCCAAACTGCTGGTGGGAGAGGCAACAGCCAGGAGCACTGGGTTTGCTTGAAGAAAGATAAAGTGGAATTCTACTGGAGATGTCACACTGGGTCTGAAGATACCTTAAGTACTTTGGAGAGGACCAAGACTGATGCTAGATGGTTGTAAATTGCTCTCAGAGGGGACATTTGGGAACCAAAACCCCAACTCTAGAGCTTGACTTTGGGTTCCTCTTTCTTACAAATGGCGCTCAGCACACAGGACCTGCCTCTCCCAACAGGATGAATACCACACTGGCTGTATTCCCCTTCCCAAAGCTCCCATTAGATCACTTTAAATCCAGCCCTGCTTGACCTTTGTGTCCATTTTAAACAGCATGACCGAATCCTTGCCCATGGGGAAGCCTTGTTTGATTGTGGAGGTAATAAGATGATTCGAACACAAGAGCTGATAGTTTCAAGTAACTGAAACTTAACCTCGCTGCATAAAGCGGCATTGTCCTGCCACAGAAATCCTCTGTCTGGGAGAGCACAGCTGCGGGGGAAATAAATGCTCTTCTTTTTTGCTTTTTCTTTCTCTTTTTGCTGTTTGTTTGTTTAAAACCCAGGGCCCTAGGGTTGGTTTGCTCTCGCTGGCCACGGTGGAGCGGTGGTGGGATGTGGGTGCTGAGCTCTGCCCAGGGAGTTGGGGTTCCCTGAGTGACTGCAGGGCAAATTCCCTTTAATCCAGGGAATTAAACCCCAGGCAAAGCCATTGATGGTCATGGGTTTAGTTGAGATCCAGGCCAAATCCTGTCTCCATTGATGTTAAATGGGAGCTTTAGCTGCTGGTTTCAGAGGGATCAGGGCTAGGACCTGCTGCCAGGTGTTGAGCACATCTGCCCTACTGACCTCAGGAGGATGGGCTGCCCTGCCCAGGGGTGGGATCTGGCTTCCTGGGTGCTGCAATGATCTCTGAGTACTTAGGGTGGCAGTGGGTGCTCCAGCTGTGCTTTGCCTCCCCTGTACAGATCCTGCCTCCAAAACAAGCCCACCTTGCTCCCTTTGAGCCATCACCACACAGCAGCTGCTGATTTGTCATTTGCCTTCTCAAAACCATCTCCTGATATGGAAACAGTTCATCATTGCCTGTAACCAGCAGGAACACCAGCAGGAGCACCAGATCCTGCCAGCATTTCTTTTGAGCATCAAGGTAAGTGGGTCTGGGACAGTTCTATCTGGGGTAGGACATTACTACTGGTGTTGTACTAGAACTGCTGCTTGCCTGCTGCTGCCGTGCCATGAGGCCAGGAAAAGCACTCCCAGACAGGCCAACCTTCCAAGGTGTGTTATAAATGGGGTAAAAACCCAGGTATTTTTGAGTATGTGTATATGAGTGGTTGTTTTGGACAGAAGCTGCTGGTTCTGGGTGCTGGGAGCTGCAGGAGCAACCATCTCCATTGCTGCTGCATGTCCAGCTCAGTGCTGGAGAGAGCTGGCTCAGTGCTCTGTTGCCCAACACACACAGCCATGTTCTTCTTCCAGCCATTCAGGCTGTGTGGAGGTAAAGGACAGAGGGCTTATTTTGTTTGCTTAGTTTTATTTTTTTAAAAGCTTCCTATATTTTTTTAGTTCTTCTCCCACACAAATCCATAGGGTGAACAAGCAAGGTCTTTGTCCAGCTGGTTTTGGGTGCACTTAGAAATCCCCACGGGGATTTTTTATCTGGCAGGGCTGGGATACTCTCTTCCCAGTCATAGCTAACATAAAAACATTTCTACTGATTAGTTTCACTTATTTATTTGTCCAAACACACAGCAGCCCAAGCTTGTATTTGTGTGTGTACTCAAATGTCTTCCAAAGGCCACTCCTACCACCCCTGCAAAATAGTTGGAGGGTGACACAAGAGTGGTAAACATCTGGCCATGGGAATGCTCTGGAGTGAATGAACGAGAGTTGTGAATGGGGACCAATGGCTGAAGTGGTGGTGACTTCACTCCACATGAGACTGAAATAACCCAGGCTTGGATGCCCTTGTGTCCCAAGAAGAGGCAGTGACCTGAGCACCCAGCTCAGGAAAGTCCCCGCTTGCGGAAGAGGCTTCAGCAGATGCTTCATCCAAGGTTTTCTGCTGGCATGGATGGAGGCTGGATTTGTGCTTAATGGTTCACACTGAAATCCATGTTTAGCGTTGACTCACAGGGGGAAGCAGTGGTTTGTGATCTGTGGCAGGAATCAGCTGTCCTGCTCGTCAAAGCTTCCAGCTTGATGACGGGATATTTGTTGGAATGTGTAAGAAATTCTACTACTTGGGACTGCAATAATGTCACTTCATTGCTAAGACACTGGGAAAGCCTCAGAGACTGAGGCCATACCAACTCCTCGTTCACATGCTAGTGAAATCCTGCTGGTGTAAGTATATTCCTAGACAAATGTGATTTTTATTCTTTGCTCTAGGGAGTTAGCAAAGTTTTATTATTTTTTATCATTTTTCAAACATTGCCTCTACAAGCTACTCAAACTTCTCCAAGGAAATATCTTTGCCATTACTACTAAGTATGTGCTTTTTAAAAACTTTAGAAAAATGAAGGCTTAAATGAAATCCAGAAACAATTAAATCATCCAGTTCTGAAACCTTTTCAACCCTAAGTTATTTTCTCTGATTTCTGGGTGTCTTTCCCAGTCTCTTTTGGAATGCTTTGGGTTTTGTTTAAAAACATTGCAGTAGTGGGAAATGGTTTTGACAGAAGATCCAGCCCTTTTTTTGGCATGTCCTCAGCACAGAGGCAGCAGCTATTAGAAGAAAACCCCAAATATTTTCTGCCTGACGTGTTTCTCATCTGCCACTCTTGTGGGCACTGGGAAATGCAGGAACACTCTGCCCAACTGCTGGCAGTGCCCTGAACCTGCCACTTGTTCTTCTTTCCCAGGGCACCACAAACTGCCTCTCCAAGCTCAACAGAAGTTTTATGGTCCAGTTTTTCAGGCCCACACACGCCACAACCCACACTACAAAGAGCCCAGTGTGGCTCTGAGCCCTTGGAGGTGCTGATGGTGGGGGGCTCCATGGACCACCTGGTCCCCTACCTTACATCTCTCCTAGCCCTCATCTGCAGGACATTTGTGGCTCTCTCAGGAATTGCTGGTGTCCCCAGCATCCCACCACTTTTTGATGTGAATCTCTAGCTTTTCTGGGCTTCCTTTCTTCTCTCTGCTGCCCATAATTAGGGATGGATCTCAGACAACAGGAACAAGTAGGGATGGGAATGGTGGTTGATGTGGCTCAGGCTGGCTAAAGAGGACCTCAGTGATGAACTTGGACAACAAGGACTAGGGGGGGCTGTGCTCTGGGATGGCTGTGATGTCCCCAAAGACCTCCCCTTCTCCACCTGGGGTCCTTCAGCATGTACCAGACTCAGATCCCAAAAAGTTCCAAGCCATGTGTCACTTCTGCAAAGCCTTGGCCTGCCCATCTCAAGCCAGAGATGCCCGATGGAGCTCCTGTTACCTTCCATGGTGGCCCAGAGCAGAGAGCTGGCTCTGCTTGCATCTCCTTGGGCAGAAGTATTTCCAACTGCCAGCATGACATCACTTTGCTCCTCCAGCAGAAATGCACAAGCAGGGAAACTGTCAAACCACAGGGGCTTATCTGCTCTGGCCCTTGACAAATCTCTTTTTCTTACTTTGTTTGGTGACCTGTGCCTTATCCCAGCTGGTGAAGAGCTGGTTTATGATTCATGGCTGGAAAGGGATGCTGAATCATAGAGTTTTGGCAGTGTCCAGGCTGAAGGTGGGGTTTGAGCAAGGTACTGGCTGCAGGAGCTGCAAAGGCTCAAGCAGCCCCCCAGGAGTGTCCCCAGCTGCTCCCAATCCACCTGCACCTCTCCTAGAGGCAACCCCTTGCTGGCATTGAGATTTCTCTGCATGTGCCTTGATCCTAGGAGGGGTTTTTTTCTCATAGGGAGGGTTGCATGAAAATAACCTGATGTAGGAATCTGCTCTTTGCACTGAGAGGGTTAAAGTCTGCTCCCTCCTTCCAGGCTGACCATGGAAAATACTGCTCATGCCAGGGACTATGCAGGACAGAAACGAGGGCTCCTAGGATACAATTATACAAATAATACAGCTTGTTCCACGAGCGGCGGAAACCAGCAAAGCCTGGTTTCCGATGGGTTTGTGTTGTGGAGTAAAGGACGTGCATGAGCTTTCCCTGGCCAGTAAAAGCTAAACACACACCATCACCTTCTCATCAGCCACCACACCTCACAAAGCTTACATTCCATAAATAACTGGGAGCCCCCATACCATGTGGCTGAAAGTGTCCAAAAAGAAGGAGAGTCAGAGAGGAGGGGTGCAGGGGTGGTGTGGCTGTGTAAACCTTGTTTCTGTAGAAAATCAGGTTGTAAAAGTGAGGATGCAGGCAGACAAACTCTGGGCTAGTTAAATGATGTTTCCATCATTTTCTACCTCAAACTATGCATCTGCTTTGTGATAATGATCATTTTGCCAGAGCCAAAGGCACTCAAAGGCAGAGGTATTACATGACAAAGCATTGGATTGGGGTACTTGGGCCCACAGGGAGAGGTGTCATTCTGTTTGGCAGTCTGGCTTTTGGCCTTTGAACTGGGGAAACCTGTGTCCCACTTCCCATTTCAGCCCAGACTTGGCGTTTTTGCTTTGATCACCCCTGCATCTCAGACTTTGGGATATCTGGGGGTCAATGTGTGCTAAAAGCAGAGCCCTGCCCCTGTCCCTTGCACCAGGCGTGAGTGACCCCTGAGCTGTATCTGACACTGGGAAGATGTAGCTGTCACATATCCAGCTTCTGGTGACCACAGAAAGAAACCAGTAACTTAGTTTTCTACGTTTTTTTCTGCTGGGGTCACGTCACATTTGATTCCTAGGAGACAATACACGTGTGATGGAGATGTTCAGCAGATGCATGCTGGAGCTTCACAGGAGCCAGACCTTCATCTGTTTGTCACAAGCCCCTTCTTAGGAGCAGCACCAGCTCATGTCACCCTTTGAGGGACAGAGGAGCAGTGGAGATGAGGCAGGGGTTTCTAACTAAACTCAACAAAGGTGTGCTTGATGATTTTCATTAGGATGTGGTGAAGGCTCCTTGGGGACACACTAGCGGAGAGGAGGGGGAGTTACTGGGTCATTTTCATGAAGGTGGCTGTGGGGTCACTGGTGTCCCTTCACTCTGAGCCACCCACCCTTGGGGAGAGGCCCCAACAGAACTTGGTGTCCTATGAGTGAGTGGGGGCTGGGGGAGCCCCGTTCCGGTTCCCACTCCCCTGGGTAGGAAGCAGCGTGGTCCATACCCTCCCCCAGTCTCTTGAGCCAGCCACGGGAGTTGTGACTCTGGTGTGCTCCTTGACAATTTGTCTCTGGGTTTGAGGGATGAGCATAAAAGCCGTGCCCGGCCAGGTGGGGTGGCAGGAGGCTGCTTTGCCCCGCTGGGAGCGCAGCCCGGGGCTGTGGCGTTGGCAGGAGGTGACACGGCTGAGGTGACTCGTTACTGCCAGCGCACGAGGCACCGCTGGGGTGCTCATTAACGGGGGAGGAGAGGGTCTCGAGGTAAACAGAGCAAGGCTGGCAGATGACTGCACCATCTCTGCGCAACCTCGTCTAAGCCTATTTATATAAATCATGTGAAACCCAAATTAGAATTTTATCCATCTGCTCTGCTGTAAGTCGCTCTTCCACCAGCACAGCAAGCCAAGAAAATGCTCTTAACTCCGTAAGATCTGCCTCGAGTGTGAGAAAGTTTTGTACACAAGGCCCATGGCTGGTGTGGGGGGTGCAGTGCTGCCGCATCCTGCAAGACTGCAGGGCAGGCTGTCACCAGGCCCTCCAGTAGACAGCAGTGTCTCGACATCAAAGGCGAGCCAGGAAGAGGTGTGGTTGTTCAGTGAGAAGTCTCCAAGGCTCCTCACTGTGTGCAGGAGGACAAGGGCTCACCTCCGCCTCATCTGTGATACAACCATGGCTGAAAGTGTGGAGCAAGACCAGCTCTGCCTGACTCCTGTTCTGATGCTGAGGCCCAAACACTGGGGGTGAACTCGCCATGGTTTGGCACAATGAGGAAGGTAGGGAAATGCTCTCTGCTCTTTCCCATGTTTCCTACTTGCAACAAAGCTGTACTTTCAG
The DNA here is from genome assembly GCF_041296385.1 of Aphelocoma coerulescens. Classification (NCBI taxonomy): domain Eukaryota; kingdom Metazoa; phylum Chordata; class Aves; order Passeriformes; family Corvidae; genus Aphelocoma; species Aphelocoma coerulescens. The sequence continues at coordinate 6,437,828 of NC_091026.1, read as the reverse complement.
CCTTTCCCTCGGGGAGGCCGTTACCCCTTTGCAGATGCCCAGTGCTCTGAACGGTGCAGCTCCTTGTAAGAGTTACACCCAGGCAACCCCAGTGTGACCACAGCTCTATGCCTGCCTTCATGTGTGGTCACCGAACCTGCCGCTCCTGTGGGAGCACACACTTGTGGGAGCATCCCAGGGCCTCTCCTGTGGGAGCACACACTTGTGGGAGCATCCCAGGGCCTCTCCTGTGGGAGCACACACTTGTGGGAGCATCCCAGGGCCGATGACTCGGGCAGCCGGACACTGCCCTGGCAGCCAGCGTGGGGCTGGCCCCACCACAGCACAGCAATTTCTAGGAAACACATCTGCCTTCTCACATGGGAGGTCCCTGATGGAGATGATGACTCACCAAGGGCTCTTTTGACCTCTTTACCCACCACTGTAACGATCTGCCTTTCTTGGCATTTAGTGCTTTTCCTGTCATTAAAAATATCATTAAAAATAAAACTTTTTAAAAAAGATTATTATTATTATTTCCCCCTCACTGAATTGAAGATTTCAGTGAACAGTTTGGGGGTAAACAAGCAAAGATGACACTGTGGAGGAACAGTTGGTCAAGTTTGTGAGAGATGGAGCCAGATCTAAATATGGCACAGCCTCGCTGGTACGGAGCAGAAGGAAGGAGGCATATGTGTCTGAGCAGTTGGATTGCTGCACGCTCTGTTAGATTTCCTTAACATCAAGTGCGTGTCTTCCTCTTTTCTTTCCTTTTTAGCATAAAAAAAGGAGTAGAAGCTCACCAAAAATGTCTTTGGGTGGAAATAGGAAAGGACTGCAAGGAGGTGATGGGCCCTCTCCATCCCCACTGGCTCAGTTTGCAGGTGGAGGTAGGTATGTCTGGATGAGATGCTCCTCAGCAAGGACCAAACCAGGAGGCCACCCCCAAAATTTGGCCTGGCAAAGGCGTTTTCCCAGGTGACCTCCATGCTGCTTGGCACTGATGGAATGACTGCTTTGGGCCATGTATCCCACAGAATCCAAGATCTGCCAGAGGGAGGAGGTCACTGGCGTTCATCTGGAGATGATGTACCCCGTCGGCCTCCCAGCTGGACCTCTGCACACCAGGAGCAAGATGGACCAAGTGCTCTGGGCTGTGCCCTCAACCTAGTGTCTCCTCCAAAGTCCTAGGCCACTTTGTTGACAACAGAAGACCTGATTCCCTCTGGCAGTTGGTCCTTCCTGGGAAGTACATCCTCACACCCCACCGGCTGCATCAGCTTTTTAAGCCCCTTTGTCTGCTGACAAAAAGCCTGCAGAGAAATCAATGTCTCTGGAGTGTGTTCACTGCTGGAAAGAGCTCCACAAGGATTTCACTCTCCCTCTGTGGCTGGCTGTGGAGACAACCAGAGGTCAGGCCATGCTGGGGGGACAACGTGCTGCTGGATGCACACTGCCACTCCTCATGTGGCTCCTGCCTGTCCTGGTGGGCAACTCACAACCCCTGAGCTGGGGGGGACTGAAGCTTTCTTGTCTATGGGGTGCTCTTGCTGGGTTTTCCCACACCCAGGGAAAGGCAGGGAGCTGGAGAGGAGAAGCCAAAGGTGAGACTGTTGTAAGCAGCTTCAGTCAGGGCTGTGCAGAACATGACCTCCACTAAAAAGTCAGTATTTGCCAGCAAATAACATATGGTTTTCTTTTTGTTTACTTGCCTCAGTCTCCTTAACTGCATTTTAGATCAGAGACCCCAAGATCCTCAGCACAGGAGAAAGAGCTAAAGAGAGAGAATGAAGCAAGGCAGGTCCCAGAGCACTCACTGGTTGTGCTGCCTGGTGTGCCACAGCGGTGTCAGCTGCCTCAGAGCAGCACCTCAGCTACTTCTCCTGCCCTCTGACGACTTTTGTGAAAATGACCCAGAAACAAAGGGCCCAGCCTGCTCTTGGAGGAGGCAAAGGCTTTTGGTGTTGCTTGACTGAAGGGGTTGAGGACAGTGCCTGACTGTCCGCATTCACATCCTGGGAAAGCAGTTGGAGATTGATCCTGGTTTGGTCACCCACTGATGAGCTAATTTTCAACACCAACCATGTGAGTATAAAAAGGATTAACCCTAAGTTTAAGAGCTTTAATCACATAAAATAACCATGGTCAAAGTGTTTGTGTAAGGAGATGTTTCAAATGCCCTTTTGTGAACGCAGAGGTTCATCTTATTTGGAGAGCTAGAAACAAGAATATAGAAACAGTCTTCTGCAATGCAACACTGCTGCTTGTTTCACAGTTTTGCTTAATTCATTTCTATGAACAGGCTCTTAATTCAGTTTAGCTCAGTCTCTTTTCTCCCCCTGCTCCCCCTGTGCAATGCAATTCCATTTGTGTCTAGGTTACTGGCAACCAGTGTATCAAGCTCTAGCCAAGTATGTATTAAAATAAAGCTGCAATCTGCTGAAAAACAGGTTTTAAGATGGAAACAAATAATTAGAAACACACAAATTAGTGTCTGTCTGACAACAGGTTGAGCTCTGCACGGATTTAAACAAAGCTGTAATGGCAGGATGTGAGCGATTCAAACTGGAGGCAGCGGCTGAGTGTTGATTTTAACGGGTCAGCTGGAAAAGATGTGGGGAAGGGGCAAACCTGGTTGGTTTTGGCTGGGGCTGAGCACCCAGAATTGTGAGATAAAAGAGAAACACGTGGGGGCTTTGTGTAACTCCGGGCCTTTTAAGGACTGGGGCCTCGATGAAGCAGGAGCTTTGGCTGATGTCAGGGTGAAGCTGCTGCTGCTGCCTGGTCATGCCCCTCTGCGGGTGCCTGCCGCAGTGCGTGTTTGCCGGGCAGAGGTGACGCACCAGTGGCAAAGGTGTGGAAGCATTTTCTGTGGTTTTGTACCTTTGCTGTGGGTGTTTTTGTACCTGCAGAGTCCAGCGATCTGGCAATGCCCCGGGGCAAGGCAGAGAGCCCTGCCCGTGGACAACAGGGCCTCTGGAGAGCTTTCCAGCAGCTGCTGAGAGCAGTTCAGTCAAATACTCTTTTTCTCTCATTCACACGAACATCTCACCACTCGAGTTGCGGTGTGCCCTGTCCTCAGCAAGTGTGTGAGCGAGCAAATCACTCCAGCAGCATGGATCGTTCTTCTGCACCCATTGTTATGGAAATCGCCTTAGAGACTGTTGCTCCAGCAAACATTTTTAGAAGCACGAGTGAGTTGCGCAACAGGAAAACTACCCGGAGGTGAGGAAAACCCCCCTCCAGGCTCTCAGCACTGCCCCTTCCTCCAGTGGCGCAGTGAAGCCCTGCTGGCTCTCCTGGTAGGGATGGGATTTAGGGTGTTGCTTTGCCTGGTAAGGCAGGGAGAAAGTGCTTCTGGAGGAGAAGCCCCTTCTGCGTCAGTCTCCAAGGAAACCCTTGGTGTTGCGTGGCTCAGCCTTTGTTGCATGCCTGGAGTTTGGGCAATGGCTCACACATCCCAGACTTGTGCCTGAATCATACATGCACACTTTGATCTGCCAGTGGCAGTTTACAGGTGCAAAATTTAGGCAAATTGTGGGGATTTCCTACCCCTGGGTGCCACTTTATCTCAAAGAGACTCATGGTTGGATTTGGTGTGCAGGAGAAGTGAAACCAGCCCTATCTCTGTTTCGAATGCACATTCCTCACCGTTGAGTCTGGAAGGAGAAGCTCCCACAACTCCCATCTTCTCCAGAGCCAGCCTGGGAGCTGCAGTGCTTCCAGGGAAGCTTGGGCAGCAGGTGCTTCCAGGTCTGCTGCCACCAGCCTGGGTGCAGTGCCTGAGCCAGGGCAGGCCACCCCGAGCTGGCTGCCTCTGCCCACCGCCTGGTGACAAGCGGGAGGAGCGGAGGAGAGCAAGTCACTGCCCCAAAAGTTTCCAAACCCCCACAGGGTAGAGCTGGCCACTCACATGGGCACTTTCACTGCTCGCCCCCCATTTGTGCTGAAATGCCCAGCCCTGAGTTTTAATCAAAAAAAATCATCTCTTCTTGTATCGATTAACTACAAACAATTGCTTCTCTTGTGTTTGCTCACGCTCCTCATCGCTGCCTGCTGTGGAGCAGGACCAGCTCTCCAGCCTGTGCCCTTCGAGCAGCCTCAGCTGATGGAAGGGAAAAGCACAGATCCAGTGACCTTTGTTTGCATAACTGCTGCCCACAGTCCCTGCCTGACATTTGAGCAGTGCTGTAAGTGCCACAGGGGGCAAGGGGATGGGGTACTGGGCAAAGCACATGGACCTCATCCTTGCTGGTAGAATACGAGGCTGAGCCGTGACCCTTCCTTTCCCTCTCTGGAAGTCCCACTTGGCTTTCACGGTGGTGTCTCACCAGGAACCAAGAGCAGGACACTTCCTCCAGCTCCTGTTGGCCAGGCAGAGGGACTGACCACAGTTTGTCTGTTCCCAGGACTGTTTTACAGCAATGGAGCTGGAGCAGGGTGGGATGGTTGGCTCTGTGGGATGTTGTGTTGCTCGCTGCCAGTGCCATGGGATAGGACCAGAGGGAGCTGATAGGCTGGATCTGGGAGGGGACCTTGTCATCCCGATGGAGATGCTGGGAATCATGAGGTGGTGGCAAGATACCACCGAATAGCCTGGCTGTTAAACGCTGACCTGTTGGGTCCCCAGCTTCAGCCTGGCTGCTCCTTGGCATCCCCCCAGCACTGCCTGGGGTGGAGAAGGACAACTCCATCCCATCCCATGCCTGCCTCCTTTGGCTTTTCCAAGCTGGCTGGTCTTAATGTCTCCAGGCACTTCCTGCAGGACCACAGTGCTGGGTGCTGCAGATGTGGTTCAAGCCACTGAGCACCCTGACCCTTATCCTGGTCAATTGTCCAGCTTTGCAGCCAGTATAGATGAAAGGGTATTTTCCTCCCTGAACCTGGCAAACTCTTTATCCTAAGGACCCTTGGTGTTGTTGACCCCCAAAGCTCAACCCTCAACAGCCAGAAGCACAAGATTAACATAAGCCCCCAATTTTCTTTGGATAAAGAAAATTTGGGGGGAGGATGAGAAAAGATAATTCTTTGGATTTTACATTCTGAGCCACTTGTGCTTATTTTACCTCCCTTGGTACTTTGTCTGCTGCACTTGTGCTGGCTGGAAGCTCCCTTTTATTTTGTTTTGTTTGCTTTTAATGTGAAAACTGAGCTTTTTAGGGCAAGTAGCTGCAGCTTGGCCACAGGAACTGAACCCTGGGCCCTGCCTGACTATGAAAGTCAGATGCCTTTGCTGGACATCTGGCTGCTTTAGTGCCAGATAGCAGGGAAGAGCACTTTAATATTTATCCTGAGCTAAAAAAACAAGTATAATGGAGAAAAATATACAAAGTAGGCCATGAAAACAGGGTTTGTGAACATCTGAGATCCGCTCCTAATTAATAGCAGTTCCCATCCCAGAAATCATACCATTCAGCAAAAGTTAATCATCTTTGCTCATACATACAATACACTTCAAGAGAGAATGAGTCACCCTCATTGAAATGTCTGATGTTATGAAATCCAGTGTGACTGATGTAACAGACCCAGCTAAGCTCTCCAAATTGGCCGGCAGCACCACGGCGAAGCCGCCTGTGTGTGAGTTGACTTCACTGAGTTTTGCTTGTTTGCACCCAGGATGGATTTTCCCTTTAGTTCTGGAACAGACTCACAGCAAAGGGCCCAGGAAGGATGTGGGAGGGCAGGTGAGTGTGGCAGGAGGGGTTGGCATCACCAAGCCCCCGTGGTCCTCACCTCCCAGCATGAAGCTGCTTATCCCCACCTCTGGGAGCCCACAAAGCTGCTCTGCACAGCAGCCCCGATCCTGCAATTATTTGGGCACCCACGTAATTCACAGCTCTTTGGGGTGTCTGGGACCAGCACTTTAATCACACCACTCTGCATATTTAACCATTTGCAGGCCTGGGGATTTATTCTTCCCTGCTTGGTTGAGAGAGAAATGTAGGTTGAATTCAGCATTAAGATTCTGCCTTGATATCAGCTGTTCCCTTTTAAATTAAATATTATTACCTGCAAACATTTCCTTTTAGCACTGGGAGCCGTTTGCTTGGTGTACTTTGTTTAAATGTCACCATATGAATTACTGAAAGTAATTTAAATATTTAAAGACATATACTGCAAGTCTAATTTTATTTTGAAATCCCGAGCCAGGCTCGCAGCTGATGCAGCAGATAACAGCTCAGCTTGGCACCCCTGGTTCCTGGCCCAGTTCTTTAAATTAACAATTTGCATTTCCAACACCTTTCACCCAACAAGTCTAGGCTCTGAGATTTTTTTCTCCATGCAGATTTTCTTCTCTCTTTGAGGCCTTGCAGCCCCTCTAGGATGGGTGTGAATCCCTTGGCAGGTTCTCTCCCATCCACCCGTCCACCTTGGCTGCCCTTCTGGGGCATGTGGTCCATAGGGCAAACCCTGGGAGCAATAACATCCCAAATGCCAGGGCCCCAGCAGAAAAGACAGCAGCGCTCTTGTATTTCGTGCTTCCCAACTAGAGAAGATCCCGCTCCTGACACAACCTTTTCATCTCTCGTTATCTTTATGAACAGCTTTAAAAAAAAGTACCATTCCTGGCACACTGGCCCCGCTGCTGAAGAGCTGTTCCTCTTCCACCTCCTTCACCTCCTCAGATTAAAAGCTACAGGTAATACTGGGGAGTAAATGAAAGGCTTTCCATGAGGAAATAAGCTAAAACAGTAAACCAAAGGCTGATTCTTAGAAGCAAAACAACTGAAGCTCTCACCAGGAAAACGGTGATGAAGCACTCTGGCCCTTGGAAGTTGCCTTACATGTATTGGAAATTACCTTCTGACTCAACCAGCTCAGTGTGTCTGGTGCCACTGTGCTAAAAGCTTTGAGTTGACCTGCATACCCGAGGTTTTCAAGGAAATAACATTTCCCATGAGAAATGTCACCACCAGAGCCAAGCCTTTCCTGAGAAAAGCTTGGGTTAGGTGGGTGATTTCTCCCGCTCCTGGGAGCAGCCTCCCTGAGGAGCTGAGCTCCCAGCGCCACGTCCCCGTGGGCAGCAGCTGCTCTGTGGGCACACCCAGGGCTCTGCTCTCACACTATGCTGCCATGGCAGGGGGGTCTCTAATGCAAGGTCCAAGTGAAAGCCTTTTCATCATCCTGCAGCCGTCTCCCGGGAGCGTTCCTCTTTCCTGCTGCCCTTCTCCCTCCAGAGCAGAGTCTGGCTTCTTATGCAGAGCCGGTGACTCATTCCCTGGGATGTCTTTGCTTAAATTTGCCCGGTCACCTCTTTCCCTGAGCGCTGCTTCCTCACTTTGTCAGATGGTGAGTGAAGGAACAGTGACAGGCAGGCACGGTGTGTGCTGAGATGGCACCAGGATCCCCCTTTCCATGTGCCCTGAGTGTGCCCAGGCTGGTGTCCCTGCTCTGTTGTGGGCAGTGGTCAGAAGGGAAGTGATGTGTATCTCCAATCCATCCTTTTCTCCCAGATCCACCACTTGAGCTATTAAATGCTGTGAGCTCTCCCTGCTCCCCTGGCTTTGCATGTTCCAGGGTGCTGTTCACAAGGACCTCAATGAGCAAAGTGGAGCTTTATGAAGTCCAACAAAGGGAATAGAAACTCCTCCCCTCAAGGAGGAATAACCCCACTCACCACTACAACTGGGGGCCAGCCAGCTGGAAAACTTTACAGGTAAAGACCTGGGAGGTCCTGGTGGACAACAAGTTGGCTGTGAGCCAGTGGTGCTTTCTCACAGCCAATATCATCATGGGCTGGATTAAGAAGAGCATTGCCAGCAGGCCAAGGGAGAAGGAGGAAAGAGGTTTTGATCCATCTGTCCTGACCTAGCACTGCTGCCATTGGCGGAAACTGGATTGGCATCTTTTGAGTGTTTCAGATACTTCTTGCCAACTCTGAGGTCCAGCAAAGTGCTGCATGAAGGAACTTAAACCCCATTTCAAGGCTTGGGAAGCAGGACACAGACAGAGGGAAGGGACCTGCCCAGGATCACACAATTAAGCCACTGGTGGGTTGGGAAGTGACCAGACTGTTCCCTGAGACTTGGTTCAGTTCCCGCTATACTGGGTCATGTTCTTGTAGGTCATATATGTGTATCCAAAAGTTGTGAGTGTACCCAGGAGTGTCAAGCTGGCCAAAGAGATTCTTTGTGTTCAAAATAAAGTCCTGTTTCCTGGAAACTAAACTTTTTGGGGGGGAAAAAGAGCAAGGCTCAGCTGAATATTGTTAACACTGGGAGGAAAATAGAACTTGTTTTTTGATGCTCTGAAAGAGGAACTGGCCCCTTGCTCCTGAAATGCTTCACAGAAATGGCTTCCTGGGAGTTGTTCAGTTTTATTTTAATTGCAGTGAGGGGTTGCAAAACCAGAGAATTTGGTGCAAGGAAAAACCTCTGGAACTAGAGCATCTTCACAGATGTCCAGCAGAACTTCTCCATGTGGGAGCAGTGCTGCCACAGCACAGGTGGTGAAAGCTCAAAGCAGGGCAGGAGCCTGAGCTACCTGTCCACCCATAGCTACCAAATACACCCAAACCAGACCAATTCCCTGAATGAAAAGCAGCACTGTGGGGAACATGCACTGGCTGGGAGACCTGCCCAGCTCATTGGAATAAAAGGATATGAACAATAATTGACTTTAAAGCCACCCATGGTGAGAAGCAGCAGCACAGTGCAACCTGCTGCCCCAGTGTCTGTGTTGGCTGAGGGTTTAACTGGTGCATTTTGGGGTTTCACTGATAGCCAGGGCTGTGAGGCACTGCCACGGTGCTGAGGCTGCCTCTGATGTGCTCTGGTGTAAATCCCAGGCAGCTCTACTAAAGCCACTGGGACTGCCCTGGCTCCACCATGGCAGGACTCAGCTGGGTTGCCCCACCCTTGCACCAGTGGGAAGAAGTCCTGGCAGGTTTGCGTTTCAGAGGAGCACCCAGAAACCCAGGTGCCTCCCAGAAGCAGGCTGAGGAGCAGTGACCCCCCAGCTCTGTGTGGGGAGAAGCCTGTCCTGGTAGTTGGTGGCCCTGCTTGAAATCAGACCCAGCAGCATAGTGAAGATAGAGAATGCAAAAGCTGGTGAGCCAAGGTTTGGTGAAGTCTTATGTCTTCTCTCAGCTTCTCTCACCTTCTCTCACCTTCTCCCACACCTTCTTTCACCAGAGGGACATGCTGGGCACTGGAGAAGCCATGCAGGACCTTCCCTGGGAGGCTCTGCACTGCCTGCACCCAGTCCAGATCTTCACCATCCGGCTGCTTCCCTGTCCCCAAGTCAGCATCCCAGCAGCAGCTTGGGGGAGATGGGTGAGTGGCATAGAAGTCACCCCCTGGGCATGTACTGGGAAGCTGGGTTGGGGACACAGAGCTGGGTGCAGCCTGCTCAGGGACAGCCCTTCCTGGTGGGTGGCAAAGCTGCTTTCACAATGGTTTCCTGTAAAAGCCTGCACCAGGAAGCTCCCCACTTAGGCTCCTTGGAAAAAAATCTTCCTCTGCAGGAAATTGCTTCTTGCAAACAGCCCGTCTGCTTAGAGAAGCTGCCGAGGAGCTGACGGGTGTGCGGGGCGGGCCAGGTGCCGGATCTGCGGGGCCAGGGAGGCGATGGGGCCGAGCAGAGCCAAGGGCCAGGGCTCAGATAGCATCAACAGCTCCTGCACTCCATGTCTTGGGCCATCCCTCTCTTGCTTGACTCTTCTCTAAGGGCAAAAGGACAAATGCTTATAAATGGGATATGGAGGTCAGTATTGAACTCCTCATTGTGCAGGCTGCGTCCAACACGTGCCTGAGACTAGATGTTATTGGCTTCTTAAGTCCCATAAATATCCTGGCCTACTCCATCATTGCAGTGACAGACTCTGGAGGGTCTCATGCCGAGGGGAGCATTGGAGCTTTCCCCTCCTCTGGTCCTCTGCAGGGGGGGGATTTTCTAAGGGAGGTTACACATGGCTTCCAGACCTCCTCATTTAAAACTCACTGCTAAAAGGGTAAATAATCTTAAATATTCTCCAGTTCTTCCTCTGGAAGGAGCCTGGAGCCCAGGAAGTGAGGCAGGGAAGAAAGGAAATGGTGTTGCTTAAGGATGTTTTCCCAGTTTAATTAGATGGGAGCTGCCCTCCCTTGCTGGTGGAGCCTCTGGGTTCTTGGCTCCTGCTTAAACATGAGCCCCCTTTCGAAATCTCCTGGGTTTCATAGAGAACACATCCCTTTCCATTAAAATGCAGGGGTTTCCTCAGACCCTGAAAGCACTGTGAGGGTGGTCAAATACTGCACCAGCTTGCCCAGAGAAGGTGTGGAGTCTCCATCCTTGGAGATATTGGGATACCCAATAGCAGGTGCAGTACTTGCCCTAAGAGATGCTGCTGTGAGACATGAGCTGGACTGGACACTCCTCAGAGGGACCTCCAGCCTCAGTCCCTCTGGGCTGCTGTGACCATTATGAGGTGGTAACGGCCCCGGGCTGCCCAGACACTGCACAGGAGGGGATGGTTTGCTTCTTCTGCAGGAACCTGCCAGAGAACAATTTTGTGGTCTTTGGAGCAGAGTTCATTGACACATTGACATGAAAATCTCCAGCTTTGCAGCAAAAATGCATCTCAGAGAGTCAAATGTTATGTCCATTTAATGGATGAAAAATGGCACCATCCCAGGACCTGGCGAGGCCAGTTCCATGTGCTTGTGGCTGCCTTGTGCTTCACGAGATGCTTCACAAAGGTTTCTCCTTGTGGTGCTTCTTCCCCAGCCCCCATCCATCTGCCTTGCCGTGTGGAAGATGCTTCCAGGGCTCAGCATCCTCGTGGGATGGAGCCCGACAACGGAGACTTTGCCCTGAGGCAGGGCTGTGTTAGGAGGGGTGAATCTGTTCCCATGGTTGAGCTGGATGCCTGCAGGGCCAGAGCTGATGCTCCACGGGGATGGTTTGCTGCAGACAGGAGACTTGGACCCTCCTGCTGAGCATTTGTGGGTGAAGGGCTTCACCAGGCCAAAGTAATCTGACATTTTTCTCGGGGGCGGGTGAAGTTAATGAGTCCAGATTAGGCAGTGCGGAGGCTGGGGAGCTGGATTTCTGCTGAATATATATGAAGACAAATGTAAATTCTAAACTTTCTAGGGAGTATTTTTACCCTGGCTCAGTGTTAACATTGATAAAAATAGTCACAAATTAGTGCAGGAGTAGAAAGTAAAATTGGGGCTTTTTTTTTTCCCCCTGTTAAAGCCATGCATCTGTTTCTCTACCAGGAGTTAACCTCTTACATGCATTAATGAAACATGGGATAAACCATCAACAAGTGCCCTTTCCTGACAAAATAACTCCTACTACATTAAATAATTAGGAAGGGAAGCTGAAGTTAAATAAAAAGCCTTTTTAAAAATTTTTTTTAAAGATAGAAAAAAGTGATTCAGTCCCAGAAATTCAGCACTGCAAGAGGATGTTAACATCACACCAGCCCACCTGCCTGGTTCCTTAGCACCCAAACGCTTGCAAAGGTGATGGGAGGTATCAGCCCCATTCTACAGATGGGAAGAGTGCAGTACAGAAAACTGTGATGTCACTCAACGTCACTGAGCAAAACAGAAGCTGGCCTGGGGGCCCAGGTTACCTGAGCAAATTCCCAGCTGAAATCCTGCTCACAAAACCCTGCTTTGAGCTGCCAGTCCAGGAAGGTGCTTCCTCTCTTGGTACTGATGGATATTTGACCACAGGCACCTGAGACAGGTGAAGACTCCTTCTAGAAGGAGCTCAACAGCTTTATGGATCGGTATCTGTGCCACCAATCATACCTGGTACCTCTTATTAGATGTAGCAAACAGCTGATGAGCGGTGAGAAGGTAAGTTCTACGACAGTTTAGCTGCTGCAGCCCAGATTTGTTGGGGGAGAGACTGGAAGGAAAATCTTTTGGGGTGAAATGTTGTGGAGAAAGTTCATGTGAAAAAGGAAAAAGCTTTTCAGAGGTTCATTTTTAAGAAGAAAATACATATTAACTTCTGACCAGCTTCTAATTTGCTTTACTCTTCAAATCCTTAGGCGCCCCTGTGTCCCCTAAGATGTAGGTAGTACCATGTATCCCATTGGGGTGTGACACCTTCTGCTCTTTACTCACGTCTTGCCTCCCCCCTTGGCTCAAAGTAGGGTCTGTCACGTTCTGGGGAGCGATGCCTCTGCAGGGGCTGCCAGGGCATGGAGTGGGTTTTGGGCAGACATCTGCTAACGGTGCACTTACCTTGTGTTCTGCCAGGACTCATGGTCTTTGTTTCTAAAACATCAAAACAGCCTGTGGGCTCTGCAGCCAGAGAATCTGGGAGAAGAGAGGTGGTGGTGATAGAATGAGGAACCTGAGATGGCATCTGCACTGGCATCACAAGAGATGGGGACAGATGAAGACAAAAGCACTCTGAAGCCAAGCCAGCAAGATGGGGTTGTGGGCACGGGGAAGCTGCCTGGCCACTGCACTGGGCTTCAAGTAGAAGGACTGTTGGAGGAGAGAAAGCAGAAAAACAGCCAGAGAAGTGCACACAACCCATATTAGAAACCCGGGATCAGATCTGGTAGGATGGCATGGGGACAATGGCAAGCCCCAGGCTCTCCAGGGCAGTGGTCACGGCACCAAACCTGCTGGGGTTCAAGAAGGGTTTGGACAATGCTCTCAGGCACATGGTTCATAGAGAACACATCCCGCTCTTGGGATGGTCCCGTGCAGGACGAAGCTGGGCTCAGTGATCCCTGTGGGTCCTTTCCAACTCAGGATATTCTATGATTTTATGAATCCACATCTAGAGTGGTTATCACTTTGTGCTGTCCTTGTCACAAGCACTTGGGGCTTTTGGGAGCCGAGCTGGAAGCTGCCCATTTCTGGACATGTGTTGATCTTCTGCCTGTCAGCAAAGCCTCGTACAGGAGGAGACAAACACCACCACCATCCCTGAGCCCCTGCCAGCCGTGCTGGGCTGAAGGAGGGGCTGGCACACCCTGTCCTGGCCCCACCCTGCAAGCCATGTCTAAGACAACCTTGTGGGGTCGAGGTGCCTTCTCCGTGGCAGGGATTTGGGGGAATGCCCACAGCTCTCTGCAGAGCAGGGATTTTTTCTCTGACGGACGTCGAGAGAATTTTTTCTCCGCATGGACGTCGGTCCCCGGAGCCTGGCAGGAGGCGCACTTTGGAGCGGCTGACTCCAGAGGGCAGCACGGAGACGGGCTGGCACCGACCGCTGCCCGCGCCCGTGCCCGCCCTGCCCGCCGGGGCGCTCACCGGGATGACCCCTACCCCTGGGAGCCCGGAGCAGGCAGAAGCGAGGGGAAGCTCTTGCAATGTCCCTCAGGTCCTGGCTGGGCAGGCAGAGGATGTCACCCTGCTGTTAAGTTTTGCTATTTTGCTTTGACCCTTCTCAGGGCGAAATCTGGTCTTGTCTCTGCAGGTGACGCGTCCGGAGCCTGTCCCGAAACTTATGTGGTTGCTGATGCTACCACAGAACGGAGGTGAAACGTTTCTCTTCTGGTTTCACAGGACCACACGCTGGCGGCTACACCTGCCTCCCTCCCAGCACCAAAAATGATCCCTGTAAAGATTTCTGGGCTGTTTTCAGCACAACAGCGACTTTAGACCCAGATTTTAGTTCTTTGCACAAGCCGCTGCTGTTCCCCTTGTGTATTGAAGATGCTTCGATAAACATTCTGAAAGGTCAGCTATTTTCACTGTGCCTGTGGCTTGCATAAGAACCTCAACATCCTCTGCTGCAAAGAGCAGTGTTAGGAACTTCCTACTGCCACACTGAATCACAATAGCTTCCCACAGCAACCAGTGGTAAAAATAAACTGGGCAAGGGGAAGTGGACAGCTTCTGCTGTTCCGCTTTCTTGGGCACACTTGAGTCACAAAAAAAAGCGATGTAGAACAAGACATTTATTTTGCTGATGCCAATGAAATCCATGAATGGTTCAGAGCACGGTCCCGCTGAAATCATGGAGTGTTTTGCAATGAGATGCTCGTGCTCAAAGTTAAGCATGTGCCCAAATGCTGTCTTAAGTCGGTATTTTCATTAGTATCCAGCCTTAGGAATTAGACTAAAAGGAGGCAGGGACCCCTGCACATCCGAATGCTGCTTTTGTACTGTAAGCACAGGAATGCAGCCCTCTTGGGATATTTTATGTGTTGACGGTATAAAAAAGACCACCAAGGAGACAGTGGCTCTGTAATGGTTTCAGTAGTAGATCTTGGCTTTCAGAAAAGCAGATTTTGACCAGAAGAGAAGTGTCTTCAAATACTAATCAATTTGAAGTTTTGCCTAGAGACAATGTCATTTGAACAGCACAGTTTTCAACAACATTACAACTAAGCCTCTGTGTGTGCACGTGTTTGTTTGCGTGTGGGGGAGTGTTTCAGGAGCAATATCTTTCCTGTTACACAATTACATCCCAGTTCTTGAAATTCAGCCATTTGGGAAAAAAAACCTGAGGAGACCTAGTCAGGTCGCTGAGCCTGGGAATCTGCTGGGGAAACAGACCCTGCCTCTTCCCTTCAAAACAAAGTGTGCTGACAAAGTTTATTTTAAGAGGCTAAAGAGATGAGAAGTTAGGGAGAAAAGAAATGAATTGTTCATCTGTCCCAGACTGTGGAGAGGGATGGTTCCCAGTCATATTCACAAGGAATTTGAAGAGCAAGGGCTTGTAGGATAACCCATGTGAGAAGGGACCACAGAAGAGCTCCAGTCAAACTTCTGGTTGAAAGCTGGGTCATCCCTGGGGTCAGGCCAGGTTACCTGGGGATGTATTGAGTTGGAGCTTGAAAACGAGCGAGGATGGAGATTGCACAACCTCTCTGAGCAATCCACCAATGTTTGACTGCCTGCATGGTGAAAATAGACTGCAGTAGAAGTGGCTCATACGGAACCACGTTTTTAATGTCATCCTGCTCATTAAAAAGAGAAAGATCAAATCTATTTTGTAACAGGAACAGTTTGTGTGAGGCATGGAAAACTTCTGGTACCAGAGGACTGATTCACATGAAAGGGAATGTAAAAGATGGAAGAAAACCAAAGGGTGCCTCCAGTTACATTCCTGTCTTGAAATGTTAATGTTGCAGCACAAAAGGTTTGTATTTATAGTAGTGGATACCAACAGGGAAGATACTCTAAAAATAAACAAGGATGCACAGATAAAAACATCTATGTTGCAGCTCATTCTGAGAACGAAAGGGAATGCGGAGGCTTAATGAGTCTCAGTCGATTTTATTTTGGAACTGTGCGTTCCTGTCAAAGACCAAACGGGGCTGGGCACGACCCACTCAAAACCCACGCGGGCCTTCACACCCGCCGGCCCGTGGACCGGGTCACTTCGCTGCCTGACCTTTCTATTAAGCTTCAGCCGGGGTCCGGGGGAGGGCTCCGGGGGCAGCCCCGGCGGGGCGGGGCGGGGCGGGGCGGGGCGTGCCCGGCTCCCGCGGCTCCCGCGGCTCCCGCGGCCCTTCCCGCGCTCTGCCCCCGCCCCGCCCCGCCCCTGCCCATATTGGGCTGCCCCGCTCCCTCCGCCGCGCTTCATTGGCTGCGGGGCCGCGGGGGCGGGGCCCCTCGGGGGGCGGGGCCGGCGCTCCGGTGCGTGTGCGCGGTGCCGCTCCGGCCGCTCCGCGCCGCGCCGGGCGGGGCTGAGCCGCTCGGCCCCGCCGCCGCCCCGCCTCCCGAGGCATGACACGCCGAGCCGCCGGCGAAGCCTCGCTTTAATTGAGGCCGCCGGGATGGGGCGCAGCGCGTAGGGCAGAGCGGGGGCCGCCGCGCTCCGGGCCGCAGACACCGCGTACCCACGGCCGTGCCGAGCGGAGCCGCGTCCGGTGCAGCGCAAGACCGACCCAGCGGAGCGGGGCCGCGTCCGGACGCCGCGTGGGTGGCCGGCGGGCCGGGCGCTGGCGGCCGCCGCTGCCGAGCCCCATGAAAACGCAGGTCTGGGGGAGCTCCCCGCGGGCGCCCATGGCTGCGGCGATGCCGTGCAAGAGCGCGGAGTGGCTGCAGGAGGAGCTGGAGTCGGGCGGCGGCCGCTCGCTGCTGCTGCTCGACTGCCGCCCCCACGAGCTTTTCGAGAGCTCGCACATCGAGACGGCCATCAACCTGGCCATCCCCGGGCTCATGCTGCGCCGCCTCAAGAAGGGCAACCTGCCCATCCGCTCCATCATCCCCAACCACGAGGACAAGGAGCGCTTCGTTAAGCGCTGCAAGGCCGACACCGTGCTGCTCTACGACGAGGCCACCGCCGACTGGCAGGACAGCGGTGCCGCCACCTCCGTCCTGGGGCTCCTGCTCCAGAAGCTGCGCGATGACGGCTGCAAAGCCTATTACCTGAAAGGTGAGGTGCCCCTCGCCTTCTCTCCAGCCCCGTCCCGCTCCCGCAGCCCATGTCCGTGTCCCCCTGCGCAGCCCCTGGCCGGCCGCTGCATCCCGGAGTGCCCATCCCCTGGCCGGACGGAGGTGGCTGGCGTGCTTTGCTTCCTTCCCTCATCCTCTCTGCCTGATTTATTTTTATTTTTCTCTATATATTTTCCCCCTCGTCTCCATCCTGCTTTAATCCCCCGCACAAAATGGTCGCAGGCTGGAAGCGGCCGGGAGCGCCCCGCTTCTTCCTGCGTCGCCTCCCCGGTAGCGGCGGGAGGAGCCCCCCAGCCCCGCCGCCGGCGCGGCCCCTCCAGCGCTGCCCCATCCCGAGCCGACCCCGGCTGGGCAGCGCCGGGCGCCTCTCGCCTCCGCTCCCTGGAGGGAGCCTTGCAGGGTTCCCCGTGCCGGCGCCAGGCTCCTCTCCAGCCCCTCCGGCAGGGATGGCCGGATTCTGGGGGATAGGAGAGCCCTCCCATATTTTTATTTTACCTCCCTCCACAACCAAAAAGCAAGCGCTTGGGTTTTCCTTCCCCTTTGCCAGGCAGTGCAGCGGGTCTGGGAAGGCGCAGCTCGGCTGCTCCCCCGGGGCAGGGTGATGGGGAGCGGGGAGCTGCGCTGCGGGGGAGCCGAGCCCCGCACCCCGCACACGCCCCTCTGTGAAGGCTGCGGGTGCTTTGGGGGCTTTGGTTTTTTGGGTGTTTTTTGCCATTTTGAAAGATCACAGCGGGTTGAGCAGAGCCCATAGCTGGGCTGCTGGGACCTTTCCCATCCTCCCAGTGCTCCCAGTCCGGTCGCTGGGTGGCGGGTTTGAGGCAGGAATAACAGGAGAGCGGGGGAGCGTGTGTGGGGGAGAACGGTCAAGAAAGTTGCCACTTGCGGCTCTTTAAAAAACACGGCTGTTCCTTGATAGACCTTTTTTGGGGAGCCGGGGAAGCCCTGGTAGCGGGGTGGGGTGGCAGGGGGATAGGCAGGTATTTGGGGACCAGCCCCTAGGGCTGCGCAGCCGGCACACACCTCCTTCGAAAACATGGTGGGGGGCCAGCACAGGGGTTGATCCCATTCCCCCCTCGACCCTCCGATCCCTGCCCGTGGGCGAGTCTCCCGTCCCATCATCCCATCCCGGTGTGGGGTTTCCCCATGGGCTCCGTTGCTCCTTCGCTTAGCATTCCCGCTTCTCTCCCCGTCGTCCTCATCCCGCGCAGGACGGAGCGGCTTTTAAGTTAGTTCTAAGCTCTCCCCGATGGGCAGGGGAGGAGCTGAGCCCCTTTCTCTGCCTTTTTCCGGGAGCCTCGGTGGGAAATGTTTCCAATTAAAATTCCAAAATGGCTCCTCGGCGCTGTCTGGCGGCGCGGGGGGAGGAGGAGGGCGAGGACGAGCCTTTTTCATGAATGGATGTGGCAGGAGCTGTCTGTCCTGCTCAGTGACCCCGCCACAACCGCCGAACCCACTAACGAAGTTTCCAGGAGCCCTTTCTAATTAAACCATTTGTCAGTGTCAGATCCCGATGGCTGAGCTCCGCTTTAATACTGCCTGGAGAGAAGGTAGATCGGTGGGGTTTTTGCTTCCCTGCCTCTGCCTTCCGTCCCAAGCTGCTGAGCTGAAGAGCTGGAGAGAAAGACTTAGGGGCAGACGTGAAGGGTCCCATCCCTTTGCACTCTTGCTGTGGTTTGGGTGAAGAACAAACCTGTGACACTGCTCTGTTGCAAAACCTATTTGCAGTGATTTGCTAGTTGTGAGGATCACTCTGTGGCAAAACTTAGGGTCTTTTTTCCTGCTTGGAGATGAATTATTTCGTTGGGTTTTAGTGCCTGGGGTGAGTATGTGGTGGTTGTCCTTGATCTGTCTTTTCAGACATGGATACTTTTGTACTTGTCTAAGTGGCATAATAGCTCTTGCCTAAACTGCCCCAGACCCATATTTTGGAGAAGCTAACAGAAGGCGAGATTGTGTCTTGACATTGATTTTATTTGTGAGTGTTTCTTTCTTTCGTGGTTGAGATTTGGCCCCTATTTTTCACTAGCAATATTGAACTTTGTAAGAACCACTCTCTGGTCTCCTGGGACCTGTTTGCTCAGTATCAGTCTGCCCAGGGAAGATGAGGGAGCAGGGAGATGCTTTTCTTGGTGCGAAGTTGAAGGGATGCCAACTTTTTGCTGGTAAAGACTTTGAGTAACATACATATATTCACAGGTAGAAGGATTTCCCATTCTGAAGAATAATCCTTTTTTTTCTCTCTGCCTCTCCCCTTCCCTCTCTCCTTTCCCTCTTCCCAGGTGGCTTTAACAAGTTTCAGACTGAATATTCTGAGCACTGCGAGACAAACCTTGACAGCTCCTCACCCAGCAACTCTCCCCCAGCATCGGTCCTTGGCCTGGGAGGGCTGCGGATAAGTTCCGACTGCTCGGATGGCGAATCCGACAGGGAACCCAGCAGTGCCACAGAGTCGGACGGGAGCCCCATCCCTAACAATCAGCCTGCCTTTCCGGTCCAGATCCTACCTTACCTGTACCTGGGCTGTGCCAAAGATTCAACCAACTTGGACGTCCTGGGCAAATATGGCATTAAATACATCCTGAATGTGACTCCTAACCTGCCAAACATGTTTGAGCATGACGGAGAGTTCAAGTACAAGCAGATCCCCATCTCAGATCACTGGAGCCAGAATCTCTCGCAGTTCTTTCCCGAGGCCATTGCTTTCATTGGTAGGTAGTTGGCAGAACATCTCCTTTCATACTCACCGCTTGGGAATGTGGTGTGCCGCTTCCCAGGGCTGCTGCTGTCTCCAGCCTCGCCTCTCTGGGGCACAGCATCAGCTTAGCAGCTGGGTGTCATGCTGTGAGGTGGCACATCTGGTGCACGTCACCCTGGCTGGGTTCAGGGAAGCCTCCCTTTCCAAAATTCAGCCCTCTTGCAGCACCTCAGCCGAGTTACCTGCAGGTGGTCGGACTGGCTCTGCTGCCTCTCGCCCTTGTGTGGGAATTTGCACTGGTGTGGAATAGCTGAACCCAGGCAGTGGGGAGCTCCTTTGACTGCTCTGCTCGGGGATGAGTGTTGATGGGAGCTGCATTAGTGTGACTGGTGCCAGCAATTCCTTAGCCCCAAATGTGGTTAGAATCAGGGAGTGTGTGTGTGTGTGTGTTTTCTTTTCCCAAGGGGATTTGCTAGTCTAGTTGGGATCCTGCTTAAGTCACCCTAGCATAACTAACTTCTTGTATGGATACTTCTAAGGTAAGTGTCAACTCAATGAGTTAGTGATTATAATTACACTGCAGAGTTTGGATGGAAAAACTGCTCTACAGACAGTCCCTGCGACAGTTTTGGCTGGTGGTGGTGGGGTTAAGGAAGGAAGAGCTCTCAGGCCAGCCTTGACTTTGAGAATTGCTTCTTATTCTGTGGGAAGCGTATGCTGGGCTGAACAGGGATGTACACTTCTAGCTTGACCTGTGCTGTTTGCTCATGATAGTCATTAGCCTAATCAGCTCTGTTTTATGGGGGTGAATGGCACAGGCAGTAATATCACCGTTAACTATTAAAAGTTCTATGGCTTCATGTCTGATTAAAAACACTTGTATAGGTAAAGGAGAGGGGGACCTTTACCTGTACACTGAAGCCTGTGCAGCCCCTTTCAGTGTTGCCTGTTTCACACCCCATGGCTTGCGCTTGCTGTGCTGTAAGGCCTGAAATGGGGCAGAGCAGTGGTGGATCCTTGGCTGCTCTTGAGCTGTCAGAAACCATGGTTCCCACACGCTCTCCTTTGCCCCCAGCTTCTGCCCTCCAGTAACACAACTGTGGTCAGAAGCCGCCGCTTCAGTGTGGCAGCAGGGACCTGTCTGATGTCCCGTCTGCACTTCCTGCATGAGCACGGTGTTAAACGTCAGGGGTGAGGCACAGTGTCCCTGCTGACATGTGGCATTTGGGATCTGTCTGCTCCAGTCAGCCGATGTCTCTGTGAACACCGAGCTTGTGCTTTCCAGTTAATGACAGGAAATGGAGGATTACCTCACTCTAAAACCAAACACCAAGAAATGCTGTGCAGGTCAGATGAAAGGCAAAAATGTCTGGAAAAATGTTGAATGGGAGAGCCTGGGGGGAGGGCTGGGTATACTGGGTGGTGATTGCCCACCCTACTGGAAATTCTTGCCTGGTTTTTGAGGCTGGGCAGAAAACCTGTTGCAGCTTGGGTCTGGATTTTTGTTTTGCCTGCATCTTCTTTGCCCTTCCCTGCACTTACGGTGCCAGAGTGTCTCTTACCTCAGGCTTTGCCCGAGGATCCTCTTTCTCCTGCCACCTTTTTGCTCCCCACCAAGCTCTCAGTCAAATGACTGACTTCAAATAAGGCTGCCCAGAAGTAAAAGCAGCACTGGGTACTTGCGTGCATTCAGTGCTCTCAGTGGCGTGTCCCTCTTTCAGCACTGAGATGTCAATTCATAAAGGGATCACGCTGTTCCGGCTGCGCAAGAGACAATGAAGTGTGTGTGTGCTTTTCAGTCGGTGGCAAGGGAGGGGAAATTTCGCCGCTGTTCTCTCGCCATTTTTCGGTCCAGCCTGCATTCCTGCTTCCCGCTACCATTCATCCTGAGAGTCTCCTCCAACACAAGCATTTGTTTGTAGTGAAGTGCATTTCTGTCGATCCTAAAGAACAATTTCACAATAAGGGAAGTTCCTGCACTTCAGACTCTGCTTAAATTGGCATTGGCTGCATTCATGTAACTTTCTAGTGGAAGGAGGACAAGAAAAGCAGAAGAGAGTAGCTCACGTGCTGCTGGGCTGCAGCCTTGCCCTGAGTGCACAGCCTTCCCTGGTTAGTTGGTGTTGAGGTGGGTGTGCTATGCCTAACCACCAGCATCTCCCTGGAGCTGTTGTCTCCAGCTCCATCTGCCTCCTGTGCGTTACTCCAGCTCTCTGAGTAGAGGGTACTGATGCTCCCGAGGCAAGGGATGTATTGCTAGACTTGATTCATACCTCTCAAGCATGTGAGATGCTTGCCCTCGCTGGGGATGTACAGCTTTGCCATGCAGTGGGAATATCTCAGGAGCTTTGTGGAGAGAGATGTGGGTGTCAGAGGAACATGGGATGGTGTCACTAGGGACAGGGGATCCAGTTCTGGCAGTTGTCGTGGTGCTAGGAGCTCGCAGCTGCCACCTGGCCCTGCTCCAAAGCCACGCGTTTTTGGTGCAGAATAATAGACTCCCCCTTCCCCTTGTCTTGTTTCAGATGAGGCCCGTTCCAAGAAGTGTGGGATCCTTGTTCACTGCCTCGCTGGCATCAGCCGGTCCGTAACAGTCACTGTCGCCTACTTGATGCAAAAACTCAACTTGTCCCTGAACGATGCCTATGACTTTGTGAAAAGGAAAAAATCCAACATTTCCCCAAACTTTAATTTCATGGGCCAACTCCTGGACTTTGAGAGGACTCTGGGACTCAACAGCCCCTGTGACAACCGCTCGCCCAGTGAACAGCTCTACTTCACCACCCCCACCAACCACAACCTGTTCCAGCTGAACACTCTGGAGTCCACATGAAGAGGACGCTGCCTGGTCGGGAACTTGAGCATCGAATCGCTTCTCTTGAGTATTTCAACTCTTACGAAAATATCTGTCTTGCCAGGCAGCTCTGAGATGAGTAGCTTCTCTGGGCAGAGGTGCCTGATTGCTGCTTTACGAAGGCTAATGCCGCTCACTAGTATCCTGATCCAAGTTGTTTGAAGAGGTAGTGTTTTTACAGTGGGTTATTTAACATGGGCGATGTTACAGCGTTTTGAACGCAGCTGTCACCGGCAATAACCGCTTTCCTGGGTGCATTGGGACTGTCAGAACACGCACACGTGTGAAGAGCTACCGGGGGTTAGCTTGCTGTGGAAAATGAGGAGATTTATGCACTTGGAAACCTTGAACAAAAGGTGTTGGGCCAAGACTGTTTTAAAACCCAAGTTTACTTCTTTTGATTTAAAAAAGAATAAGAAAAGGTAGATCTTACTCGAGCTTTGGGTTCAAACTCTTTTTAAGTATGTAAGTTCTTGACTGTTTGTACAGACGAGGTTGCAAAACCAGTATTTTATTCTGTTTCTTGTTTGATCATTTATTATTTTTTTTAATCAAATGTTTATATTGACCAAATGCATTTTGCACACTTTGTGAAGCCTTGGTATGTCCTGGCATATTACTGGGTACTCCAGAGAGAGATACATGCTGCTGTTGTTGTTGTTAGCATCTGGTAGGAAGCTTTGTTATGTGTGAAGGCCAGTTGGGCTTGAACGCAACCCCTTCACCACTCCTGCACTCACAATCACAAACTCTGCACTGATTCAGCCAAGGTGACTAAGCCGCAAGCTTTTTTTTAATGCCACCCCTGCCAAAAACAGTTTGCTATTGCCAGAGGTAAAACTCTTGTAGCCTCCAGAGTTGGTAGAAGCATGTCTGAGCCCGGCTTCATTGTCTGCTGCCTGTTGACTGACTTAACGTCATCCAGCTGGCCCGAAACCATTCCAGCTTCCCGAGTCCAGAAGGTAGTTGCGATGCTGGCGTTTCTTGTGCACACTGGAGTCTTTCCCACGTGTGCGGGGTGGAGGGGGAAGGCAGCGAGCGCCTGGAGCAGAGCGAGGATTGTGTGGCGGGACAGGACTCAATCGTCACGCACGGAGCGCGTGAGGGGAGTGAAGAGGTGTGGAAATGAGGAGAGCATTGTAACAGAGAATTTTTATATATATATATATATATATATGAATATATATATTAACTGGCAAATTCTGAGATGATTGGAGCTTTCAGCAGAGGTTCTGATTTTTTTTTCTTCCTCTTTCGAATAACTTTATGCCGTGCCTTCTATTCTGAGAAGACTTGTATGTATTTCTGGCTAGTGTTTGGCAAACTCCTTTTACCAGGCTGGGAGGGGAGGAAGTGGTAATAATTTCTGGGAGGAGGGCAGAACGGATTTGGAGATTTCTTTATTGGCTGCAATGTAGTCCCTCCTTTCTCCCCCCTCCCTGTCCACTTTAACTCTCATGTAACTGAAAAAAAAAAAAAAAGCCACGGATTTTTTTCTAAATATCCAGTTTTTTGTACTTTTTTCAAGAAAAAGAAAAAATAATAAAAAAAAAATCTCCATCTGGAGGAATGTTTGACGCTGTCACATCCTGAAACTGTTGTTTTTGTTAAAGATGTTATCAGAATGTTGGAATGAGCTTCTGTTTCTTGTTTTCTGGTTGTTTTTTGTTTGTTTGTTGGGTTTTGTTTGCCACAATGTTGGGATCGTGGGTCATTGGAAGGGAGAGTGGGCGTACGTTTGTGAGTGAGAAAATTGAGAATATCCTAATTGCATCTTACCTCATGGAGGAATTTATTTTTTCAGGGATTTTTTGACAGTGCATCTGTATTGCATTACAGCTAAGCTGGTTTGTAAAGGCTTCCTGTGCTGTTAGTGGTCTTTATTCTTTAAAGGAAAAAAATAAGATGCATCTTCTGATTAGTACAAATGAGAGCTTGTTAGTGAGGAATGGTTCTGCTTTCTGAGTTATGAAGGAAAATTAGTGACCCTATATATACTGATCCAATATTGGGACTTTGTTTATATTGCAAATAAATATTATTTTTTCTTTAAAAACGATGTTTGTGTCAGATGCTTGTCTAGCCTCTGCCCATATAAGGGCACACTGCTCTTATCCATTTTTTATGGTCAATTAGGATCCTTCTGTGACCATGGAGAGCATTTGCTGGGCCGTGTTCAAGTGTGGTGTTTGGTTTCATGCACAGCTTAATTTTTAAGACCTGTGGTAAAATGGAGAGGGGGAGGTGGGAGGGCAAGGAGAGGGATCGGGGGTATTGGATAAACTGGTGAACAAAGAACAGCTTGAGAATGGGGCTGGCTTTGACCCCAGCCGTTCCTCTGTGCCAAAAATAAATAGATAAACGAAAGACACTTTTGTTCGCTGCTTAAGCACGGCCTACAAAGGCATGGCAAGGCCTTGCCCACAACTGTTGTGTTAGCAGGCTTTATTTTGGTCGGAAAGCAAGAAGTCAGGGGCTTGTGGGCAGCCACCTGATGAGTTCTCCCAGGGTCCCCAGAGAGCAGGAGCCCCCTCCTGCATCCCTGGGGGAAGGGGGTGTGGTGTGTGTTGCGCTTGGGCTGTGCTGTGTCATCTCTGTGCTCCCTGGATGGTTTGTGGGAAATCTGGAGGGGCTGATGAGGATGCTTTAGGGTGAAAGGTGGCTCTAAACATCTAAGTGTAGCCTAGCTAAGGGAGCTGTGGCTCCCCACGACTCTGCTTGTAGCTGGGCAGGACTGAGCAGGAGTGGGTTCCGCCAAGCATTCCTTGTTTTAACCTGAATGGCAAGAAATTAAATGACTGTTCAATTGTTCAGATCCTCAGAGTAAGTGTATGTGTCATCTTTTTCTAATCCTAGGGTCTGAGCACCAAAGACAGTTTTATTCTAGAAGCAGCTCAGGCTGGTGGGTGCAGAGGGGAGAGATAGAGGCTGAAGCAGGAGCCAAGGGAGCGTGTGCATGAGTTTGTTTACTCCTGGACTCCATGATGGGAATCTATATATTGATTTAGAGGCTTGTTTGTGGCTAAACAAACGAAAATCTACCTGGTATGCAGGGAAAAGAAGACCGTTAGGTTTTCCCCTGTAATTACATGGTAGAGTAGCTCTTGAGGAAGATAGGAAACTGTGCTGGAGGCTGGCTGTGCACTGAAGGAGTGCAGAACAGCTTGTTGGGGGTATGGCTATATTTGCTTCCATCTAGTTTCCTCTTAGGATTTTCTGCTAAGGTGTGGAGCAGGATATAAGCAGTTAGCATTGTAAGCACATTTGTGTGGTAGCTGAGTTGTGGCTGTCTGGAGCAGCGCAGCTGCTGGTTGCTGTGGCCTTGGAGGAAGAGCTGGTGTGCAGGGAGCCACCAGGCTGCTCCTCAGGGACCTGATCCTGGGTCATGCTGTGAGTGTCCTGGCACTGTGGCACTCAAAAGCCCTGTTGCCAAAGGAAGGAATCGGAAAAATCATCCTGCCACCTGCAAGCAGGACCCAGAGGAGCTTCTTCCAAGCTTCCTGGCCTCAACAGCAAGGAGCAGCCAGCCTGGCTGGTCTTCAGCCATCAGTGTTTTACAAATCTCGGATGGGTTTCCTTGGAGACCTGATGTCCTGTAATTCAGTGAGGAGAAGAGAACTGACATCAGGCAAGGAGAGCAGTGCTGGAGAAATAGTTACAGAGAGAAAAGAGAGCGTGGGGTCTGTCTACACTCCCTTGCAGAGGCAGGCACGAGCACTAGCTGAGCGTAGGAGCACAGGCTGAGTGAGAAAGCTGGTTATGTTCAGAGCAGTGGAATTTGGCAAGGAGATACAGCTTCCCACATGCAGCAGGGAGAAGCTCCTCAGTTAACCCATTGATTCCAGATGAGCTGTTTGTAAGATGCTCTGTGGTGTTCTACTCTACAAAACCAGGTGATCTGCCTGGGCACAGAGATCTCCTGTTCCTGGGATTTCATACGTGATGACCAAGCCCTCAGGTGATATGAGTGGGAATTTATCTTTTTTTTTTTCCCCAGTGGATGACTTTATCTTAACTCATTTGAACCGTTACCAGGACCACAGGTGCCAGGTGCTTTCAAAAAATTTCTCCCTTCATTTCAAGTCATGGCAAAAGCACAAAGTTAATCTTCTGCAATTCCCCACTGGGAAGCCCACCATCAGGAGCCCTGTGAGCAGGACACAGGCTCAGGGAAGGGTCTTTGTGGTTGCTTGTAACTTTTTTCCCCTTGCTTGTGTCTACCCTTCTCTTGGTGTGGCATCAAACACATCCTGAGCGTGATGCAAGTCAACCTTTGCAGCTCTGCGCTTGCCTGCTGTTGCGACACCCAGAGACGCATGTGGAAAAGCAGACGCTTCCTGCTACCATCGGAGTTTGGGTGCTCACATTTCCAAGGTAACCAGGTTATTTGTGGGCTGTTACATTCTTGTTTTATCCTTTATGTGAGGAAATCAGGCTATTTGCAGTGTTGTAAAGGCACACAAATAGTTCAGCTAATAAACACATCCCTGTGTTTACTGGCACAGGCTATGATAGTCGTGCTCTGGGCTGCTCTGAATGTGTGTGAAAATGGGCTTTCTTCTGGATTTTGTGCCATTTGCTCCTGTGTTTCCTCAAATCTGTCTCTTCATTGTGGAGTGCTGGGCTGCCTAAGTGTAATTTGGGGTGACAGGGTGTGTGAGGGATTGTTCACCAGGGACAGCAGCTTCTGGGAGTCCCATCCAGCCTCCACGTCCTGTTCCTGCGAGTTCCTTTATTCAAACTGCATAGTTCCTCTTTCTACTGCCTTTGTCCTTTGGCCTCTTGCTGTGTCACTGACAGGTCCAGGCTCCCAGCTGCCACACGTGTCTCAGCACCAAACGCGGCTGTTCTCTGGGGACCACGCTCAAGGTCCAGCAGCTGCTTGTGTGGCCTCTGTGTGGGAACCGCCACAAATTGGCGGGAGAGCCGTGAGGCGGGAGAGCCGTGAGGCGGGAGAGCCGTGAGGCGGGAGAACCGTGAGGCGGGAAACCGTGAGGCGGGAAACCGTGAGGCGGGAAACCGTGAGGCGGGAGAGCCGTGAGGCGGGAGAGCCGTGAGGCGGGAGAACCGTGAGGCGGGAAACCGTGAGGCGGGAAACCGTGAGGCGGGAAGCGATCGGTGTCCGGCCTCAGGACAGCTGTCCCCAGCGTGGGCAGCGGCAGCCACTTGGTGTCCTGCCTCCCCACCAGCTGCTGTGACACCTCAGGTGCCACCTGGGGGGACCCCAACTAGTGGTGTGGGAAGGCCTGAGAAGCTTGTGGCCATCACAGTGGCTGGGTCCTGCAGAGGATGAAGAGTCCGGGGAGGAAGGCTCCGAACCAGCCGAACCCCTCAGCCTGCGATGGAGGCAGCACCCGCTGTCAGAGACTGGGAGCTGCTCATGAAGGAATTGCAGGTTTCTGAAGCCTTCAGGCTCCTCCCTGACACCTTCCTGGTTCTCTGCTCCGCCGTGCCGCCATCCTGGGTTTGGGGTGGGAGCTGGGTCAGGGTGGAAGCTGTGGTTCAGCTTTGGTGGCTCTATCAATGGTTGGCATTTAATTATGGGTTGGGAATGAATCCTGCAGCAGGAGCAGCTGCCTGGGTTGGCTGCCTGGCCCTGGACTGCTGGGACCCAGCCTCCATGGGCTGTGTGGACCCCTTGGTGCTGGAGCAGTGCAGACCCTCCTCTGCCTGGTGCAAGGTGAGACCCCCAGTGCTTTGCTGGCCTTTCTTCCTCCTTTCTGATTGTGCACATAACTGAAATTGCTCTTGTTGTGCTTTATCCTAATTTCCTTTCCCTGGTTTCTCCTCTGCCTCCTGTTTCTTCAGATGGTTGGGAGTTGAGGTGATCTCATGTGGCAGTGGCTCCTGCAAAGCTGGGGTCCCTCTGTAGGAGAAAGGAGCCCTGGATTCCTCTCAGAGACGTTGGGACGTGTTGGAAATGGAGACCAGCTGTGCTGTGGGGATGTATGTGTTACTTCTGTGCTGCTCTGTGGTACAAGCAATCCAAGAGCATGTAGGGCTCTAAGAAATATCTGGTGAGGGACCCAAGTCTGGGGAGAAAGGGGAATCCAGACAGATTTATTTATTTTCCTACTTTCTTTCCCTAGAGAAACATCTGGCTTATGTAAAGCCATTTGCTGGGTTTTTCACTGCTTTATTTTGAAGTCTCTGCAATCAGGCATTCTGCTCTTCTCATCTCCCATCCCTGCCCCAGGGGCAGATTCTTCGTGATTTGGGGTTTTGCTTTTATGAAATTTCCTCTTTGTTTCTGGTCTGTGTTGTCTTTTTCTTCTCTTTTCTTTCCTTTTCTTGTAAAGGACTGCTCCAGTTTGACTTGTGGTTTTGCCTTGCTTTCTTTTGGGAGGTGAATTGTTGTGATAAGCCCTGCAAAAAAATGGGAGGGAGCAGACTGGTGCGTTGGTAAGACCCTGGTCACTGATATGGCATTAGTGAAAGCCCTGTGCCAGGAGAAGCTGAGCTCTGAGGTTTGATTGCATCCTAAAAGCACAGCATTTTTCTATATGGGAGATTTTAAACTGAATTATGTATGAGGGGGTGCAGTTAGAGGGATTAGCACTCTCCTTCCTTTTGCCAATGTGGCTCTGAATTCAACCCATCATTTTCCCATGCATTTATCCTGGCAGTGAAGTGCTCAGTACCTGGTGAAAGATTTACAGCCCTGCTCCGGTGATGCAGTTTGTTTGGGTCTTACTCTAAATTTGCCATTTCCTCTCCCTGGGTGGCTGATTCCCTGCTGCTTGGAGCAGGCAGTGGTCCAGGCAGGATCACAGCCCCAAGAGCCAAGCAGGATCCTCTCAGAGCTCTGCAAAGCGAGATGCTGAAGGAGAATTTAACTGGATTCAGGGTGCTGAGCCTGCAGAAAGCTGCCCTCTCCTCTGACAGAATAAGGATCTGCTCTGCTGTCAGCTCCATCTCCATGTCCTCTCTGCCATTCTTCACCTCCCTCTGCCCCCATTCCAGCTGTTGTCTTTGAGTGATCCTGTGCTAGAGGTTCAGGCAGGCTCCTGCATGTCTTGGCCTTGCATCCTCTTGGCAGAAAGCTGAGAGTGAAAAATGTTTGGGAAAGTCTTGTGGGTTTTTTTTGTTTGGGTTTTTTTTTTTTTTTTTTTTTTTTAACAAGAAGCTTCACTATTCATTCATTCCCCAAATAGCTTTCCCTCTCATTGGACAACATCTTCCTGCTAGGACAGTCCAAGCCTGTTCTGACAGGCAGCTTATCTGCCTGGCAGCTCTGACTGCTTCCTCTGTCTCTCCTTTGTGTGGGAGGTGTTTTGTCTTTCCAAACTTCTGCTGACTTCAGTGGGCATTAGCTTGTGCCCAAACACGCACTGATAGTGCAGTTCAGTGCTGAAGTTCACCACTGGTTTTTATTTATGTCCCTGGAGTGTGTTTTTCTTTGCAAAGGGAAGGATTTAAGTGGTTTGGGGAGGGGAGGAGAGTTGTTACTGAAAGTTAGTGAAGCTGAGGTTCTCAGTTCACCCTGGCTGCCTCCATCCTGCGAGTCCTGCAGCAGGACATGGTGAGGGCGCTGGTGTTGGGGGTGCCATGCTGATGGGGGTTCAAATAAATGCCTGATCTGCAAAAACCCTCTATCTGAAAAAGCCCAGAGCAGCCAGCTTGTTACTTTCCTGTGTTGCCAGCTGCTCAGGTAACTTAGAGAAATTTCCAGTCTAGTTTTAAATCTGGTAAAGGTGGAGAGAAGTGCATGAAGTGTGTGTGCATGAAGCAAGGCTTACAAAGGTTGGTATTTTTAATAAAACAAAGTCAGTCATGTTTGAAGCTGCAGTTTGCCAGTGTGCACTCCTGATACAGAATCAGTGCTTTCCTTGAGATACAGTTTCCAGTCAACAAAACTCTGGATGATGGTTCTTGAACCTCCAGAATTTCTGTGAGACTGTTCCTTGTGGAGGAGCATTTGG
This sequence comes from Aphelocoma coerulescens, assembly GCF_041296385.1. Classification (NCBI taxonomy): domain Eukaryota; kingdom Metazoa; phylum Chordata; class Aves; order Passeriformes; family Corvidae; genus Aphelocoma; species Aphelocoma coerulescens. The sequence goes on along the minus strand of NC_091026.1, from coordinate 6,408,065 downwards.
GTTTGTTTATGACATTCTTAACTTTTCTCCCTGACCTGTGGGATCCTTCCTACTGTCCCTGTGATGCCACCACATGTCCAGTGCTACTGCTTGTGCAGTGGCAGCCCAGGGATGTTTGTAGGTCAGGGATGACAGATACTCGGCAGGACTCATCGGTGCTATTAATTAATTGCATTCCAACAGCAGCGAAAGCAGCAGCAAGAGTAATAAACAAATTATAATCTACGTTATGAAGCTGACAGGTGCCACCCACTCATTACCTGTCTTTAACCGCTCTCATTACTACCCAGTCTTTGTGGGAACTAACCTTGCTGCTCAGAGTCCGACTTGTTCACTTAATGCCATTATCTGAAGCAATCAGCCTCTCCCTGTGAAAGAAGAGGAAGGTGCCTTTCCTGAGGCTTGTTCTCTGGATGCTGGAACAAAGGGAGCTCTGGGATGGAGGAGGCTGAAGGGGCCCTTTGCAAAAACATGGTGTGGCTGGGAATTGAAGACTGAAATCCAGAGGGACAATCTGGGGAGGAGCTGGGGATGGGGATGGGTAGCAGGATGGGAGATTGTCACTAGGAAGAAAAGTCTGCACTCTGTTCACCTCCATGGGTTAAGGAATAGTATCCAGTGAAACAGATAAGAGGAAGAGCCACACTTTTTTTTTCTCTTCAGCTGTTTTCCAGGCTTTGGGAGCAAGTTCGGTTGCTAACTAATGACCCTTCTCTTTGTGGCTGCCTCAAGGCATTGCAGGAGGAAGTGCTGGTGGTGTTTCTGTGGGAACCAGTTCAAGTTCCCCCCAGGAAAAAGAAATTGAACTCCAGAAATTTCTTGCGGTGGTCTGGCTTAGGCTGAGCTCAGCAGAGTCGAGGGTGTTCAGCCAGAGGAGCTCAGCCTCCTTGCCTGGCTGCTCCATTGCCTTGTATGGGTCCTGGCGTTAAGGACTGTGCTGTGCCTGGGCTGCAGCTGTTCTCCTTTCCTCACTGACACAACTGGGAGCCTTCCTGGAGAACATTATTGAAGCCTGGAAGATGAGGAGTTGGGCTGAGAGACCAGATGGGAAAATAGGTCTTTTTCATGGATGGCTGGACCATGGCCAGCCAGAGGCCCTGTTGTGCTCTCAGGGCTTTTGGATATCTCATCGGGGGGTCTCTAATGGGTAAATAATAAACCAAAAGATGAGAAACAAAGGCAGAGAGGTGAGGGGCCAGCGTTCCCAGTGGAGAATTGGCATCAGTCAGATACAACAAGGGCCTGTGAAGAGCCAAAACTGTTGAATGTGTCTGTTAATGAAAAAGAGGAATAAGTGGCAGATGAAGTTTTCTGTTGACTATTCAGAGTAGCAAAACCCAAAAGCTGCTCTGAATAGCTGTAGGAAGTTCTTGCAATATGGAGTGGTGGGGTTGTAGCATATGATGCTGAGAAAAGCAAAGCAATCCATCTCAAAATGGGATAATGTCACAAGGGAGAGAGATCTCAGAAGCACAAAGAACTGTGCTATGGGAGCAAGGCTTGATTCTGAGTATGGTCAAAAAACCCCCAAAGAGCCTCTAGAAAAAGAGCCAAGAACAAACTGAATAAATGCATTGTATGAATCTATGGTGAACAACACAGTTTGGGGGTTTGGGGGGGCATTAGAGTAACTAATGCAAGGAAAATCCATTGAGTGCTTTTAAATATCAATTCACAGTATCTTGTTGAGAAAATCCCACATCTGCAAAGAGCTGGAGCCTGGGCAAGCATTAGTAATGTAACACAGTTACATGCTACATAGCTGCATGGCCTGTTCTTACACTCTTCCCTGCTGTTAAGTACCATAGAAGACAGGACAAGAAGGCAGGATGAAGCCTGATCCAACAATAGTTAGTGGCTGTGATTCCTCTGCTTTTCAAAAAAAGTGCTGTCCTGGAATAAGTTGTATGGCACATTGTGATTGTGTGTGTGAAGAGCTTTTGTGGAGGTTGGAGATACTGTGCTCTCTTAGTAAAGAGAGCTGCTGAAGGGCATGGCTGGAGGAGAAGACTCCTGAGGCTGTTGTACATCTGATGTCAGATGGACATTGCAAACAGACAGCCCAAGCAATGAGAAGGTCTTTGTACCAACAGAAACATCTTGTTCTTCACCAGCAGCAGTCACTCTGAAACAGACAGAATTCTTACGTGATGGAAAGCCATTGCCTGGGAAAACAGACCTGCCTCTTGTCTCCTCTGAGGAACGTTTGGGCAGGAAACCAACTCCAAAAGGATTTGCTTTCTTTGACCTGTCCTCTCCCATCACTCCTTAAGTGCTGTGCTTCTGGTTAAGGAGAACTGGATGATGTGGATGGGTCAGGCCGACTCATCCTGCCCTCAAAGCCCTCGTGTGCTACTTTAACACACGCCACAGTGGGGCGAGACACTGTGTGGGAGTGTGAGACAGTTCCTAATGTTCCTGTTGATCAAATGGCCCACTGAGTCTCCTGATGTGCTGTGGTGATAAATCCTAACAAGGACTCTCTCTTAATCCTCATTATCCTCTGTTGGCGCTTCCTGTCCACAAACACTAGATATTTCCTATCAACAGGGAGGAACCTCTGCGGAAGATAGGATCAGATTCCCAGGAGCCAGGCTGTAGTAAGAGTGAAGAAAGAATGAGGAAACTGTCCTAATTTGAGGTTAATCTTATAAATACAGGGTTGGATACAGACGATAGGAAGAGAAATGCCAGGAGAGCTTTAGCATTTAGTTAGGAAAGGATCATCTTTTTCCAGGAGTAGCCTGAATTCTGACTTATGATGTGGTGAAGTTGCTGTTTGATGTCAGCTTCAGCAGAGGGGAAGAGACAGATTCTGCTTTGTGTTACCAGAGGAGGAGTAACCTGAGAAAAAAACAGGGAAAGGTGTTTTAAAAAGCAATTTTTTGTCATTTGTATACTGATTCAAGCTGCAGTGCATGGATGGAGTGTTTAATTTCCCAGGTTTTATTTGAATAAGACACTAAGTAAGGAGAAGAAAAGGGCTGTGTAATTTTTTTCCCAAAGCAGACATGCTAATATACCCATTGAGTAGTTAAAGTTGCATGGCATTGCTGAAAATGCAGAAACCCACAGATCTTTTCTTCTAGTGTAAGTGGGTTATTGGGGTGGGGTGTTTCTTTCCCCTACCTCGACCCATAGCTGGAGCCTGGACCAGTCAGAGGCTTGGCCTGTCCCTCATGGCCACCTTTCATGTGGGCTGGGTGGAGTGTGCCGAAGCTGTTTGTGGTGGGGAGTTCTCTATGGACAGTTGCTCTCATGAACCTTTTTAGACAACCTTTTAAACTGAAGAGCTGCCTCCTGCCTGTCCTGCCCACGTCACGGCACCGCACGCAGAGCCTGTGATGCCTCTGTGTGTTTCGTTCGCAAGCAGGGTGAGAGCCGGTGCCTGTTTGTGAGAAGTGAATTGCCTTGGTGGGGGGTGTGAGGGTCCCTAACTGCATATTCATGTTCAGCAGGTGTTCCAGCATGATCCCATGTGAATGACTACAATGCAACAAGGTGTGGACACTGGTTGCTCATCCCCACCCTGCAGGTGGTGTTGCAAGTTCCTGAAAAATGCCGTAATGCCCTTGCGGGTTTGGACTCGTTTGGCTTTTCACTCTCTGTGTCCTGCTCACAGGTGCATGGTGGTGTTGGTGTTTTATTTGTTGGCCAGCTTTGGGCTGATCACTGCTTCTTCCCTCAGAAGCTTTACAGGCCTTGCCTTGGACCAGGTTTGTGAAGCTACAGTGATGTACAAACCCCTGGAAACTTCCAGTCTCTTTTGGGTGGTCAGCTTGGACAGGAGATCTTGCAAATACAAGTGATACAGTAGTTCCCTGTCCCATGCTTCCTGTATGAGTTAGGACAAGGCCTTTTAGCTATTGATATGCCATCTGTATCTTAATTTCCCACTTCCTATTGTTTCTGGCCCTCCCAGGATAATTGATTTTTGCCTGAAAGTCAGTAGAACAACCATGTTCTGCCATGTGAATTCCCATTCCTTCCCCAGGTGGCTGGCTCTGTTGTTTTCTCTTCATCATGGCAGGTTATGTCATCCAAGGGTTCTACCTCATTACAGACAGTGCACAGTTTGATGGCTGGTTTGGTTTTCTTTCTAGGGCTCTGTTTAAGATAAACTCTGTCAGGGAGCAGGGCTGGCTCAAAGGACATACACAGTGGTGCGGGCACAGCAGATCATCTTTGTGCTAAGTTTCCTTTCATAAAGGGTTGCTAAGTAGTGCCTACAGGTGGTTGATGCAGCTGGATAGTGAATAGAGTATAATTGCTTCTGCTATCTTCTGGGATGTGCTTCCAGCAAGTCACGACACCTGGTAACGTGCTTGTAACATCTATTAACCTTGTAATTATGTAAGTGGTGCTTTAATCCTGCCTGGTCGCCAGTCAGGTCTGGAAACATCATCTGTGGCTCTCCATGGTCACTGCTGAAATGCTGTGCCTGGTCCCTGAGTTCACTGCATCTTGCTGTCAGTCCTTGTCAGGTGCTCCACTCCTTCTCACAGCTCAAAGCCTGCCATTGTCGTTGGTTTTCTCCCTCAGTTCTTCTGCAGTGTGGTTGTTGGAATGTTGATGCTTTCCTGGCCAGGTGCTGGTGTGTGGTATTTCTCCCCTTACACGATGGATACCCTGCAGTGAAGAGCTGCTACATTCCTGCAGAGCCCTGAGTTACCTGGTGTGGCACTGGATTTCAGGAAGGTGGAAGAACTAGAGTGAGAGTTGAGGCTTGCTGCAGAAAGAAGATTCAAGAACTCTTGTTTTGTGTGTGCTGTTGGGATCTGGTCTGCTACAGGAAAGGGAGTCCGTGTGCTGCTGGCTGTGGAAGGAACATACCAGCTACAGGGTACTCAGCCAGGCAGGGGACAGATGGAAAGGGATGTCCTCCACTGGCTATGAACAGACTCTGGACCAAGGCACCAGCAGGAAGATTGAGCTCTGAGCTTTTAACAAACCGTGACCTCATAGTCCAAGCCTTCTTCTCCAAGGCCTCCTCTGAGCATCAGAGTAAGGTGTCAGGCCAGAGTACCCAACTCCTGGAATCCTGATCCTAACCTGAGAAGGTGTTCCCTGGAAAAATGCAGCATCCTGACCTGGGGGAAGCCCTGAAGAAGAGAAGGCTTGGTCAGGAGGAGGTGGGGAGGACACAGAAAGATTTTGGGAGTGGGGTTTGAGGACAGGCTGACTTCCAGGTCCAGCTCTGGGGCAGCCCTGGTAAATGCTCTTCACAGCACTGGGAGGGACAGGTGTTCAGTGAGCAGGGCGGGGTGGATGCTCTGTGCCAAACTATCACTTGTCTCCTTTCTCCTTAGGGCATTCTTCATTCACTAAACTTGCTACTAAGGCAGCTTTGGTGGAAGTAATCAGTATCCTGAAAGCGGAGGCCTTTCCTGGCTGAGCAGCCAGTGTTGGGGCTTGGGTGAACTGCTGTTTGGAAGAACAGAGTGGAAAAGTGGGGAGTTTTGCTGTGTGCTCCATTACCAGTGACTGTGGACAAGAATACAAAGGAACAAACAAAGCCAAAAAGCAGACAGCCACTTTCAATTGCCTGCATTCAGATGCTCCTGGTGAGCAGAGCAAAGCTTTGAATGGAGAGCACAGCCTGCCTCCAGTCTGTCTGTCTTCCTGCTTTCTGGCTCTAAACAAGACTTCAGGTGCGTGGCTCCAGAATAAGCAGTGAGAGCCAGTTTAGGGTGGGCCCCACTTTTGTCCTCCATTATCTCTAGTGGCCCAGTCAGCAGGGATGTGAGCCCGATCAGCAACCCTGTGGCACGGCTGTCAGAAAAAATAACAAGCTGGCAAGTCCTGACTCCTTATTTATATTTTGGTGAAGGCTTTTATCATGTTTCCTGCAGACACGGACGGAGAGGAACGGGTGGTTCTGCTGTTGGCGCGCCTTTCTGATAAAAGCCAATGGCTTTTCACAAACTCTTGAGTTGCTGTTGGGTCTCAGTATGTCCTTCCTGCTGTTTCATGTCACTGCTTCTCCTTTGCCTGCTGGAAGACAGGTGTCTTCTGTGCAAAGGAGTTTTTAAGAAGCTGCTTAGCCTGTTTACTTTTCATCTTTGTAACCCTTATTCTGGTTTTTTTATTATTCCTCTGCCCCATAAATGTCCTGTCTACCTTCCCCAAGTAGAGGAAAATTTACAGGAATCTCTAATTTGTTACTTGAAATTTCTTCTTGCTGTGCATGGAAACAAAAAAAGCAAACTACAACTGCAACACAATGAAAGCATAAACAGGAAAACATACCAAAAAAAGCTTCATTTTGGAGACATGCAAAACCTCCTAGGCCTGGAAGGTCCGTGAGTCAAGTATCAATTGATGTGATGTACCAGAAAAGGAAATGTTTAACTTTTTTATTTATGTCCAGTAAATCTCAATGAAGACTTCAGGGAAAAAAACAACTCAGGAGGGTTCAAAGGAAAACAGCTCGGAGGGCTTCCGGCTGTGTATGCACCACTTTAAATTTAAGCGCTTCATGGGAATGTTAATAGTTTATTCTCAGCAGTGTCCCTAGAATGAGTCTGTAATTTGAAAACCTTTGCATGACTTTCAATTTTAAAGTAAAAGAGAATTCTGGCCTAGATTTTAAATGTGACTATGGAAGGGTCCCTCAAACCAGTGGTTAGGTAGTCCATAAGCAGTGTCTAGAAAAGCAAGTCCCTTAAGGCTGTCTCCACTTGGATTCCAAATTTAATATGTGATTTATGTGATCTTATGTTGGGAACTCACCATGTGATTTGGGCAACCAAAAACTGGTGAATTATCTCTTAGCTGAAATATATTTGAACTGAGTAATTCAATGCAATGAGTAGGGTCATCAAAACTGAAGTGTGCTCATGGCTTATTTGTTAACTGACAAAGAAGCTCAATCATTTGATGAGCATTTGGCTCATCAAGCATTTTGGCTTGATGTACACCTAGCTCTGGTGTCCAGCTGCAAAGGAGAAAAATGTTCAGTTAAGCTCAGTATTGATGGTTTATGAAGATCAGATCTATTTTTATTGCTTTACTTGGAAAAGACGTGAGAGTCTTTGGAGCATCTTTTATATATATATTTTTTAACTCCTTCCAGCAGGATGTCAGCAGGCCAGAGCCAGGCAGTTGTCCCCTGCAGCTGGTCAGACAGTCAACAAGGAATTTCTTTGGTCTGGAAGTTCGAAGGGGTCCTTGCCCCTACTGCACTGGGACCTAACCAGGTGGGACAGCACTTTTCCTCTCTGCAACTTGAATTAGGGCAAAGGAAGAACAAACTGTCACTATGAGCTGTTCCAACCAACTCCCTTCTTCTATCAACTGCCAACCATGATTTTATGTTTAATTATTTGCATTACATCATTAGTCCTGCGCTAGGTGTTGTACATGGCTAATGATGCAAAGCCTACCCCAAGTTTGGACACTGTACAGGCTTCCCTGCAGGGCGGATGTGCAAAAGTGTTTGAAGTGCTCAAGGAGGGGAAGCTGGCAAAACCTCCCCTACCTTCTCCCCTTGGAATAGTAAGATATTTAACATGTTAATTTAGCTTACTTATTAAAATGGAATAGTCATCTTCAGAAGTAAAGCCTGCACAGGTTAGAAACTCCTCTGTGCTGTGTGTCTGAGCAGGACATTTCTGAGGGAGACTCTGTCAGAGGTCCACTGGACTATTCCCACTGGTGCAAGCCCAGGCTGGGCACCGGGGCAGTTATTCAGAAACCTTGGGCAAAGCAGAACCCATCAGAACTTTGGCTCTGCAGAGCATAAAAGTCAAAATATCTCTTCTGAAGGTGCCTGGTTAACACACAGATCTCCCCCCTCCCAGAGCCTGTGGTGAGGGTTGGCTACTTGTTATTTCCCCAGTGTTATTTCCGCATCCTCACAGCCTGTGTGTGCACACGTATTTCCACTTGCTTTTTTATCATCTTCTCCTTTCTGAGCTTCCCTTTAAACTGTTGATAAACTATATTGCTTAATATGGGCGAGGGTGTTGGTTTTGGAGGGTCTGGCAGGGTTCCCTGCAGAGGAGCTATCACAGTGTGGTCTCATGGTCTATCAGCTGGGCATTGGAACTTGCTGGGTCCCTCCCAGCAGGAGTGTGCCTGCCAGCTGCTCTGGTGGGGGTGAAACTGAGAAAGGATGTTCTGTGTTCTAGTAGTAAACCTCTGAGCAAAGTGGGCTAGGAAAGGGGATGGGCAGTGCTGGTGGCAGAGAAGGGTCAGCCTGACGCGCAGAGCCCCTATGCTACACTCACCAAGTCTGGTCTGAGAGACTGGAGAGGGAAATAATTTCTTCTCTGGCCTGTGTTGGTGCCTCTGCCCTCCTGCTCTTGTGCAGGGCTGTGTGTGTAGTGTCTGTGAAGCAGAGCAGGGCAAGGCAGCAGGTGCCCAAATGCTTTATTCTTTCTCAGTCCTGTGGCCAGAGCTGAGCCCAGCTGTCTGTTACCTGAATCAAACCTGCCTTAACCTGGTGGAACTGAGGTCAGGGACTGGAGCAGGAATGTATCCTGGTATTCCATGGCTAGCTCTACACTGGGAAACCCAGTGCTTCACCGCTCTGGTAGGAGATGCCCTTCAGCCCTCTCTGGAGTGGTTGAGTCTGTCTGCACTGAAAAATGCTCTCCCTCCAGAAGAGGAAATGCAGGCCCTGCTTCTCTGGGATGCTGCAGGGTGGCCAAACATCCTCAGCAGATAGAGATCATGTAATTCAGGTGGACCACTAAACTTTTAGGCAGCAATTAGGACCTACACAGTAACTCTGAGTCAACTAATACATCTGGGTGTTGCCTTGGCATACTTCCGATGGCAAATCCTTCCTGTGTAGGCTTGATGTTCTTACATTCTCTGATGGCCTCTCAAATGCTCTACTTGGAAACTTGATCAAAAACCCATGGTGATGCCAAAGGGAGATGTCCCATTAAATTCCTCAGTCTTCCTTTGGTCCTCTAAACCTGCAGATGATCCCAGGCAATTTCTTTGATGCCTTCTTCCCCAGTGGATGAAGTAATTACGACTTCTGTGCAACAGGCTAATAGCTCTGAAGGCTTTAGTCAGGCTGATTAACAACCACTGTGTTTTAATAAAAAATGTTCTGGTAAATCTTTCTGAATTGCAGCCCTAATTACTCTGCAGCCTGATGTGCAGCAATTGCAAAGCTAATAGGATCACCTGAATCCAGTTAATGAATCCTCTGTTATGGCTTGCTGTGACTCACAAGATGTGTAGTGTTTCTTCTGGTCTCCCCCGCCCTGCTCCATTCCCTGGTGAATATTTATGCTCTGTATGGCTGAAGGTAGGGGGGGTGTGCACCTAGACTCTGAATGAATTAACTTAAATATATGTGCATCCTTCCTCTCATTATTTCAAGGGACTTGTAAGGATCAAGAACCTGGGCTTTTTGCTTTGGTTTCAAGGTGACTTCATTCCAGAAGTCACCAACAGCTGCTGTTGCCTGATAGTTCTTTTCAGGCTTACAGGTTTTGATGAGAAATCTGTTCAACCCTGTTCTCTGCTTCTCCAGCAGTACTCTTCTTCTATGTTAGAGAGCAGAGAAGAAACACCTTTCCTCCTTGCTGCTAGCATTTAATGGTAGTTTGTCCTGAATCATGAAAAAAACAAACAACAACATTAAACTAATTTGTTCTGTTGGAACATTATCTTTAGGTTTCAACCCTTTGTATATAAACATATTTATGCTCCTTGGCTGCCTCCACTCTCCTTTCAAAAGGAGTAGTACATATTAACCCCAAATCCAAGATTTTTCATCTTTTATAAGGTTGTAAGCTGGTGATTAAGTTTTAGAAAGCTTTGGAGTGGAACTCCAGGCAAGAAACACGGACCTACTGGTGCTTTTAATTTTAAGGTGCCTTTTGCTTTTACAGGTGATTTAGGGCTACAGGTGATTTAGGGCTTGTTGGCAGACTTGTGTTAAAGGTTTGGCCTCAGTCAGGGATAAACAAGGATTGTTTGAAAGTGGCCTTTCAAGACTTCCCTCCTTGCTCACTTCTTGTTCTAAATGTAATGTGCTTCTTACATAGATTTATAGGTTTAACTTCTTGTTTAGGCACACTATAAAATGTGCCTCTAACCATGTACCTTGTAACTACCATAATAGCAAGGAAGCTTGTCTGACGAATTTAGTGGCAGGAAGCAAAGTCAACATCTAAAGGATGTAATAAAGAGATTCGGGTGGGTAGGACACAGCAACATACCAGAGGAAAGACTTGACACCAGTTACATTTCTGGTCCCGTAGCTCCAGTGCTGTCCTTTACTGGACATAATCCAATGAACTATTTGTCTGAACTCTCATGGTGTTGGGGCTTGTGTAAAAGTCCAGGTGTGAGGCCTGGGACTGGCTGTCCCCCAGCAGTGGGGGTATTCCTTTAGAGGGGAGGATGCACAGAGCAAATATTTCTCTTTTCTGCTGCTCTCATCACAGATTATTTCATACATGGATAAGGCTGAAAAACTCCAGCTCAATACAGGGGTGTTAACAGAGGATATTGGACGGGGGATTTTCAGAGACTTCATTAAATTTCTGTCTAGAAACTTGAAGCCCTTGGGTAAGAGGGGACAAATGCTAAATGATTCAAGTTTTGCAGTAGAGAGAGATGAATGAAGTTACAAAGGAACTGTACAAATATTTATTGCATGCTGGCAACAGATTTCAGGTCAGCCCTTTACAGCTGGGGGCAGAGAATGACAATATTTTTTTCTTTTAAGCAGAGTTTAGAGCAAAGAAAAATAAAAGGCCTGGATGATGTTTAGAAGGAGGAACAAATCCGAGCCTGGCAAATCTGCTTGTACATGATAAGACAAGGAGAGCAAGAGAGCAGAGGTGGTGCTGGAGGGTTTGTGTTGCTTTCCTGAGCATGAGAAGTGCAATATCAGCCCTGTAACTGCTCCTGCCTGGCTGGGACATGCAAAAAACCTGTTGTGAATGATGGGCTGAATGTGGGAGGAAAGGAGGGCAGTTTATCTTAGATTTTTAAATATTATAGTGTCAGACTTCTGCATGTCTGGCTTTCCCCTGAAAGTTCAGAGCCTTTGAAGGCTCCTTTCTTTTCTGGTGTTCACAGGCATTTATCCTCTCTGCTCTGTGCTGAGCTTGGTAACTGGGAAGGAATTAAGAATGTAGGAGCTGTAGCATGGTTAGACACCAATTTTGATTGCCTGTGGTGGTTTTTTTTGGTTCTGTTTTTATTTGGTTTTCCTCTTTATGGAAGAAATGGGTAATGTGTGGTTGAAGTTAGCTTGACTCTGAGCTGCTGGATGCTTTGGCAGTGACATTAGCTCAGTGGCTCAGGGAGAGAGGGAATGCTTGCAGTCCTTGCCTCCCAGAGGTCAGAGAGGTTTTCTCATGGTGGGTGGGAGGAAGTCACTTCTCACTTCCTCCTCAGACAGAGCAGAGGTCTTCTGTCTCGCTTATATTTCCCTTACTCCTGCTGATAAATATTTGTAATTTTGATGTTTTGGAAGCTGAGTGCCGGAAGATCAAAACTCACACTTGCTGGCTTTTGTGGAGAGTGAGAACTGGCTGCTTCCCACATGTCGTCTTTGGGATTGCTTCACATGGCTGCTCTGCGCTTGGACAGTGCCTTGTCCTTCCTTGGGAGCGCTGCAGACAGGAGCTGGGCAGGAAGCATCATGGCTGTGTGCTGGGCAGAAGCAGGACCTGGGGACCAGGAGGGATGAAGTTCGTTCCTGGCCTGAGGGTGATGAGTAGACACGACAGACCATGGAGAGCAGCATGTGCTGGGTGCTGCTGGTCGGCAGCAGCCCCTGTTCCCCTGTCGCATTCCAATGACTGACCAGATCCTGCCTAACCCACGCTGCCAGAGCTGAGCCTCTCCTACTTGACTCCAGCTCGCAGCAAGGCTGGAGAGGGAGCTGTCACAGTGGAGCTCCAAGCTTGCTCTCTTTGAACCAAATGTGGGAGTTTTTGGCATGTCCTTGAGTGGGACAAAGATTTAAAATCCTTACCCTAACCTATGGGGAAAGCATTCAGGAGGCTTTCATCTCTGGAAAATGCACTGGGTTCTCTGGATGAAAGAGCTATTATTTACCTATCAACAACATAATCCCCCTCCCTCCTACAGATTGCAGGCAAGCTCCCGGGGCAAACGTCAGTGTAATTAAGAACAAATATTTACTATGAAGGACTAGCTGAGGCCTGGCTGGGCAAGCAGCCATGAGCCTTGTCTGAACTTGCCTTCTGTTTGTTCCCTTTGAAAGCAAGGAGTCAAAGTCTTTTGTCGGAGGAGTGTTTGTGAGGCACAAGATGGTGGGTTGGGCCTCCGAAGCAGCCAGGAGCTATCAGGCTGTTTGTTGCAAGGCTAGGAAGTCCCCCACAAGAGGAATTCCTTGCATCCAGAGGCACTTCACTTTGCTGTTATGGATGGCTCTTAGGTAGATCTGCAAGTGAGGGTTGGTGTGGGCACTGCACCTGGTGCCATGCTACAAGCAAGTCTGTGGAAATACATGTCTGCACTAAAATCTCAGATTAAGTCAGTCTTCATTTGCATCTACTTTCCATTCTGATTTCTGTTGCAATTCAAGGTTTTGCTTCCCAGGACTCAAGCCATGGTGTGTAGATGCAAGGGAGCTTGGGTGCTGGAGAAAGCACGAACTTACAAAAATTGCCGGGTCTGTTTCACAGCTCAGACTCGCAGCCTACTCACCTGCCTTGTGCCACTCTGATCAACAGCACGGAGGGGTGACAGGGTTCTTGCTCATCTCCTGGCAAGGCTTGGCAAGCTGAAATTTAATAAATAAGTCAATTGTGAGTAATAGAAACAATTGCAAGGATGTGGTGTGTGGTTCAACCAGCTATCACTGCTGTGGTAATGCAACAAGGCATGTGATTAGACTGGGAAATTGCTGTAGCAATACCAAGATTTACAGCATGAGTCCCACAGGAGTAGTCGTGGGAGACACACACAGACACTCAGAGCTTGCAAAAGGACTGAGCAAAGTGTCTGAACAAGGCCAGCACCAGCTTCCAGCATGCTAAGGAAGCCATGGAAGTAACTGGAGAGGTGCCCTGCACCATGCTGGTATATGTGTGCACTTTAAAACAGTTACTACTTGTCAGAGTTTTTGAGGAATATGTCATCAGCTGGGCTGATTTAAAAGGTCTGTTTGTTCTTCTTTGTTATAAGGACGGTCATGTATTGTCAGCAGTCTAACAGCTGAAACCAGGGTTCACAGATGCCTGTGCTCCTGGGCTGAGCCTAACATGCCTGGAGCTCTGATCTTTGAGAACTGCTTTATATGTTACATATTTGGTTTGGGTATTTTAAATAAAATCCTTTGCTTCCAGAGAGAAATTTATTTGAGGCTTTACTCTAAATGACACATCTCCTTTTGTTTGGGAGCTAGAATGCAATACCAGGAAGAAGGCAGAGGTTATCCAGTACGCAGGGTCTGGGAGGCCTGAGGAGAGGAAAGGCTCTCAGCCATGGGCTAGGAAGCCACAGAAGAGCAAAGAAACGAGCTAGAGAAGCTCTTGCCCCTTAAGAGGTCGAGAACAGCTTCAGCAGTGCCATTTGCTGTGGCTTTATCAGTGCCCAGCTCCTGCTTTGGCCCTTGGTGTGTGTGGGGAGGATGTGGCTGCACAGCCACCGCAGTTCAAGCGCAGTGACCAGCATGTTAATGCTGGCAAGCCCCAATGAACTCGGAGCTTGAGTGGAACAAAACTTGCTTGCTGTTTTTCCCATTAAACCCACGCCATCCTGGCTCCTGAGTGTGTGCGTTTTTTGGCTTCACTGTCCAAAAGAAATGCCAAAAAAGCTGTCGGGTCTCTGGTTTGGCTTCTACAAAGGTGTTGTCCATTCTGGTGTGTCTCGTGCATATGGGCTGTAGGAGGAGAGCCCTGCTTTTGTCATCGTTGCCAGTGAGCCAGACATCTACAGTCCCTCTGCCAAGCTTGTTCTGCTGTTCAAGAGTTCTGCTTGATTTTTTAAAGGGAAGTTGATTTTTAAAGCTGTCTGGAGTATGTGCTGTGCTTTCTGAAAGAGAAGAAGGCAAAGAAGATCTGGTCAGAGAAAATATATGTTGGTTCTTTGGGGGAATGATTCCTGCCTTGTTTTGTTGATCCCCACTACTGCTGTTCTTTCATGGTTACATTTGCTCATTGGCAGGTTGAGGGATGCATGTCTTTGGAGTACTGTGTCCTGAAAAGGTGAGTGCTTGCAAGAATGCCTTGGATGAGACCTCGTTCGCCTTGGCTAGTAGAGGATCCTGAAGCCAGATAGGCTGCTAGACAGAGGTTGTGCAGAGAACTGCATCATCCTAGTGCAGCAAGCAGTAATCAGCACTAGAGAGATTCTCTTTTAAAATTGTGTTTTGTATCAAGGACAAGTCTGTGCCTGGGACTATGCATGCACTGGAGAACATCCTCATTTCCTTAAACTTAGCATGTTAAAGAGGGGGTTGCTGAAATACTCCTACTTTTGCTCTTCCCCAGTAGTTTAGAGTTTAAATAATTATAGTTTGAGAAGGACCTAAGGAAAGAACTCAAGATATTCTTTTCTGTCTGACATTACAAAGAGACTTTCACATCTCATCTCCAGGCACTGCCAGCTGTGTTGTGTCTTTTGTGATAGTTATCAAACAAATAGAGTAGGTATTTCCTAGCACTGCAGGTACCCACAGGACGTTGAGGTGAAGCACCTGAAAGGAACCTGAGAAGACTCTGAGGATCCCCAGAGAGGCAAGAGGGAGGAGCAAGTTGCTGTGGCCTGCACGTTCCTACACTGAGCTGGTGAGGAAGAGTTAACTCACTTCTGTCTGAGCTGAGGCTGGAAGCAGAGGTTGATTGACTGAACATTGGAAATCCTCTCTTCATGCCAGGTGTAACAAGGATCATCTGGTAAAAATGTGTGTCTGCCTGAGACAGATCTGCCTTAGACATGCATTAGCACGAATGGAGTTTGCTGTCTGCTGGAGGAGCCAGGTCCCCAGTTGAGCAAAGCCTAACGGAAATTGGATCCAGTCCAGAATGTCTGGATGGCATATGATATTTACTGAAATATGGCATTGCTTGTGTAAGCAGCACACCCTTCTCCTTCACTCTGGAAACCATCTGGGCTTCATGTGTGAGCGGCTGAAAACCAGAGCAGGAGAGCATCTGATGCTGTATGGCTCTTGTGATGTGTCTCCCACTCTGGCCCTCCTGCCTGGGTGTCCCTGCATTTGCAACCATGGGAGTCTTAGCCATGCCCCAATGTCCTCCTCACCCACTGAGGGTTTTCTTCCCTTGCTCTGCAGTGGTTGTAAATGGAGTAGAGTTCTATGAGGAGTTTGCAAAGGGCTTTACTGACAGGGTAGGAGGCAAACTCTTGCCTAGCCCAGGGTACAATCATTTTGCTGGCCAAACCTTTCATTTATAGCTGGGTCCACAGCCAGTAGCATTATTGACTCTACTGATTTTTATACAAGCTGGACTCAAAGCTCTTGGGAACAAGAAAGGATTATTTGGCATGTCTGTGCTCTTGCATAGTAAGTGTTTTTTCCAAATGCAGCTGAGCACCCTTAGCAGAGACTTGGGACTGGGCAGAGCCCCCTGTCCTTGACACAGCCAGGCTAAGAAATTATTTGTCCAAATGCTGTGTTGAAAGGGCAGGAGGAGACAGGGGAGTACAAAAAATAATGCAAGTTTGGCTGTGTTTTTCTTTAGCTTTTGGGAGGGGGGGTTAGTTAAAGGTAGGACTTCTGGGGTGGGGTTAGTGTTTCCTCTGCTGTTTTCAAGGCTTTCCTTGTAGCTTCCTCTCTGTCTGTGTATGCACACTCTGTGGGTTTTGTTTCTTAGAGGGAGCATCATATGACAGCCCCAGCATCTCTGATCTCTCTGGCAGACTGATCCCTCTTCCTTCCTGAACTTGATAAACAGTCCAAGAAACTGTGCCTGTGTGTGAGCGCAAGTACGTCTTTCAGAGACCACAGCTTGCTTCTCCATTCTTGGTGTGGTTTTTCTATCCTTCCGTCAGAGTTTCTGGTGCTTCTCTGTTTGCTTTCCAATCTCCCCTCCTGCTGTGGTTTACCTGCTGCTGCCTGACTTGAAGATGTGGGTGATACTGTGAACAATCTGTTTCTGAGAACTCTGTGCCCCCTGGCCTTGCACCCTGATGGCACAGGGTTTCTGAGGTGGTGGTCAGTGTTTCAGGTCCTCTTGACAAGACTTTGCAGTGCTTTCTGAACTGAGCCTGCTCATGTAGTGCTGGCAGTTTCTTCCTGCCAAGTGGTTGCTGTGGCTTGCAGGTTAGCCAGATGCCCAGAGCAAGCAGATGCTGTTGGAAGAGGAAAGCCTTCTCTGTGTGTCTGTGCAAAGCACTGTGGCACAGCAGAGCTCTGGTTCAGAGCAGGACTCTGACGTGGTAGCACAATGTGAATTGTTCCCAGACTCCAGCTGTCTTTGGCCTAATGTGGCTAAAATACAGAGAGCCACTGATGCAGCTTCCCTTGCTTCCAACCCCAGCTTCTGTGGCCAAAGGAGCTGGCTCCAGCTATGTGACTGCTGCTGGAAAGTAGAAATGCCCTGTGTGCAGATACCCATCAAGGCCCAGGAGGGTTTGGAGGCCTGACATTTTACCTCTACTCAGAGAGGGTCTTGTGGGCTGGGACTTACCAGAGCCCATTAGAGCTGTGTAATCCCTTGGGCTGAGGGGTGCATTTTCTTTAATTCCTGAAGCAGTGCATGTTTGAATCTCATTCTCCTCTCTAGGTCATTGCCAGGTTTGAGTTGCCAGAGCCAGGCTGGACTAGCCTTGTACTGTGTCTTCAGCTCCTCCAGCTGAGTCTGCCCCTTTCCTCCAGCGTAGCTGATGCTTGAGAATTGTTGTGCACTTGTCCCTGTCCTCCAGGTAGGAGAAAGGTTCCCACTTCTGTGTTCTCTTCCTTTCTCTTGGAGCCTTGGAGAGATCCAGCAGCTCAGTGTTCAGCAGCAGTATTTAAACAGGTCACTTCAGTATGGAGGTACCTTCTCTGCTCCCTCCCTTCCTTTTTCCTGCTTTGGCAGATTGCCTGGCCCTGATTGACTGCATTTTGATTCATCTCTGCTATTTAATCTCCTCTCTGGAGAAAGATGGGCAAGAGAGATGCTGTTGCTGCCCTGAGGTAGGAATCAAGAGCTGTGGAGTGTTATTTCATTCAGTCCAAAAAATCCCTCTAACAGCACAGAGGACATGTTGTGCTGCAGTGAAAGGCGGCTTTGAGGGATCATGTAATCTGCCCTCGCCTGGCCTTGTGCTGTCTCTTGCTGTAGGGCTGGAATCAAAATACCATCCCAGATACTGCAGCCCAATTGATTGGAGCTGTTTCAACCAATTCCATCTCTGTGTTCTGGAGAAAGACCTTTCTTTCCTCCTTGCCCATCCTGATCAAATAACATCCAGGAAACTCGGTGCCCAGATGAGAGGTTCATCTTTTGCAGGGAGGTGACCCTGTGAAGGAGGCAAACAGCTCTCTAGCAAGTGGGGATGGGTGGGCTAAGGATGGTGGAACAGGAGAGTGATAGGAGGGAGCAGATGAAATGTTGTCCTCCATTTCTTTCAGCCAGAAGGGTTGTTGGGGTCAAAGCGTTGGAATACAGATGAGCAGCTGTGAGGCAGAGGCTGGAAAGAGCTTTTTTTTGTTCGTGCTGAATAATGCTTGGTGCACTGGCTGCCTGGGTCTAGCTGTATGCTGTCCTACAGGGATGAGAGCTGTGCCCTGTTGTCTTTTCTCATCCTCTTTTCCTGGAACTTTCTACTGGGATGATGCCTCCTAAGCCTGAGCTGCCTCTGGGGCCCCTCTTGAGGGACGCTGACTGATGATGTGCGCTGAGTTTTAAGGCAGTGGAGTTTGGCCTCTTCTCTCACCTGTAGAAAGGTGGGTTTCTTTCTGGTTTGCCATGGCAAAGAGGCATGAGGGTACCAAGACTTGCTCACGCCAGCCTTGAGTGAAAGATTAGGGGTCAGAGCTCTGATCCTGGCTGAGTTCTGCCAAGTGAGACTTTCTGTACTCCTCCATTGCCTGTGTCCCTTGGCAGAAAGGGAATGGGATGAGAGCTCCCAGTGAATGTGTTAATTTCTCCTGGGCTGTATCTTTCCAAGGTCACTCTCTTGCAATTGCATCCATATGGGTGGTCCCTCTGCCTAGCTCAGCTCTTGGAAGCCCACCAGGAGAAAGGCCTCATGAGAGGCTCACAGAGCCTTTATACAGCCATCTAAAATGCTATTCTTTACCAGGACACAGCCTCCTGGGGCAGGTCTCTGAAGGGAGCCAAGTCCTATGTCCAACTTAATTTCTTCTGACCACTGCTGTCCTAGGCCAGCTCACATATCAAAGGCCTGTTGAGAGCAGGGTCCTGGATTTTTTTTTTTTTTTTGCTCTAAGGGCTTTTTTCAGCTGTTGGGAGTGCCCGGTCTCTTCAGGGAATGGTGGAAGGAGTTAGTGCCCTCCTCCTTGGCTGTGGCTCTGCTCCCTCCTGATGCTCTGTGCAATCTTCAGTGCCCCAGTGTTTGGAGGAAGCTGACTGCAGCTTTATTTACATGCCATGGGTGGGGATATAATAAAAGGAAGTGAAGAAGCCCACACTAACAGCAATGGCTTTTGTTTTTCATCAGCAATACCGTGAGTCTGGCCTCACTAAAAAGCAAATACTGAATGGCCAGCTGCCATCCCATCTTGGGCTCTGGCTGTATGCTCTTGTCTGGAGAGAGGAGCAGAATCAGGCCCATTTGCTCACTGCAGGTCCTGCTGCACAAGGCGGTGGGAACGATGTGATGCACTTCCCCAGGAATTAGCACTGGATGAGGCACGTATTTAACCGCAGTAGGTCGGGCTCTCCAAGAGTTCTCAGAGTAAGACCCCCTCCTCTTTCCAGATGGTGGAATATCTCTGAAGAGTTCTCACTCTGGATAAACTTTTTTATTAAACTGCTTGGCCTCTGCCCAAGGGAGTCTGTGTGGCTTTATGGGAACGGAGTTTTAGTTGAGCAGTGAGTGTTGTGCTCGTTTGAACATGGGTACCCAGTGGATCCTTCAGCTGGGGATGGAATTGCACTGTTGACTACAAATGTTTGTGCATGTGCATTGATTGCACTTATCTGTAAAGTTATAATCTCTACTTGGTTAAAGCTTCTGGTATTATACATCTGTTTGTTATTCTCTGTGCTCTGTGAGGCTATGCTAAGCCACCTCCTTCCCTGCTGCATCCTTGTCTTTATCTTCTTGTGCCTCCCACCCACCTGGAAAGTGGCTGTGCCACTGGGCCTTGCTGCCCAGCTGCACTTGTGGGAAATAAGTGATTTCCTTGGGGTGTCTGAGGCTGGTGGAATAGCAGGGCTGAGGACCCAGACTCTCTCTTTGGGGGGTCCAGAAATTATTGCAATTGTTCTATGGCTCCCTGAAAGAAGGTATATGCTTGTGTCTTCAGGGAGATAGACTACATCTGACTTCCAGGAGAACAATTTTGTTATTCTTATTTCTTCTAAATGGATGGGAGGAAGATAGGATGAGGAGAGAGGAAGAACTCTGAGAATTAAAAGTTGCTATAAGACTGGTACAGACCTGTTATAAATGCAGGGCAAGACTTCAGGGTGCTTCAGTCATACAGGGAAGGAAGCATGTAAAAGTAGTCTGGATCCAGTTGATGGGCTGTGCGTGGCCCCTGCTCTGAGAAAGGTGGTGTACATTCAATGTTTGATATTCTGGAAAAGCATCCTTGTGGTGTAGGATTTATCAAAGTTTCAGGTCATTTTCCAGTCCTACCCTGACCTGCTGTTTCCTCCTGGAAACTCACTGTTACCTGTGTGTGCCTCAGGTCATGCCCTGTCCCTCCTTGGCTGGAGCTGTTCTCTCCATGGCAGTACCCTTCCTTGCTCTTAAGGCTTTCTGCCTGAGAACAGCTCTGGTTTTGAGGTGGTAAAAACTCACAGCCTTTGTGGTTAAAAGCTAAAGCTTCCAAAGGATCTGAGCTTCATTTCATGTGGGCCAGGGAGGTACATCTGGGAGGGAAGGGGAAGATATAAGGGAAAGTTTTGGCTGCAAAATAGAGCAACATGGGGATTTTTTATTCAGTGCTTTTGTGGGCCAAGCAAAGCCTCGAGTGCTTCTGGTGCTCCTCTCTGTCACCTTCTTCCACTGGAAACACCAGTTCCCTTCTCTTGTCTACCTTGGACCAATAACTGCCTTCTCAAGACCTACAGGAATGCCAGATGGAAAGTGTTCCCTTCTTTTCAGACTGGCTGGGCACACAGGGTTCATTTACAGCTTGCTGGCATGTGGTAGTTGTTCAGAGAGCTGACTGGGCACTTCGTCCTCACACGAGTAGAGGGAAGCCAGGCTCCAGAACACAAAAGAAGTAAAGGAGAAGGGTTTTGTGTGGCAGATGAAGGCAGCTGACAGGCCAGTGCTGGCAGTGCAAAGATGTTCAGTGGATCCTAAGCTACAGAAAGACAGTCTGCTCAGCCTCCTAACTATGCTGGTTTTGTCCAGGTCTCTCCAAACACTCGTCGGGCACCCCTACTTCAGAGCGGCCCTCAGAAGCAAATACCTCAGGGAGGGAAATTTAACTTGCCACGAGTTTGAGGCTACAAAGTAAATTAATGGCATGGTTTCTGATATGACCAGAAGATGTAATTTCTCCATCTGTGCTTGGGCACTGCTAGGTACCACTAATTTTCCAGGGACAGACATTAAAGTGAAAACCAACTCTGTTCTTGATCCCATCCAGCTTCAGCCTTCTCCATACAACCTCTTACAGTGCTTTTAGAAGGAATGGGGAACTGGTAGTGGTAGGAATGCCAACAGGAGAAAAGGCAGGGTGTGAAGCCACATTGGTAAACAGGAGGAATAATATGGATGGCAGCAAGGTTCCCAGGAGGCCACCTGTGTGCTCAAGCCTCTCGCTGGGGCACCAGCAGCCTTTGATAGAACTTTGGTAGGAGTGGAGAGACAAAGTGCAGGGTGGTCCTAACCTACAACCCTTGTGAAAGTGACAGAAAGAGAACTTGTCCATAGCCAAGCTTTTTTCAAGTGACACAGCCTTTAGGTAAGTATTTCTGGAAACATGACAGGTTTTCCTCTTGCTCTATGGGATCCCCTCACTAGATAATGTAATTCAGGTAAGTGCTAAATGGCATCATGGTCGGTGCTACTGTCAGCTGGGCTTCCTGCAGGGCCTTCAAAGGGATAGAGAGGTGGCTTGGGACGTGGTGGGCTGACTTTGCAATAACATCTGAGCTTTTGCTCAGCAGACCCCTCTTGTCTGAGTCTGAGAGGTGTATACAGGTGCTGTGGTGGTGATTGAGGCCAGATGGGTGCTCAGACCTGGTTGTCCCTCACCTGCCCTGCCATCAGGTGTTGGGGTGTGAGCTTGGGCAAGTCTCTGGGGCTTGGTGAGTTTAACACAGGCTCAGACATGGGGGAAAAAGAGCTCACCCTTTTCTGCCTCTTCCCAGGGCCCTGCTCTGACAGGCAGTGCCATGCTGTCCAAGCTCTGGAGTCCTGGGGCTGCTCCAAGGCCGCCAGCCTTGCAGAGGAGATGGTTTTGTTTAGCTTGCTTATATGAAGAAAATAAGTCTGTCAAACTAGGGATTTGGAAAGGAGAGGAGGGGAGCAGGAAGTCTTCTTGTTGGCATTTATTAGAAGGGAAATGAATGGTTTATGTTCAGGGGGCCCTGCTGGATGTGCAGTGCTCAGGGACAGTGCTCTGGTGAAAGCCTCCTGACTTCTTGAGTCCGTGGTTAGAATGTGATCTGGAATGAACAAGAAAGGGCTAAATATAGAAGCCGCTGGCTCCCATCCTGCAATGGCGGCTCTGCCCTCACTGCAGTCCTGGAGGCTGCAAGTTCTGCCTATTGTTCCGGTCACATTCTTGTGTCCCACGATGGGGCCTCTGTGATGGAATAAAATGAAGAGAAACAGATGGGAAAACAATAACCCAAGGAACGGGCCCTGAGCTTTGCTGGAAGCTTCCAAAAACCTATAAATCCCCAAATGCATTTGTGCTGGATTAGGGAACTGAAGCAAAGCAAGGGCCAAGTACTTCCCTTCCTGTGTCCATGTGCTCTTATAGCCCAGAGACAACTGTCTAAGGGGGCTCTACCTTGCAATAAATTATTGTAGTGGCAACTCTGTTTTCTCAGAATTTTAATTATGGCAACTTCCCCGTCTGCCCTTTCTCTGCACTCCCTGACCATTTTGTCTTGCAGGCCAAGGGATAAAGTGACCCCACCTTTTCATCCTTCTCCTGTACTACTGAGAAGTCTGCAAACAAAACATGGTGGGAGCCTTGCCAGGCAGTGGTGTGGTACCCCTGAGGTGCTAGGAAGTGCTCTAAAGAAAGGAATTGGTGACTGGGAGCCCTTGGAAGGAGAGAGGAACTGACAAGCACTGGGCAGGGAATATGACCTGCCCGAAATGTCATGTTGGGTGATCATGAAGGTGTCAAAGTGATTTGAAGTCCTAAAACAGCTACAATTTATTTTGTTTTGTATGAAGTGCAGATTGTTATCTATAGTAACCCCTCCTTAAGTGTGTGTTCGTGCAAAACCCTCTGTGAGCAGCAGGGAGGATGGATGATTCCAGAGGTGAATGAAAGAAGTTTGGTGCTTTCTGCAGAACTCTGCTTTACCTTGCAAAAAGCAAACAGCTTGTTTACTCACCTATCACTAAAGTGGAATTGCTTTGCTCACACTCAGCCAAAAGCGATGACTACTTCTTTCCCTGACAGCTTATTTGCTGCTGTCTTTTTGAGATGGAGCAGTTCTCCAGGGGATTAGACCAATGTTGCAGCTGGCCCAGGGGGAAGAGGGAGGCTCTGCTTTGGGGGGCAGGGGACAGGATCCGGGGTGAAGTGAAATGAGGTCTTAGTTTGAACCAACCATCTTGTGAAACCTCATCTTTGGGGTCTAAGGCAGGAAGAGCTGCACAAGCTGAATCTGTGCTGTTACAGCATGGGATCTATATACCAGCAATCTTCGTCCTTGTTAAAATTCCACTTCTCTCCTCCTAGTCTTTTCCCCAAGCATATATTCTTTCAGTCACCTTCCTCCCTGATACGTTTGCTCTTTTAACCACTGCTCCGTGTTAAACAGCTGTTGCTGCTCTGAATGGACAGATGCAAGGAAAGGAATGGTGAAACTTTTCATGTGCTGGAGTGGATTGGTCCAAAGCTACTGAAACCAACATCTAGGTTCACATTCTGTTTAATGGCCTTTGAATTAGGCTTGGTGATACTCAGGCAGTTTCATTTGCAGAACACAGGTTTTCTGTGTGGCTGGTCACTGTACTACGGGGTATTTTGTACAGACAGATGTGTACTCTGGGATTGTAATTATAGTGTTTGTTAACTTTATTGTTCCTTTCATTTGAGTGGGAGAGACTTTTTTCATTGAAATTATAGAGTGTTTATACCCTTCTGTTCTTTGTGTACATAAACCACATAGGAACCTCCAAGTTCCTGGTAAAAAGTGAACTTGACATTGATACAAACCACTGCGTTGTGCACAGGAAAGTGCATTGCTTCCTCTGACCGGGTGTTCTGCTGCCAGATTTGTTTCATGTCCCACATCTCCTGCTGTGCTGCAGCACTGTGGTGCACCTGATGTGCTCTTGTGTCTCTGCTTCTGCAGCTGGGGATGAGGAGCACACCTGGCAAAGTGTATTTCAAAGGCAAGGAGAGTCAAATGCAACTGGTTCCTGCTCCAGTCAATGGGTCTACTTGAAGGACTGTCCTCAGAAAGAATACTGAGGACAGGGAACTGCTCCTGCCAGCCCTGTGGTGCTACAGGAAATGAATCTTTCTGTTTTGTTACCCACCTTGGTTTTAATTAGGGCAAGCCCTGCTTCCTGCTGAACAAGGGACCAATGGAGGTAGATTTCATGAAGGACATGAAATATGTCCTCTTTTTCTTGAGCTTAGAGCCACTGACAGCCTTTTTATGCCATCTGAATGGGATGTGGGAGGAAGCAAGGGAGGAGGAAAAAGACTCGAGGCTGATTTTCTCTTTTAGAGTCTGACTCCCATTCCTGTTGTCTCAGGGGAGAGTGGTTTAAACCACCAGTCAATGACCTTTTCTCAAATGCAAAGTAAATATTTTCTCAGCAGACAAGCCATTGTGAAAGCAACAGTAGAGGGCAGGGAGGTGGCAGGTATCTGTGGGTAGGTTGGGTGCAAGGGTGGGTAACACCAGGAAAGCCAGCACAAAGAGACCTCCCTGCCTTTTAGAGAAGGAACTGTCTGGTCTGCACGGAGTGGGCAGTGTGGCTCACAAAATGAGGAACAAGGAAAGAAAGGCAGGGTCTTCAGGAGGTATGAGCTCATCTAGCTCAGAGGTGAAGGAAGGAGAGAATTCCCCTGTTTGCCTTGTCTCACTTCCAAGGCACCAGCTAAAGCCTTTTGTATGTGTGTAGGTGTCTCTTTGGTCAAATGCAGTTTCTGTTAAGAGAGAAAACCCCTAAAACCCCAGACCAGCACATAGTAGGGCATGAATGGTTGAATCCTCAATTAATCAGCTGCACATGTGGAAGCAAAATGTTTGGGCTTGAATGAAGTATCGAATTCCATTTGGGTGGGATGATGTTCAGTAATGCCACACTGCAGTGTTTTGTTTTGGAAACAAGCCGGAGTCATTTAATTCTTTCTCAACACTGAAGCTATTCTGTAATTTGCAATTTGAAAGTGCAGCTTGGGGGAGCTGACTGCATTTCTCAGTGCCTCATCCTGAAAGTGAACTGATTGATTTCATGAGCCAAACTGAGTGTGAGCAGAGCTTACCTTCACGTTCAGAGCCCTACAAACCCCTTGCCCCTCAGGAATACAATGGCTGGAGGGAGCTGTGAGGTCTTATTGCTGTTATGGACAGGGGCTCTTGGCTTAGAGTAATTGGGGGTGATTGCTTTGTATTGCATATGTGCTCTGTGCTGCAGGAAGAAGGAAAATTTTCTCGTGTGATTTTTTGAAAGCATTAAAACTTGCTCTAGCTCACCCCTTGAATGCCCACCCCATTTTTAATATCACACTGGTATCAAGTCCTCCTCCATGCAGTTTTGAAGTAGATCCTCTAAGAATGCTTTTGCCCTTGGTATGGGTAGTTTGGTTTGCTTTGCAGCTCCACACTGTCTCAGAACGAGTTCATCTTGAAGCAGGAAGGATTCTTGCTGCAGTCCCTCGAGGCTTCATTGTGCTTGTCCCTATACAATCACAGCTCTTAGCTGGAGGCATTCACTTTTTGGAAGGAGCAGTCAAAGGAGTGACTTGCCCCAGGGTGCGGAGGTGCTTGGGGAGGCAGCCTGAGAGTAGATTGTAGCTCTCCAGTGACTGGAGCCAAAGGTTCAGCCATTAGCAGCCTCCTCCCTGCTTCCTCAGGGAGCCCAAGCCTCACCTAGCACTTGTGTTGTTGATGACACTGTGATTTCTAGTTACAGCCTGAGGATGACCAGGTTTGTGGGTCCTTCAGCAGTCATTTGGCTTCTGCAGTGGAGAGCAGACAGAAAAGGATTGATGTTTGGCGTGTTCTGTTTATGACTCTAAGCACCTAAGCAGGTACAGCATCCCTTCAACTTTGAGAGACAGGTTCTCCACCTTCCTGTTATTGAACCGCACTTGTAAATCAGGAGAATCCTTTGTTATTTTTGTTGGCAAGTGAGTGATGCCTAAGGTTTCCTTCAATATCATATTGATGCATATGTATTTTAAAAAAAATATTAGCTACTTTCCAGTCTGTTCTGACCCTTCCCATGTAGCAAACTAATCTCTTATATGTTTAGCTGGAAAAGCAGCTGTGCATGAGACAGACACAGGGCAATGGCAAATCCAGCTGATGATGTATGTTAGCAATATGAATAGCTTACCCCTTTCTCCTGCTCCCTGTCTTTTCTGACAAGAGTAATGGAAAGTTAAAAGGATTCGTTAACATGTGATAGATATTTAAAGAAACACTTCTTCCTGTAAAATGTGTGCACGGTTATCGACATCATAAGGAGAGCATTTTGTCTGGCTCCTGAATGATGGGAACTCGTAACGCAGTAAATTACACCAATATAGAAGTTAATGTACTTGGCTTTAACATGGATATTTTACTGTTATTATCACGATCAAAAGTGACATACATCACTGTGACATGTACCCAGAATGGAAAAAAAAATCCCTGGTGTAGTTGTGTCTAATAACCCCAATTACAGAGCTTTTTCTAATGCCTTTTTTATAACAGTTTTGCAGCTCTGTATTATCTGCTATTAATGTGAATTCTCTCCTATCTATAAATTTCTCAGGATTGCCTCTTCCCCTTCACTTTCCGTAATCACCATTTATTATCCACATGCTTCCCATAAAACAAGACTGTAGGTGACAGAGAGAGATTGATGCTGACCTAGATACTGGCTCACCCCCAGCTTTTTTCTTTCCTCCCCCTCAGCAATAATGTGCTCGTTACAGTGTCGAGGAGGCTTTGTTAAAGGTTTGGCTTCTCCCAGCAGTGGGTGCTTAAAATAGCGTCAGTTAGCTGAAACTTTTCGTGATCAGCAAAGGAGCTCCTGGGGAAGAGGTAT
Organism: Aphelocoma coerulescens; assembly: GCF_041296385.1. Lineage (NCBI taxonomy): Eukaryota > Metazoa > Chordata > Aves > Passeriformes > Corvidae > Aphelocoma > Aphelocoma coerulescens. The sequence goes on along the minus strand of NC_091026.1, from coordinate 6,381,554 downwards.
GGAGGTGGACTCAAGATGTAAATAAACAAGAGGAAACTCCATCCCACTGCCCTGTCAGATCCAGGACTAACTCGGACTTGCAAGGCAACACACCAGCAAAGCTTTCTGTCTCCATCTCTGAGCAAAAGGAGGCTCCTCCATCCTCACTGCCGGGAGTAACCATGTACCCGATGATGATTTTGCTCACATAGTCTCGGAGGTTTATTTTACTGTTCTCACATTGAGCCTTTTCCCTGGGCAGTTGAATACTTTGGAAATCTTACAAGGCTGCAGCACTTGGAAGTTCTCCTGGGGGCTTGAGTACTGAAAATCAGTCTTCTCTTGGAGGGGGCAGGTATGGAGTAGTCCCTGGCTCACTGAAACCAAGGGATTTAGGATAATCTGTGCCTGGCTGCAGGCTGCTGTGCTGTGGCTCTTTTCAAACAGCTTTGTGCTATTCCATGCATTTCCCTGGAGCCTTCTGGGGCTTCCCAGCCCAAGTAGCTCGTTTCTGCCTGCCCAGGTTTCAAGAAGTGAATAGAGTGCACTTGTCCCTTCTGTACCTCTCCCTGAGCCAAGGTCCCTGCCAAGCAGGACACATCTGTGGAAACCTGGGGCAGCTACACAGGGTGGGGATCCTCAGGAGTGCCCAAGGAGAAGGGAAAATTACTTTGGTTGCCCAGAGCTGGTTAATTTTTTTCTGTTCCCCCTTTGCTAGGAATGCTTGGCCCTGCTTGCCAGCACTGGTGAGGAGACAGTGGGTTTCTGCAGCTGCACCTTGCTTGCCCTTTGGTTTCCTCTGCTAGGAGACTCCTCTGCATAGCACAGGATGTCTCATTATCTCCCATCCAAAAGGGAAATGCAGCTCATAGGGTAATTATCTCTGCCATCCTCACTGCCTTATTTCTCACCATGTTAGCATACTTATAATTAACCACAAAGCCTTTTTTTCACCTCCTCCCTTTTTCTAGTTCTCTGAGCAACTGGGACATGCTTGAAATAAAGCTCTGCCTTTTTCTACCTACCTTGAGCTGAGTTTTACTCTGTCCTTTGCTAAAAACTGAAACACCCTGTTTTGGGGGAAAACCTTGCAAACCATACTTGATGAGGCTGTCCAGGCAGCTGGCATGGGAGAAGTGTGCTGCAGCTCTAGTTATCCTATCAGATTTTCATGGAGTTTCATGGAGATTTGTGGTCATCAGGGAGTTTTTGTAGTTTATATGTGTTGGTTTCTTAGTACCCTCACTTTGGTTTTGCCATCAATTGTAATGAAGAAAAATCAATAATCTCTGCTCCTGCTTTGGTAATGGGCTGCACTTTGGTTAGTGAGGGAAAAGCCTTCACCAAATGCCATGTTAGAAGTGAACTAAGGGTTTGCTTGTCTCGTTACTGCCCTGAATGTTGTTTATGTTGTTTATGTGAACATGTGAATATTTTGTATAGTGGATATATGCAGCAATGCAAGGGAAGCAGTGGCATTTCTGAAAGTCTCCCTCAGTAGCCACCAGTCTGAATGTCTTTCAAAACTTGTTGCTGATTCAATTTAGCTGGGGCATTGCCAGGAAGGTCGTGTTTCCTCCACTGGTTTTCCTGCTCATAACAGTGGTGGGAGGTGGGGAGCAGCTCAAGTGATTATTGGTAATTATCTGTCATCATTGTGAGCCTGATCCTGGCACCTTGCCTTGGGGATTGGATGTGACTTTGGCCATACAGGGGCAAAGCCAAGGACTTGTGATGGCCAGGGCTGTGAAGGCTGCAGGTACTTCTGCCAAACTGTGGCCCCACAGAGCAGGAAACTCCTTCTTCCTCCTTCCCAAGAGGCCAGGAAACCAGCAGGTGAATAGAAGTCAGTGCTCACAGACAAAATCAATAGGAGTAGGTAGGCTGGAGGCAGCTGGGCTGCCCCTGTTCGTGTTGGAACTCTCAGCCCTGCTCTTTGTGACCAGAGCTGCATAATCCTGCTGGCCCTCAGGCAGCAGCTCCTCTTGCTGTGCTGGAAAGTGCCTGCTCTGGCCTCCTGGCCCAGACTCCCATGGCATGAGGGCACCTGGCTGCCAGCTCTGTGTCTGGGCGAGGGAGGCTCTTCCCATGCAGCAGGACAGTGGGCAGAGGAGGGAAATGTCTGCAGGCTGGGTGGCTGCCTGGCCCTCCCAGGTGGCTACCTGGGCTGTGTGACAGTAGCAAAGAATATGTCTTTGCCATGCTTCCTTGTTTGATATGGTCTCTCCACGATCTGCCATGTGGGCTTGGGAGCCCAGGCAGGAAGAGTGGTTGCTGTGCAGCCAGATGGTTCCATTTTTTTCAGGGAGATTAATTAGCTCACATTGACTGGCCCTGGCATCTGAGGAACAAGTACTTATGGCAACAAATGAGCTGTCACTTGTCCCCTCCTGAGCCCACTGAAGGAGTTCAGTAGACTTTTCCTCAGGCATTTGGTACCTAGATGTTTTGTGCTGACATGTGTTACCTGTCTCTGTTCTTGAGGTGTCCATTGAAGCTTGTGTGAGGGTATGTAGGTATGTTAAGGGAGAGTTGAGCAGAGTTTGGGTATATTTTCAGGATCCCCTACATCTGTGAGGAACAGTTCTGCAGCTGACTTCATACCACCACCTCTTCCTCCACAGAAGAAAGACTTCTGAGCCTGCTGAGAGTTGCCTCGTTGTGTGGGATGGTGGCAGGGATGTGACTACAGAGGAGCACATATGCTCATCTCCTGGGAGCCCCCACAGCTCTGCAGAGGTGTTCTCAATAGCTACCAGTGAGTAAGTCTTCAGAGTATGAATTTCTTGGATCAGACACTGTACGTCTCATGCCTTGTTGGGCCCTTATGAATGGGAAATGGCATCTGCAAGGCTGTAAACTTGGCTGTACTAAGTGGATGGCCCTGAAAGCGAAAAATGGATTTAAACACTATTCAAGTCACGAGTTGTTTGGGAGATGTTGAAGCCTGTGTAATGGGCATGTAGGTGTGTTAAGGGAGGGCTGATGAGAGCTGGGTACAGTTTGAGGATCCCCCGCCTTTACAAGGAGCAGATCTGCTCCCAGCTTCATGCTCCCAGCTATTCTGCCATGGAGGAAAGACTCTTGTCAGGAGCACTGAATTAGGTGCTCTTGCCAAACTGGAGTTTTTATGGCAGTTGCTGTATTAGGAAGAAAGATTAAATAATCTTGGAACTTCAGAAATGAAAGGTTCAGTGACGGCACAGCTTCCCACATGTTTGTTCTGAAATCTGTGCCCAGTGCTGGAGCGCATGGACCTGTCTGTTCAGGTCCTCACTCATGGGCAGTGAGGTTTAGCTCATTCCCTTTGTGCAAGTCCCTGCTTGTTTCCTGTACCCATTTGCGACCTTCCTGGGAGGGCTGGAAGCTCCAGGGTTTTCCCTTGAGGGATGATTGCTCATCCTTGAATAAGGTGTTTACTCTTGCCTGTAATTGCATGGGGCTTGAGCAGCACCAAACCCTAACTGTGCTTCCTTCCCATCTCATTGCTTTCATGTAGAGACATGGGTGTGTGCTTTGCTTGGGGAGTTTCAAGTTGGGGCATGATAAGCCCCATCTCCAGGCACTTTCCCAATCTAGTTTGTCAAGAGCAGGTTTTGCTTTTGCTTTTTGTTGTCCATTCATTGCAATCCCCAGGATACATCAGGGTCTCTCGACCTTCCTCTACTGCCCTATCTCCCTTCTGGCTCACAGTACATTTGGAAACAATTTACTGGTTTTAAAATCAGAGGAGAGACATCCTTTATTCCACTTTGAAAAATGGGGAGGTTTGGAGCAAGAGAAGAGAAAGGACTATGGGCCCATTCCAGTATTTGTTTTGCTTATTGGAAAACAAAACCATTTACCAAACTGCTTTCAGAAACCAGCAATCCACAGGCTTGGTTTTCATTAAATAGGCACTCACTGTTTTTCCCCTGAGTATTTAGTGACATTTTTCAAGATTTTCTGTGCACAATAGTTGTATTTTTTTATCAAATTTTGTTCTGACTTGGTGACCACAATAAAGTTTAGGAAACTATAATTTATTATGGGTTAAAAAAAATATTCTATGAATCTGATTCCTTTCCTTGATTACTGGATCATACTGTGATTCTTCTCCCAGTTGCAAAACAGCATTGTAATGCTGCTTTCAGACTCTGTGGGATATTCCCCAAATGGCTTGGACAGCTACTCTGTCATCCATTGCTCAGCTCTGTTTCTGAGACCCTGATAGAGAAACTCTTTTGTCTCTTCCCCAGACTCCAGAAATGGAAGTGTTTGTTTCTGGTGTTTTAGTTTTACTTTGGGAGTGAACACCATTCCAGCCCTTTCTTTTCTTTTTTCTTTTTTCTTTTTCTTTTTTTTTTTTTTCTTTTTTCTTTTTTTTTTTGAGGTGTCTCTTCTTGAAGCCCTTCAGAACTGAAAAATGAGGTGTCCTGGTGGTGATGATGTTAAAAGTCCTGCAAAGCCGACCCTGCTTTAGCACCTGCTTTACACCAACATTAGCAGAGGAGGCTGTTTAGTGTTGCTTCAGGGATGGGGGTGGTGGGGAGAGAAGGTGCTTTCCCCTTGAAGGAGGATTCTCGTAAAATCTGTGCTTGCTTTGCAGACAGGGAGTTGGCGTTTGCCACACCAGAGAAGATCTGGAGATGGGGCGGTGACCTGCAGAGGTACTCGATGTCTGGTGTTTGCTGTAGCCCAGTCTCCAGCTCCCTAAAAGCATGGGAGCAGAAGTTCAGGGCAACTTAGAGGTCCAAAGGGTCCTGTGTCCTTCAAATACAGACCCAGGGAAGCTTCCACACATCAGTGTAGATCGTGTGTGTTCATGCTGAGAGTAAGGAGCTCTTAGATGGAGGGGCTGCTTAGCTTCCAGGCTTGATTTGCTGCTGAGCTGGGGCAGGTGTGGCTGTTTTCTAGGAGCTGAACCATGGTCACTGGTCAGCTTTCAGGTAATGGTGGCTGTAGGTTACTATTTAATTTACCTTAATGAAATCTGAGCTCTGGGCTGTGAGGGCACAGTACCCACCTTGTTACCAGTCAGCTGACTCCTACATGTCTTTTGCTAGAGAAGTCCTCAGGTATCCTCTAAGGCACCTGGGACATGGTCAAGTTATGTTAACAAAATAAACTCTCCATGGAATTTTTTTTTCTTCATCCTTTCCCAGAGGTGCTTTTGTCATTCCATTCTCCCAGGACACTTGGTGGCATTTCATTCCTCTGAGGTCGACTGATTGTGGCCTTAGCCTACCAGAGAACATGGATTCCTCACTGCCTTACAATGAGACTGGAGGGTTTTTAAAGAACATGCTATAAATCATCCTTAGTTATGGATTATAAGGTAGAAGTGATGAAGTAAAATCTATGATGATCAGAGGAGGGAACTGTGAGCTGCTGTTAATCCTAGAGGGGTATAAATGATCATCTGAGATGGAAGTCCACAGAGAAAAGAACCTCAATGTATTTATTTGTTTTCATTTATCCCTGCAATGGGTATCTTAAAGCACAAAATTGTTTTAAAAATCTAGTTTTCTTTCACTTTATGACCTGAATTTCATAACTAGATGTGTAAATAATGCACAAAATATCTTGATATTTTCCTGTGTGTTTAACTTCTGCAGCCAGTGTAATTGCTTGCAAATATTGGGTGCAGCAGCAAGGGAAAAATCTGGTTTGCTCTGTATTTATTGTATTTCACTTGGCTTAGCCACTGGAAGCAGCTTGAGTCAGCTTTGCTTCATCTCTCTCACACCCTTAACCCAAAGCTGTATTGTTTATGTTCCTAGGAGAATTGGTTGGGAATCTTTTGAGATGACTATTAGTCAATGCTACATTATGTAGATGGCAACTTTAATAGAGAAATATAAATTTGGGTTAAAATGTTTGTGGCTACCTCTTGTAGAGAGACACCTGCTCACTCCAGCAGTGAGTCAGACACTGGAACTAAGATGCGAAAATTCCTACCTCCAGATCCAGCCCCAGAGATCTCAGCCTCTTTCCCTCTCAGCTCTGGAGTGTTGGCTCTTCTTGGATAGACATGTGGGATATGGGTATGCTCTAAGATGAGGGAACACCTTTACTTTTTCCTTGGTTCTTGTCTTTTGAGGGTTTTTTAAGGGTTTGAACTTATGCCACATCAAATGTTATATAATCAGTCCCTGAAATACATTACACAAGGGCAGATATTTTTCTCTGGATGACTTTTAATTCATGACTGAGAGAGAGGGAATTATTCCAAGAGATTAAGCAGGGAAAATGGTATCTGCCTTTGGATTGTTTTTCTTCCTCTGAGGTGGCTCTTTGAGACCCCTCTCAAGACCTGCCCACTGTTGAGGCTTACAGAGAGCCAAAACACTTCTTGCTGTGGTTGTGTGCCTGCTCGAGGGAGCCAAGCCTGGACAAATTGCATGAGGGTTTAGATCTGACTTAGCAGCTGCTAGCCCAAAATGATGGCACAAATTGAAGCACCTAAGAAATCTGGGATTGGGACTGGTAGAACATGGTTCTTCTTGAAAGTTTCTGAATGTATGGGCAACTGGAAGTAGCACTTTGCCTCAGTTTCTGTATCTACATTTGGGCAAGGCTTCTGGTTGGCAGAAGTGAGCCCAGCTGATCTCATGAGTGAGATGTGACAGACAGCTGTCTGTGCCATTTTTACTCTTTTTGTTGAAAAGTCTTTCACCTTCAAAATAGAAAAGTTCTCTTGTGTTGCTGTGTGAACATCCACAAAATGGAAAGGCCAAATCTCTTGCTTTTCCTTTCCCCAGTGCAACTTGTAGGGAGCTGCCTTTGCTTGCCCACAGCCCCAGCTTCACTGTTTGCAAAGCTCTTCATGCCTGACCAGATGAGCTCCAAGTTGGAATTACGGGAAGGTTGTTTGAGGTTCAGGCATAAAAGCTAGGAGGGCTGATTTTATTTTTGCTAAGAGGGCTGGGATTCCAGGCTGCCAGAACTGATGGGACTGGCTTGTATGTCTTCTCTACTGAAGCCAGCTGACAGTTTTAAACCATCATTAAATCAAACTTTTGTGGTTAAGATTTACTGGGAGCTTTTTTACAAATGAAATGTAAAATCTGGTGCTCTCCACGTGGAAGACAAATTCTTGAATCTGTCTTCCAGTATGTTGACAGAAATGTGGGGCTTTCAGGTGTATATTTACATGTACATGCTGCTGAGCCCTGCAGTGGTGACAGACACTTCCAAATGGCCCTGCCTGGAAAGGAGAGGTATCTCAGTGTTTGGAGGCAGATCCTGCCAGCCACATGGATTTATGGGAATGAGGGCCCAGAAGTAGGTGAATGGGACAGGTACCTATAAATATAATGAGCTAGTCTTGCACACAGGCAGAATAACTACATCTAGCTTTATAAATAACAGCAGCCTTCTAGGTTTCCTAGGAGGTCTGGCAGGCTTACAAATGAATGTGCTGCTAGTTGTCTGAGACCAGACATCGGAAAGCTGTCCATGAGTGCTGTTGGCCCACTGTCTCATTTTTCCCTGCCCCCATTCCCTGTCTCTTGGTGGGGGTGGTTTTTTTGCTGTTTTTGGTTACTGCAACACAGACCCTGCCTGGCCTGCAATCTCTCACTGTTGCTTGCTGGAGATGAATGATTCATCAGGCCCAAACTGATAAAATTGTGCAAGCCAGTCACCAAAGTTAATCAGACCAAAAGGAAAGAGAGGAGGGAAGGGAAAAACAAAAGGGGCCCTAGAGCTAGTTCTAATTTTCCAGCCTCCCCATGGAATTTAAAAATGCATCTATAATGTACTCAGCCCGGGCTCTCCATCTTCCTCCAGCCTTCATTGGGAAATCTGAGAGCAGCCCAGGCAATGGGTTTTAAAGGTTTTAAAGTGCAACTTCCGATGTTGCAATGCAGGGGAGCAGTGGTTCAGCAGCGCCCTGGCTGCGGCTCTTCGGGCGCCGTGTTTGGTAATGGGGCTGCCGAGCGGGCGGCCCTGGTTGCCACCTGCTAATCACTTCCACTCGGGGTTGTTGTGTCACACCAGCCAGGACGGAGCTGAGCGGGCCGGGGAGCTGCTGACATGAATCATGTGGTGCTCTGCTGTGTAATTAGGAAGGAGCCCTGTGGTTCTCAGAGCACTGGTGAGATTTCTCAGGCCTGAAACATAATAAAGACTGCCACCCACTTCAGCAGGGAATTAGCATCTTCCTGGCTGATCCTGAAAGAGGCTGAGAAGCCTGGTTGCTTGGGATTAGGGGGAACTGGGGTTTGGCTAGACAGGGCATGGTGGGTCACTGTCATGTCGCTGCCATGGCTGCAAGGATGGATCTAGGAGGGAGAGCATCAACTGGGAGGAAAGTGCCCGGGGTGCTCTGTGAGAAATCCATCACTCCCTGCTTGGTGTGGCTGCAATAGTCCTGCTCACATCCACCTTGTGACTAAACGAGACAGAGTTGCACAAGTGATTGCAATGTCTCCCCTGTCTGGTTGCTGGGATGCTCAAGGGGTTCCCAGGGTGCTGCTTCCATGTCTGCAGCTGAAGAAGATCCTTTAGTTTCTCTCAGCTGGTTGCAGCAGTTCAGTTGTCAGTGGGATGCTTGTGCAGGACTCACCAGCTGCAAGCCCAGCGGGCCCCTCTGGGCGGCCTGTGCTGTTGAGGCTAGTGAGGGGATCACCATTACAGTCACCTCTCTGCTGGTCCAGCTGTGCTCTGCATCCTTGGTGCTCTTGGCTGCAGGAATTACAGTGAGCTCTTAGTGAGTGTAAGGAAATGTGTTAAACCCTGAAACCTTCCAGAATGTAGAGACTAATTAGTCAGTGAGAATGCTTCAAGGGATTTCATCAAATTGTCCTGTAATTCTTTCTACCCTCCGAGTCCACATTACAACAGAGAGGCATTCCCTTTGCTCTCTCTCATAATTAGGTTCATTTTAGTTCAGTTCACATTTGGTGTATTTAGTATTTAACCACATTTTATCAAAACAACATCTCCACGTGATTTTAATTTAGAATTATATTACTGTGATACTGTCAGGAGAAAACCATGTGCCAGACCCTGAGCTGCTGTGAATGAGCAATAGTCCATTCATTTCAGCAGGGCAGCACTGATTTATTCCAGCCAAGGATCTGGCCCACCCTTGCTTAAAAGGAAAACCAATTTCCTCACCCTGGTTACTGAAACATTGCATATCAAGATGGGATGTGTCTAAACCACCTCCTTTTACTTTTCACCACTTGTGTAATTTTGTTTCATTTTTCCACTGCTCCTTATTTTTTGCTGGGGCAGTGAAACTTTTCTGTTGGGGATAACTTCACTCTAAGCTCACAAGCCTTGGCACAGCTGAGTTTTGGGAGGATGGTTTTAATGTTGCACTGAATATGAAAAATGAGATTATTTTCTGCAAATTAAGGCTTCTGGCTCTGATGTTTTAGTTCTTGTACATAACCTTCATGCTACACAAGGCAGGGAAGGGGTATGGGAGATGTTTTCTACTGTCTTTTTTTCTTTATATGATGCTCAAGGAAGCCAAAGTTTGGCATGTGATTGCACTCAAGTCAGAGAGCACCTTAAGAGTTGGGTACAAATTAGAGATTTTCCAACTGACTCTTGTACAATTTCTCTGCAAGAAATACCTTTTATGGGCTCAATGAAAGGTACTTAATTTTTGTGAAAATGCATCTGCTTTCCACAGCACAGTTGTACTTTTCTGTTAGCAGTGTCAAACTGCTTTGCTTGAAGACCGGAGATGGCGGCTGCATTACCCACTGCATCCCTTCCTTGTGAGGGGAGACATGATGGTATGTGAGGGAGGGTCCCCAGCTCTGATTTCTGATCCAAACAGCCCCAAGAGTTCTTAGGCCTTAGGTTCAGGGCAGGGTGACCCTATCTGTGCATCAAAATGTCCACATATTTGAGAGAAAGCCCATTAAAGATCTTCTGCCTACACGACATCGCAACCTCAGGCACCTTCCCATGGTGAAAGAAAGAAAGGCAGGTAAGAGGAAAAGCAATGATGTCTGATGTTATAGGCTTGGTATAGCTGCCACTCTTCGTTTACTGCAGTTGTAAGAAATTATGAACACTCCTTTGTGGAATCAGGGAGCAGAAACAATGGTGACCTCCACCCCAAGCACACGTCACTGCCCAAAACAAAGGCACGGCCCCAGCCTGCATAGGTGTGGACAGGTTTCCTTGGCAAGAGCCTGGCAGGAAAGGCAGGGAGGCAGCTGGGGAAAGCCTCAGGCAGAGAAGCAGGCAGTGCTTTGTGGGCTGACTGATGGTGAAAAGGGAGCGGAAACAGGAGCAAATGAACTGGGTCCAGCATGGGGAGGAGAGATTTTGTACCTGCATCCTACATGAGCAGGATTTCTGCAAAGAATTAACTGGCACTGCTGAGAGGCAGAATCCACATATGGAGTCCACCCAAGGTTCTGGTTATCCACTTGTCTGAAATAAAGTCACTAAAGAAAATGAAATGAGTTGGAAAACAGAAGGCATTG